>NC_041227.1:82347044-82353277 GCF_002837175.3 Physeter macrocephalus
CTAACACACTATTGTAAAACAGTTATACTCCAATAAAGATGTTAAAAAAAAAAAAAAAGATTATAAAGGCCAAACACATATAGAAATTTTAGGTTATCTCGAAAAGTATTTTAAAAAGTGGAAAAAATCACTAAAATTTACCCCCGCCCATCCCCCAGTTACCTCTATTAACTTTTTGGTGAATATCCTACAAATATTTCAATCTGTGTACTTTTTTTTTTTTTTTTTGCGTCCCCTGCGTTGGCAGGCGGACTCCCAACCGCTGCGCCCCCAGGGAAGCCCCCAATATGTGTACGTTTACGCACCCACACAATTCTAGAATTTACATATGGTTTTTTCCCCTCCCCTTCAACAGTGTTTGGAGAATGTTCTGTTTCAATGAAGTCGGTGTATACTTTCCTATTTAATATTTGCATAATATTCCGTAATATGTCACTGGTATTTCCATTCTTCTGTTACCGAGTGTTTAATTTAGTCCCATTGTCTCTTTTAATGTGTGTTGAGGTCGGACGCTTTTGGTTGAAGAAAGGGACAGTCATTCCGTTACTTGCAGAGAGAGGAGGCCTGGGCCGGGGCACTGGGGAGCGGCCTGTCCACCTCCCCGCTGTCTGTGCCCTGGCCTCCCACCTGCCCCTCCGCTGCTCGTGGGGCTCCTCTGCTT
This sequence comes from Physeter macrocephalus, assembly GCF_002837175.3. Lineage (NCBI taxonomy): Eukaryota > Metazoa > Chordata > Mammalia > Artiodactyla > Physeteridae > Physeter > Physeter macrocephalus. Next base: position 82,347,706 of record NC_041227.1, read on the forward strand.
GGAGCTGTCCAGTGACCCCTCTCCCCTCCCCCCCCCCCTCCCCCTCCCCTCCCCCTCCCCCTCCCCTCCCCCTCCCCTCCCAGAAGGGGGAGGGAAAGCAGCCAGAAGGGGGAGGGAAAGCAATATTAACTCATCACCTACTACGTGATCTACTAGATGATGCTGTGTTGCATGCTCTATGTACTTTATCCCCTTTCATTCTAAGACACTCCTATGTGGTTGATATTATTGAACCTATTTTACACACGGGTCCCCCTCCCCTCCCCCACTCTGTTCCAGCCCTGCAGCGCCCCCAGGCTGCTCCCGCTCATTCTCTTGCCATCAGCCCCTGGGTGAGGCCCCCCCATCACCAGGTCAAGAGCTGTGCTCACCACCACCCCAACACTCCATCCTCTTCCCCTTCCCGGACTGATTTTTTTCTGTGAGAGCAGGGACTTTGCTCCCTGCTGAGTTAGTTCCCAGGCCTCACAGCTGTCTGGCACGTGGTAGGTGTTCTAGAAGTATCCGCTGAATGAATCCGGAAGGCTCCAACATGCGCCCCGTTCTTCTCACACCTCTTAAGCTCAGCTCTTCCCTGCCTGGTTCCCTGGAGCAGGGGACCAGTCGTCCCGGGCAACCCGCTCAGTGGCTGGGGTGGGAGCAGATGGCAGGAAGCATCCGGCAGGCTGCTGGTGGCGGGCAGGGCACTTCCGGTGGGGGTGGCAGGCGGTCCAGGCGCTGCATTCTCCATCACTGTATTTGTGTTCCCAAGTCCTTTGGAGCCAAGAACCTAAAACGTGTGGGGATCGTCCTTCAGAGAAGCATCCTCATCCTGATGCTGTGCTGCTTTCCGTGCTGGGCCCTCTTCCTCAACACCGAGAGCCTTCTCCTGCTCCTGAAGCAAGACCCCGAGGTCTCCAGGTCAGCTGTATCTCTAGCGTCACAACCCCAGGGCCACGGTCAGCCACGGTCAGTGGCTGGCTGGTTATCTTGCCTGTGTTGACATTTTCGGTCAGTCACCTGGACTTGAACCCTGTGGAAGGTGGAAGCTGTGACTCTGGCCTGGGGACCCTGGGCTGGTGGGGACCCTGCCCTCCGGGAGACACGGCCCCGCCTGCCCTTCACGGAGTTTCTCCGTTTGGCGTTTTGCACACGCACAGAGCATCTTTCCCCGACGCGTAGAAGAGGGCAACGTGGTCGCCTCACGCTTGTTTTTAGAGTCGGGATTGTTAACCCTCAGTTCTAGCAGGCTCCCCAGTGATGGTCGGGGATGCCGGATGCAGGGGGGCTGTCCCTTCTGGAGACTGCTGGTCGTGCTTCCTTGTGAGGTACGGCTGCCGTCCTGGCTCTTCCAAGAGGCTTCCGAATTTTGCCCAACCTTCAGTTCATTGGGCTGTGTTCCTTCCAGCTTTTCTGCCTGGGGTGACCTGAAAAACACCCAGTCCAGCTCCCCTGAGTAAGCAGACATTTAGCAGGCCTGATGTGATGTCGACTTACGTCGCGAAGAAACCGTCACTTACAAGTGTTATTAACCTTCTCCCACGTAAATTGTTTTTAGTTTTAATTTTTAGAAAATACTCTGTGGATTCAGCTTGAAGACAGCATTACCAGCAATTGTTTTAATATTAACTGGAGGCTCTTTTGTTGTCTGTTTCAGGATAGCCCAGATCTGTGTGATGATTTTAATCCCTTCTCTTCCGGTAACTGTCAAGAACATCCTTGCGTTTGGGTACACGAAGCAGCTCGTGAACGCGGGCCTCCCCTCCTTTTGTCTGTTTATTTTATCAAAGTACTATTCGTGCAGAAGTTGAAAATTTCTTGGACCCACCCACCTGATCCTCAGAGCTTATGCCACTTCGATGTCCAAGAGCTTAAATTAAATATAAATACTGATAAAGGGAAGACATTTCCTTCCTTATTCTAGGGTTACTTTTTTTTTTAATTAATTTTTATTGGCGTGTAGTTGCTTTACAATGTTGTGTTAGTTTCTACTGTACAGCAAAGCAAATCAGCCATATGTGAACATACGTCCCCTCTTGTTTGGATTTCCTTCCCGTTTAGGTCACCAAAAAGCACTGTGTTGAGTAGAGTTCCCTGAGCTGTACAGTAGGTTCTCATTAGTTACCTCCTTCATACACTATTTTATGTCAACAGTGTATATATGACAACCCCAACCTCCCAATTCATCCCACCCCGTCCTCCACTTTCCCCTCTTGGTGTCCATATGTTTGTTCTCTACGTCTGTGTCTGTCTTTCTGTTTTGCAAATGAGATCATCTGTACCATTTTTCTAGGTTCCACATATATGCGTTAATATACGGTATTTGTTTTTCTCTTTCTGACTGACTTCACTCTGCATGACGGCCTCTAGGTTAGGGTTACTTTTGATTCCAAATTAATCAGGATGCTTCCTGGGCTCCGCCTGGATTTGGGGAAGGACCGCGAGCTGTCACCCTCGGAGCCATTCAGATGTCAAGGCAGCGAGTGGCTTCTCTTGAGCTGGTTAGAATTCGCTTTTGCCCTCACGGAGTCTGCTCTGGGAAGATCCAAACAGTTAGCATTTGATTATCCTAGCATTTGGTTAGTGTGGGTCTGAGTCTCTGAATTTGAGGTCACATAACAAGATTAACTATCTTACTAAAAACCAGAACCGACGTAAACTGTGGGAATGAGACTTTTTTTTTAATCAACGAGAGCTGTTTTTTTGTTTTATCTTACAGGCCACATTCCTGTTCCAGCTGCAGGCAAAATATTTACAAAGTCAGGTACAGATTTTTTAATAGTTTTACTCCATAATACTGGAAATGTGTAGTAAATATTTTTTCCCTAACTCAACGTGGTATTTCTGATTTATTATTAACAATAATTTGTGTTTACTCTGTGCCAGATACTGTTCTAAATGCCTTATACATATATTAACTTAATTCTAATAACAATATGAGTAGGCTCTACCTTTTCCATTTTTAGAAAAGAAAACTAAGGTTTGTTGATGATGTGGTTTGCCCGAGGTCACACAGATTGTAAGCCAAGGAGCTGGGGTTCGAACTCAGTCTGGCTGCAAAGTCTGATCTAAACTTCTCAGTATTTAAAAGTCTGTATTTCTGGGACGGGCTCTTCCCTAGCTTTCCCCAGTTTTGGTTTTAGGCAGACATACCGAACAGCGTGCTGGAGAGTCATTTCTCGCAATCTTGCAAGAAAGTAATTATTTTACCCAGCTTCACAGAAGAGGAGAGTTAGGGCTGAAAAGGGTAGGTTCTGAGTTGGGATTCAGAGCTAGATTTGTTTCTACAAACTATCCTGCCTTGAGGATCTGCTTCGAGTATCTCTCTTTCCAACACGACAGCCCAGTGCTGGGCTAGGCCTGAGGGTTACGGTGGAAGGCAGGCTGCGAGGTGGAATGGGCTGGGGGTCCGAGGCTCTGGACCCTGGGCCATCCCAGCTCACGCCGCCCCTTCCCCCAGGCTCAGTGAGACTCGGGGGCCAGACCGAACCAAACGTGTGGCTGCTCGTATTGGGGGCCACCTGGGACCTGTCCCCCACCGGGTTGCACCGTCTCCATCCGGGCCGCACCTACGGCCCCACCGTCGCGCGTCCATCTCGCCCATCCTTAACCCCCCGCTTCCTTGCTCTGCGCCCCGACCCTGACTGTGCTTAGACAGAGATGCACTCGAGCGAGGACACCGAGGCTCCAGCAGAGGCCTGGTTGCGCTGAGGCCCCCAGGGTAGCGGGCTCTGGTCCAAGCTCCAGGCTGAGCACTGTCACCACCTGCGTGTCCACAGCCCGCTTTCTGGCCCCGCGGGACTGGCCAGAGTGCCACGCTGCCAGCCGGGCCGCCGCCCACCCACCCCGACCCCCCGGTAAATATCTTAGGGAATTTTCCATAAAAGTAATGGACATTTTTTTCTGAGGTTCTACCCAAGCTCTGTCTGGGTGGAGTCTTGTGGATGGATGTGCCCCGCCCTAGAGAGATGCCCGGCCCTGTCACATCCTCTAGGCCACCTGGTTTCTGGCTTTGCAGTGGCCTCAGACTGACTCTGGCGCCTGTGTTAGGGGAGGAGGACCCAGTGCCCCACGGCCACCACCGCAGCCGTGTGCAGGGCCCCCCAGGGCCTCGTGCAGCACAGGGCAGGGTGGGTGCGGGCAGAGTTGAGAGGCGCTCCAGCCCACCGACCTGAGCCTCCAATGCCTGCGTGTCACCGTTTGTCCACGAAGCCATTGCACTTTGACAGTGGTCAGCCGTTTAAATGCAGGCGGAAGATGCACAAGTCTTACTTAAAGAAAGCACCAGGGTCGCGTGGGTAGCAGATACAAACGAAGTGAGTAAAGTAAGAATAAAGGGATGGGCGTTTGCGGTACCCCTGCTCCGCCACGGGCATCGCTGGGTACCCCGGATGAGGTGACCTCGTGTGCCCCCAGCCTCGGTCCTGGCACCTCGCAGGCGGTCTTTCCTTACAGACCTCACGCCGGGACCCGGCTGGCTCTTGGCGTGGCTGTCCCCCCTCTTTTCTCTCTGTGATGCTGTCGTCACGCAGAGGCAGTTACCCACCGGCCGGTCTGGCTCAGGCGGCGCCAGTGGGGGAGACGCCCCGTGGTCCCGACTCCTGCTGCTGTTGGTCTTGGGTTACTTTGCTGTCATTTAAAGTTGTCGCCTGTTTAACTCTGAACGTTCATTTCATCACCTGTTCAGGAAAACGTCAGTCTTCCTCCTGCGTTTGCCCTTCACTCTTCCATGACTACCACGCTCAGAAGTGACACCGGACGTGGGTTTCTTTTCCCCACACCAAGCAATCCAGGGCGCCAGCTGGGTGTCGTGCAATTTCCCTCTGACGCTGTGTACCTGGAGATGGCGACAGATCCCACGGGTTAAGGGCTCAGCCCCACGTGCCTGCTCCCCTGACCCCCCAGACGCTCACTGCAAGTCCAGGTTGTCACCCGTGCTGACCAGTTGGCTATAAATCAGAGGTTCCCACGAGCTCCTCTTGGGTTCGATTAATTGACTAGAACTCCTCGCAGAACTCGGGAACACTGTTCTCTTACTGTCAGCGGTTTATTATAAAACGACATGGAAAAGGGTGCAGGTGGACACCCGGGTGGAAGAGGTGCGTGGGGCAGGGTATGGGGAGGGGCTTGTGCCGGTTTTCACCCGCCTGGAAGCTCCCCGAAGCCCGCGCCGTTGGGACTTTATGGAGGTGTCCTCACAAGGGCGTGATCGTTCCTTAGCTCCATTTCCAGCCCGTCCCCCCTCTCGAGAGTGGGGGTGGGGAGCCTGAAAATCGCGGTGACCGGCCCCCATCCCGGAGCCCATCCTGGGTCGCCTCATTAGAACCAAAGATACTCTTGGTACTCTTAGAACTAAGGAATTCATAAGGCTTTCAGGAGCTCTTGTCAGAGGTGGTGTCAAAGACTAAATATTAGAATAAGAGATGCTCTTGGGGCTTCCCCGGTGGCGCAGCGGTTGGGAGTCCGCCTGCCGACGCAGGGGACACGGGTTCGCGCCCCGGTCAGGGAAGATCCCACGTGCCGCGGAGCGGCTGGGCCCGTGAGCCATGGCCGCTGGGCCTGCGCGTCCGGAGCCTGTGCCCCGCAACGGGAG
>NC_041227.1:82353679-82364418 GCF_002837175.3 Physeter macrocephalus
CTCCGCTCCGCAGCGGGAGAGGCCACAACAGGGAGAGGCCCGCGTACCGCAAAAAAAAAAAAAAGAAGTGCTCTGGGTGCTCTTAGCACTGAGGGAGTGGCAAGGGTTTTAGCAGCTCTGCTGGGAACCGGGGCACAGAGCCCGATGTATATGTCCCCCCTCGATGTCCCCACCCGGCTGATGGGCTGTTGGAAGTGCTCCCGTTTCCCTGTCTGCTTGGGGCTCTCAGGGCATCGTCGCGCCTCAAGTGGTCACCGGCATTGCAGCGAACGTCCTCAACGTGGGCACGAAGGCCCTCCTGCTGTACGCCCTGGACTTGGGAGTGGAGTGAGTGGCGACCTCTCCATTCCCCGTGCTCTGCGTGCCGGCTGGGACGCAGGGGAGGGGGCGGCCAGTGGGGAAATGTCACGCTGTGTCCATGCGCGGCGGGTGCCCTGGAAACCGGGGCGGAGGAACGTTGGGGCTTAGTCTGGGGAGAGCGGGGAGCTGACACCCGCCCGGAGGAGGGTGACCCCGAGCCTGGGCAGACAGGGAGGGGTGACCCCAGCAAAGGCGGGAGGTGGGCAGAGGCCTGTACGGATTTTCCCGTTGTCCCTGGTGTAAGGAATGGAGCCAGATTCCGTCTCGAAGAAGCTCGAGCAGGCGGGGGTCACACAGAGCAAGACCTCCCTGGGCGGGTGCCACGTGCCGGTCCCCCCCTCACCTGAGGCCCCCAGAGCCTGCCTCCTCCGTGTGGCTGGCGTGATCGCACCAGCACTCGTGGACCGGGCCCCGGCAGTTTTGAGGTGCTTTAGGGCAGCGTGTTCTTTCTTTTTTTTCGGCTGTGCTGCACAGCTTGCGGGATCTTAGCTCCCCCGCCAGGGACTGAGCCTGGGCCACTGCGGTGAAAGTGCAGAGTCCTAACCACGGGACCGCCAGGGCGTTCCCTAGGGCGGTGTGTTTGTGGGTACCGGATAGTGACGGCAATTTAATTCTTACTGTCGGTTGCAGTAAAAAATAGATACAAAAGCCGTTAGTTGAAGGGTTGTGCAGAGTTGGAACACCTTCCAGAAAACCGAAAGAGGCTTTGGCCGTGGGGGAGTGAAGAGTCAGGGGCCAAGTCTGAGAAGCGGTGACATTGACCCACTTAAGCATCTCAGCAGGCTTCTCTGACGGTGAACCTCAGAGACTGTCTTTTAGAAGGTTTTTGTAAACAGGTATACAGAGGGCAGTGTGGGAATAGGTGGGTGAGAGGAGAAAAACACAGGAGTGGATTAAGAAATGATAAAATGTGAGAACTGGTCAGGAGAGTGAAATGAAAAAATAGAAGAGAATGCAGAGTTCCTGGGTCTCTGTGCCAGAACAGGGCACATTCTATTTGTGGGGATAAAATGTCATCCATTGATGACGCTCTCAGGTTATTTCCCAAGACGAAACAAATTTATTATAATCCTGGGAAATAAAACTACTATGACCTTAGACCAGTTGTTGAACACAGTAGCTGTTTGCCATAGCCTTATTTATTTATTTATCTATCTATCATCTATCTATCTATCTTTGCTGCGCTGGGTCTTAGTTGCGGCATGCGTGTGGGATCTAGTTCCCCAACCAGGGATCGAACCCAGGCCCCCTGCATTGGGAGTGTGGAGTCTTACCCACTGGACCACCAGGGAAGTCCCTGCCATAGCCTTTGAACTAAGTATGTTTAATAATTTATTTGATGGTTTATTTAAGGCTATCAGAACAAGGAAGGGTGATAAGTCTTTATGTCCTTTTGCTTTTCTAGTAGCATTGGGTTCTTCCACAAAAATTCAATCTTGATGAAAAGAAAACAAGTTATATATCCACTATCATAAGTGGATCCGGTGTTTAAAAAGAAGATAGTCCAGGAGCTATGGGCTCATCTAACAACTGTGAGAGCGAAAGCTTATTATTTGGGGGGAACATACTCACGGGTGGTGACAGCTCTTTCTCCTGCAGAGGATCTGCCTGGGCGAATACCACCTCCCAGTTCTTCCTGTCCGCTTTTCTGTTCCTGTACGTGTGGCGGAAAAAAATCCACGTCAGCCCCTGGGGAGGTAATGAGAACATTGATTTCTTATGTTATTTATTGTTCAGAAAGATGTGATTCTGGTCTCTGAATTTTTTTTTTCCTCAGAGTTTTTTTCTTTTTATCTTTTGGGAAATTTAAAAATTCTATAAAATATTTAAGTTACTGAAAATATAAAAGTTACAGGTTCAACGTGAGAATTTTTTTTTTTTTTTTTTTACATCTACAAAGGCAGCTTTTGTTCATAGAAACCTACTGGTTTGTAAGAATTAATATTAAAGGAGTTAAAATTGCAAATACAAAATCCTAGCTGTTTCTTGCAAATCACTCTGTTAAAGTGAAGTTTGATTAATGTCTTATCAAACCACATGAACAGATGGAACTCTTAAACAATCAGCACCACTTTCAACTTAGCTAAATTCCCTTAAGTATCATAACATCCATTTGTAAATTTAGTAAAACAGATTGTTTTTGTTTTCTATTTTTTGAATTGTGGTAAAATATATGTAATGGAAAATTTGACATTTCAACCGTTTTTAAATGTACAATTTAGTGCCCTTACGTACATTCACAGTGTTATGCAACCGTCACCACCATCCATTTCTAAAACATTTTTCTCTCTCCAGACGGAAACTCTACCCATTAAGCAGTAACTTCCCATTTACCCTCTGCCCAGCCTTGGGTAACCTCTAATCTACTTTCTGTCCCTTTCTGTTGATCTTGTACCTGACACTTTGCTGAAGTGATCTGTTCTTTCTACGAGCTTTCTTGTGGATTCTTTGGGTAGGTATAGGATGGTGTCATGTGTGAAGAGAGAATTTTACTTGTTCCTTTCCAGTCTTTTTTTTTTCTTTTTTTTTTTTTTAAAGAATTCTTTTTTGTGTGTGTGTTTTTTAAAATTTATTTTATTTTTGGCTGCGTTGGGTTTTTGTTGCTGTGTGGGGGCTACTCTTCGTTGCAGTGTGCGGGCTTCTCATTGCGGTGGCTTCTCTTGTTGCAGAGCATGGGCTCTAGGCACGCAGGCTTCAGTAGTTGCAGCACGCGGGCTCGGCAGTTGTGGCTCACGGGCTCTAGAGCGCAGGCTTAGTAGTTGTGGCTCATGGGCTTAGTTGCTCCGCAGCATGTGGGATCTTCCCAGGCCAGGGATCGAACCCGTGTCCCCTGCATTGGCAGGCGGATTCTTAACCACTGCACCACCAGGGAAGCCCCTCCTTTCCAGTCTTGATGGAAAGGAACAAGTAAAATTCTTTTTATTACTCTTTAAAATTTAGGTATAGTGAATTTTTGATACTAGTTTCAGGTGTACAATATAGTGATAGAAAAATTTTATAGATTATACTCCATTTATAGTTATTATAAAATATTGGCTATATTCCCTGTGCTGTTCAATATATCCTGGTAGCTTATTTATTTTATACACAATAGTTTGTACCCTTAATCCCCTAGCTTTATTTTGCCCCTTCCCCTTCTCTCTCCCTACTGATAACCCCTAGTTTGTTCTCTGTATCTGTAAGTCTCTTTCTGTTTCATTATATTCACTAGTTTGTTTTATTTTTTAGACATATAAGTGATACCATCCAGTATTTGTCTTTCTCTGTCTCACTTATTTCATTAAGCATAATACCCTCCAGATCCATCCATGTTGCTGCAAATGGCATTATTTAATTTTTTTATGGCCAAGTAATATTCCATTGTATATATGTAACACATCTTCTTTATCCATTCTTCTGCCGATGGACATTTAGGTTGTTTCCATGTCTTGGCTATTGTGAATAGTGCTGCTTTGGACATTGGGGTGCATATGTCTTTTGTATTAGTCTTTTCCTTATTTTTTGGATATATACCCAGGAGTAGGATTGCTGGATCATATGGTAGTTCGATTTTCAGTATTTTGAGGAACCTCCATACTGTTCTCCACAGTGGCTGCACCAATTTACATTTTCACCAACAGTGCAAGAGGGTTCCCTTTTCTCCACATCCTTGCCAACATTTGTATCTGTGGTCTTTTTTGATGATGGCCATTCTGACCTGTGTGAGGTGATATCTCATTGCAGTTTTAATCTGCATTTCTCTTGATGATTAGTGATGTTGAGCATCTTTTCATGTGCCTGTTGGCCATCTGTATGTCTTTGGAAAAATGTCTATTCAAGTCTTCTGCCTATTTTTTAATCGGATTTTTTTAATTTAAAAAAATTATTTATTTTTGGCTGCGTTGGGTCTTCATTGCTGCGCACGGGCTTTCTCTATTTGTGGTGAGCGGGGGCTACTCTTCGTTGTGGTGCATGGGCTTCTCATTGCAGTGGCTTCTCTTGTTGCAGAGCACGGGCTCTAGGCACGCGCGCTTCAGTAGTTGTGGCACGCGCGCTCAGTAGTTGTGGCTCGCGGGCTCCGGAGCGCAGGTTCAGTAGTTGTGGCGCACGGGCTTTTGCTCCGCGGCATGTGGGATCTTCCTGGACCAGGGCTCGAACCCGTGTCCCCTGCATTGGCAGGCAGATTCTTAACCACTGCGCCACCAGGGAAGTCCCAGGATTGTTTGTTTTTTGATGTTGAGTTGTATGAGTTCTTTGTATATTTTGGATATTAATCCCTTATCATATATATGGTTTGCAAATATCTTCTTATTTTGTTTATTTGGGTCCTCTCTCTTTTCTTCTTGGTGAGCCTGGCTAAAGGTTTATCAGTTTTGTTTATCTTTTCAAAAAACCAGCTGTGGGTTTCATTGATCTTTTCTATTGTGTTTTTTTTTTTAAATCTCTAATTTATTTTCTCTCTGATCTTTATTTCCTTTCTTCTGCTGACTTTGGGTTTTGTTTTTCTTTTTCTAATTCTTTTAGGTGGGAGGTTAGGTTGTTTATTCGAGATTTTTCTTGTTTCTTGAGGAAGGCCTGTATGGCTATAAACTTCCCTCTGCTTGTGCTGTATACCATAGATTTTTGCAGTGTTGTGTTTCCATTTTCATTTGTATCAAGTTATTTTTTGATTTCCTCTTTGATTTCTTAATTGACCCATTGGTTTTTTAGTAGCATGTTTTTCAGTCTCCATGTGGTGTCTGTTCTTCTTTTCCCATTTTTCTAAGTTGTCTTCTAGTTTCATACTATTGTGGTTGGAAAAAAATGCTTGATATAATTTCTGTCCTCTTACATTTGTTGAGACTTGTTTTGTGGCTCAGCATGTGATCTATCCTGCAGAATGTCCCATGTGCACTTGAAAAGAATGTGTATTCTGCTGTTTTTGGTTGTAATGTCCTGTAGATATCTGTTAAGTCCAACTAGTGTATTGTGTCTTTTAAGACCACATTGATTTTCTGTCAATTGATGTAAGTGGGGTGTTACTACTACTACTGTATTATTGTCAATTTCTCCCTATATGTCAGTATCCATTTAACAATTCTCCATGCTCCCTTCCCCCAGCCCCTGGCAACCACTGTCTTCCTTTCTGATTCTGTGAGTTTGACTACTCTTGATATCTCACATAAGTAAAATTATACAGTATTTGTCTTTTGTGCCTTTTTGTCTTATGTGTTAGCATAATGACCTCAAGGTTCATCCATTTTGTAGCATGTGTCAGAATTTCCTTCCTTTATTAAGTTTGGATAATATTCCATTGTATGTATAGACCACATTTTGCTTATTTATTCAACTGTGAATGGACATTTGGGTTGCTTCTAGCTTTTGGCTATTGTGAATAATACTGCTATGAACGTGGGTATACAAATATCTCCTTGAGGTCCTGCTTTCAATTCTTTTATACATATATATATCCAGAAATGATTTTGCTGGACCATATGGTAGTTCTATTTTTAATTTTTTGAGGAACCACCGTACCGTTTTCCCATAGCGGCTGCATCATTTTACATTCCCACCAACAGTGCACAAGGCTTCCAGTTTATCCACATCCTCACCAACACTTGTTATTTTCTATTTGTTGTTTTAAAGCAGCTGCCTGATGGGTGTGAGATGATATCTTATTGTGTTTTTTTTTGATTTGCATTTTCCTAATGATCAGCGATGTTGAGTGTTTTTAAAAAATGTGCCAGTTGGCTATTTGTGTATCCTCTTTGGAGAAATGTCTGCTCAAGTCCTTTGCCCATTTTTTGGTTTGTTTGTTTTGTTTGTTTTTAAATTTATTTATTTTTTGGCTGTGTTGGGTCTTCATTGCTGCGCGTGGGCTGTCTCTAGCTGCGGAGAGCGGGGGCTACTCTTCGTTGTGGTGCGTGGACTTCTCATTGTGGTGGTTTCTCTTGTTGTGGAGCATGGGCTGTAAGTGCACAGGCTCAGTAGTTGTGGCACATGGGCTCAGTAGTTGTGTCTCGTGGGCTCTAGAGCGCAGGCTCAGTAGTTATGGCACATGGGCTTAGTTGTTCTGCAGCATGTGGGAACTTCCCAGACCAGCACTTGAACCTGTGTCCCGTGTTGGCAGGTGGATTCTTAACCACTGTGCCACCAGCCTTTGCCCATTTAAAAAAAAAATTTATTTATTTATTTATTTATTATTTTTGGCTGTGTTGGGTCTTTGTTTCTGTGTGAGGGCTTTCGCTAGTTGCGGCGAGCGGGGGCCACTCTTCATCGCGGTGCGCGGGCCTCTCACTGTCGCGGCCTCTCTTGTTGGCGGAGCACAGGCTCCAGAAGCGCAGGCTCAGTAGTTGTGGCTCACGGGTCTAGTTGCTCCGCGGCATGTGGGATCTTCCCAGACCAGGGCTCGAGCCCGTGTCCCCTGCATTGGCAGGCAGATTCTCAACCACTGCGCCAGCAGGGAAGCCCGGCCATTTTTTTTTTTAAACATTTATTTATTTATGGCTGCGTTGGGTCTTCGTTGCTGTTGCGGGCTTTCTCTAGTTGCAGTAAGTGGGGGCTATTCTTTGTTGTGGTGCACAGGCTGCTCATTGCAGTGGCTTCTCTTGTTGCGGAGCACAGGCTCTAGGTGCACAGGCTTCAGTAGTTGTGGCACATGGGCTCAGTAGTTGTGGCTCGCGGGCTCTAGAGTGCAGGCTCAGTAGTCGTGGCGCACGGGCTTAGCTGCTCTGTGGCATGTGGGATCTTCCCAGACCAGGGCTCGCACCCGTGTCCCCTGCATTGGCAGGCGGATTCTTAACTACTGTGCCACCAGGGAAGCCCCCGCCCATTTTTAAATTGTTGTTGCTGTTGAACTGTAGGAATTCTTTCTATACTCTGGGTATTATGATATCCAGATATCCTTCTCAGAATATTTACTAGTATCTTCTCCTGTTCTGTGTGTTGCCCTTTCACTCTGTTGATTGTGTCCTTTGACGCCCAGAAATTTTCAGTTTTGATGTAGTTCAGTTTATCTAGTTTTACTTTAGTTGCTTGTGAGCACAGTGGAGTTCAGGTCTGATTATACTGCCATGTGTACGCCCAGCGTTCCGCTTTTCCCTGTAGTACCCATCTGTCGTATTTTACTTTTCTAGCTCCCTAGTGATTGTATCCTTGATGCCCCCATCATCCCACAGGCACACCGGCCACAGGGATACCTATGTGGTTTCTTACGGGACTCTGCACAGTTTCTCTGCTGTGTATAACGGGAGTGAAACGTGTGGGTCATAGGGCATATACAGACTTCAGTTTCACTACATTTTGTCAGCTCTGTTCCCACCATCTCAAACCCTGGGCTTGTAGACCTCCTTAAAATATATTGTTTTTCCGGTGAACATTGGTTCCTCCCAGTCTCTGAGCTTTTGGTGGAGGCACACGTGTGAGTTAGAATTGTTGGTATCAGACTGTGGAAGAGTAAATGCTGTGTTCTCCCCTGTCCTCCAGGTTGGACCAGGGACTGTTTCCAGGAGTGGGGCTCCTTCATCCAGCTGGCCATCCCCGGCATGTTCATGGTGTGCACTGAGCGGTGGACCTTTGAGGTCGGAACCTTCCTTGCAGGCCGGTCAGTAGTTCAGTGGAAACCTGTCAACAGCCTGGTTAATCATCATGTCTACAGAGCTTTTCAGGAGACCCAAGTTTGCTTCTCCTTCCTCTTGGTTTCATCAGGCCCTCATGGGAGATTTCAGTACAGGTTTCACTCCTCATGCAACCATAAGCACCCTATTCAGGTTGGGTGAGGCTTTGTGCTACCCCACTGCCTTTCATTTCGTAGCTTTGAAAGGGACGTTTGCTAAGGTCATGGAGCGACCTGCCAAGGTCACGGAGCGGGAGAACAAAGCCCGAGTCTAGGTCTCAGGACTCCGGCCATCCTGTGGCTCAGCCGACTTTTGCTAGGCATCGTGCCAAGGTCCTAGGGCATTTACAGAGTGACTGATTTTGCTCTGTTTTAGCCTTGCTCTGTTTCTTTCCGACCTAGAACAATTTTGGTCATGGGCTTCCACCTTAGCCATCCACTGCTAGTGAAGGAATAGAGAAAACAGCAGAGACGGAGGGTAATAATACTTGATCTGGAAGTTTCTGTGGACACTGGAGTGCGTTAATAGTCCCGTCACTTCTCATGCAGTTCCACTGCCCTTTGTCCTTCCCTCCACACTGTGGCCCCCCGTCTCCCTGAAGCATGACCCGCACCCCCGGGCACCGCATGGTTTTCTACTTAAGCCCCGTGTTCTGTTCCCTGGGGAAGTGGGGGCTTCTGGAATGAGCCTGTATCCCATCTTCGTTGCTGAAGTTCTTGGATGCTTCCTGAATGGGGTTCTCCTTGGCACAGATAGTGAATTCTGCCCTTGGATAATGCTTCTGGGGGCAATCCTGGCTTCTCTTTAATTACACTAGGTTCTAGTTTCATAAGGAAAATGTTCACTTTACTCCACTTTTTGAACATTTCAGGATTGCTGAGCGTGACAGAGCTTGGAGCCCAGGCCGTCATTTATGTACTGGCTTCTGTGGCCTACATGGTAAGGTGATGCCGTGCTGTCCACTCAGAGAGTTAGACGGTATGAGGGGGGAGCGCAGCTGGAGAAGCAAGCGTGGATTTTGGAGCCAGACACACCGCTGGGTGTGGGTCCTGGCCGTGCTGCTTCCCAGCTGTGTGATGCTGGGCTCGTTACGTAACCTTTCTGAGCTTTACTTTCCTCATATACACAGTGGGAAAAAATAATACCTACTTGGCAGGTGAAAATTAAGACAAAGCTTATATAAAATACTTAGCACAATGCCTGGCACGTTTATTGGAAATAACGGAGTTCACTGCAAATAACTTGGTGCTGGGATACGGTGGGGCATAAGGTGCAGACAGTCCCTGTCTCTCGCGGCTGGTGGGCTGGCGTGGAGATAAGCAAGCAAACAGATGAAGAGGAGCGTGATATAGACATAAAATACGCACCACAAAAGAAGCAAACAACAAAAAAAAGTCTAAGATGTATGAAAACAGAGACAGACACCTTTTTAGATAGGTGATGAGGAACGGTCCTCCTGAGTTGCTGTGTAAGTGGAGACTTGAAGGGTGAGGAGGTGCCAGCCCGGGAAGCCCACGGTCAGGGCTGACCACACAGGCCCTGAGATGCAGGGATGCAGGAGAGCCCTGGCGTGCTCAGGGACCTGATACGAGCCCGGCTGAGGGGTTAGCGAGGAGAGAAGCTTCTTGCTGCTGTGTGGAAGCTGGCTTGGAGGACGGGTGTGGGACGGGAGGCAGGAAGGAGGCTGTCGGATTCGTCGAGGGGAGCCAAGTGGAAGGCCGCTGGCGGTGGAGGAGGGGCAGAGAGGCCGAGTTAGTGATGCCGTCGGGCAGAGCGGAAGTGACAGGACCAGGGTTTGGGTGTGGGAGGCTCGGCCATCCTCGCGAAGAATCACAAATGCCTCCAGGGTCTCGGGCTTGAGCAACTGCGTGGGGTCACGCCTTTTACCTTCGGAGGCTTTCTGACTATTCCAGTTCTGCACATGTAGGCCCTTTGTTCCTTGTTTTTGAAAAGCAGATGCCATCTGGGCAGTAGGGTGAGGGGCCATTTTTGTTTCCGTTTACCTATGTTTTTTTAGACTTAAAAGTGAAAGGACTTCGTGGGGACTGATGTGGTCGTGTAGGAGGGAGCCGGGAGGGTGTCTAGGGCAAAGCCCAAGACACAGAGGTCAGCAGCACAAGGAGACCCCCACCGAGAGCCAGGCCCAGGCAGGTGTGGGGGGGGCGACCCCGAGAACAGGTCGTGGAAGAAGCCGGGAAGAGGGTGCGAAGGGTCCCTTGGATTTAGGGTCATCGGAGACATTTTGGAACGATGAAGAGCAGGAGCCAGGCGTGGGCGCTGACCTCGCGGGTGAAGAAGCAGAGGCCGCTGGGAGTCAGCTCTGTCTAGAGGATTGGCTGTTGATGGGGGAAAGATTCCATCAAGGCACGATTTGGTTTTGCTTCTGTTTTTATTTATTTTTATTTTTTTGTTTTTTAAAATTAATTAATTTATTTATCTTTGGCTGCATTGGGTCTTTGTTTTGGTGTGTGGGCTTCTCATTGCGGTGGCTTCTCTTGTTGCAGAGCATGGGCTCTAGGCGCACCGGTTTCAGTAGTTGGGGCGCACAGGCTTAGTTGCTTTGTGGCATGTGGGGTCTTCCCGGTCCAGGGCTCGAACCCGTGTCCCTGCATTGGCAGGCAGATTCTTAACCACTGTGCCACCAGGGAAGTCCTTGCTTCTGTTTGGTGGCCCTGGAGTTTGTTTTTAATTAATTTATTTATTTGGCTGTTTTGGGTCTTTTTTTTTTTTTTTTGCGGTATGCAGGCCTCTCACTGTTGTGGTCTCTCCCGTTGCGGAGCACAGGCTCCGGACGCGCAGGCTCAG
>NC_041227.1:82364938-82382207 GCF_002837175.3 Physeter macrocephalus
CCGGCCGCTCTGCGGCATGTGGGATCTTCCCGGACCGGGGCACGAACCCGTGTCCCCTGCATCGGCAGGCGGACTCTCAACCACTGCGCCACCAGGGAAGCCCTGTGATGGGTCTTAATTGCAGCGTGTGGGCTCTTCATTGCGGCACATGGGCTTCTCTCTAGTTGTGGTGTGCAGGCTCTAGAGCGCGTGGGCTCAGTAGTTGCAGCACACGGGCTCTCTAGTTGTGGCATGCGGGCTCCAGAGCATGTGGGCTCTGTAGTTGCGGCAAGCAGGCTTAGTTGCCCTGCACCATTTGGGATCTTAGTTCCCAACCAGGGATCAAACCCGTGTCCCCTGCATCGGAAGGTGGATTCTTAACCACTGGGCCACCAGGGAAGTCCCGTGGAGCTTGTTTATAGCTGTGCAGTAAACTGAAGCTATCTGCCAATTCTACCTTATCTTCAGATCTTCTGCTTTTCTACCTGTTCTATCACAGGCTTCATTTTTTATTAATTTTTATTTTCAATTGTGGTAAAATACACATAACATAAAGTCTACCATCTTAACTACCATTTTAACTGCCCAATTCAGTAGTGTTAAGCATATTTTGATTGTTCTACAACCAATCTCCAGAACTTTTTCCTCCTGCAAAACTGAAACTCTGCCCATTGAATAATTCCCGTTCCTCCTGCCCTCAGCCTCTGGCAACCACCATTCTAGTTTCTCTTTCTTGTCCCAGGCTTCCCTTTGTTAGAGACTGTGAAGCAATAAGTGTTCATTATTTTTATGGGGAAAAAAACAAGTCCCCTTACTGGTGAACTTACAATAAAAATGATAAAATACAGAGAAATAATCCACCGAGAGCAAGAGTTAACAGATACAGTAAACAGGAAAGTTAGAGTTTGGAATTTGAGATCATGGTATAATAATCAGAGAACAGAAAAGTCGTATGTTCAAAATCATTCAGCATAAAAGAAGGAATTGAAACCCGAAGAACGATATTTGGAAAAGAACCAAGTAGGATTTTAAAAAGTTGAAAATATAGCCAGCCACAGAAATTTAATAGATTTAAATTCATAGATTAGTTAAAACTGAAAAATCAAATAATGAACTTGAAGATAGATCTGTGGAAATTCCCATAATAAAATAAATTTATTATTTATTATTCCCATAATAAAAATAAAAGGCATAATAAAAGGCATAATAAATAATAATAATAAATAATAATAAAAAGCATAATAAAAGGCATAATAAAAGAAAGGCATATAAATAGATGGAATTAGATATGCAGACCAATGAAATAGAATAGAGAGCCCAGAAGTAAACCCTCATGTATATTGTCAAGTGATTTTTGATAAAAACAAATGTTCCTGGGAAAACTGGATATCCACATGCAAAAGAATGAAGTTGGACCTTACACCCGTGTGCAAAGATCAACTCAAAGTGGATCTAAGACTTAAAACAATAAAACTCTTAGAAGTATATACATAAGGCAAAAGCTTCACAACATTGGATTTGGCAATGATTTCTTGGATATGACAGCAAAGGCATAGGCAACAAAAGAAAAAATAGACAATTGGACTTTATAAAAATTTTATAATTTTGTGCATCAAAAGACAGTATCAACAGAGTAAAAAGGCAACCCACGGGCTTCCCTGGTGGCGCAGTGGTTGCGAGTCCGCCTGCCGATGCAGGAGACATGGGTTCGTGTCCTGGTCCGGGAAGATCCCACGTGCCGTGGAGCAGCTGGGCCCGTGAGCCATGGCCGCTGAGCCTGTGCGTCCAGGGCCTGTGCTCCGCAACGGGAGAGGTCACAGCAGTGAGAGGCCCACGTACCGCAAAAAAAAAAAAAGGCAACCCACAGAATGGGAGAAAATATTTGCAAATCACCTATGTGATAAAGATTACTAATCAGAATATATAGACAACTCTTAAAACTCAATAACGAAAAACAAAACATCCTGATGTTAAAATGAGCAAAGGACTTGAATAGATATTATCTCCAAGGAAGATATACAAATGGCCAATAAGCACATGAAAAGATGCTCAGTATCACTGATCATTAGGAAATGCAAATCAAAACTACGTTGAGATACCTCCTCACACCCATTAGAATGGCTACTCTCGAGAAAAAAAAATAGAAAAAAGAAAAGAAACAGAAAGTAAGTGTTGGCGAGGGAGTGGAAATATTGGAACCCTTATGCAGTGTTGGTTGGAATGTAAAATGATGCAGCTGCCATGGGAAAATAGAAAAATGGTAGTTCCTAAAAAATTAAAAATAGAATCACCATATGACCCGGCAATTCCACTTTTGGATGTATACCCAAAAGAGTTGAAAGGAGGATCTCAAAGAGATATTTTCACACTCATGTTCACAGCAGCCTTATTCACAAGAGCCAAAACGTGGAAGCAACCCGAATGTCCTTCCACAGATGAATGGTTAAACAAAATGTGATATATACATACAATGGGGTTATCATTATTTTTAAAAAAGGAAGGAGATTGACACATGGAATAGTGTGGATGAACCTTGAGGACATTATGTTAAATGAAATAAGCCATACATAAAAAGACAAATACTGTACAAGTCCACTCATATGTGGTACTTAGACTAGTCAAAATAATAGAGACAGTAGAAGGGTGGTTGCCAGGGTCTGGGGGAGGGGGGGTGAGGATTTATTGTTGAATGGGCACAGGGTTTCAGCTGTAGGAGATGAAAAGAGTTCTGGAGATGATGGTGATGGTTGCACAGCATTATGAACGTATTTAATACCATTGAAGTGTGTACTTTAAAATGGTTATAACGGTTTAAAAAAATACACCACATAGTAATTACTGGAATAAGGGAAGAAATGGCTAACATGGTAAATTTCACATTGCGTGTATTTTGCCACAGTAAATACAAGTGAGAATAAGTAGAACTGGAACATGTGAAAGATGTAGACCCATTATATATCTTATATGTAGTAGGAATTCCACAGGGAGAGGATAGAGACTGGCGGGGATGCCGTATTCAGAGACGTTTGATGAGAGACAGAGACCATTAGATAACTGAAGACACGAATCTTAATATTCAACAATTATAATGAACATTTTATTGGAGATTCAAGCCTGTGCAATTAGGCAAGAAAAGGAAAATGCATTGATTTATAAACTAAATGGCTGACATGGCTTTCCCGTCGTTTGTGGATTTTTCTCCAGCAGACCTCTCCCCTGCATGGGAAGGAGCAGCACAGAGGCACAGTGGCTCAGTACAGAGGTGGGATCTGTCACATGACATCTTAAGGGTTTATGCGTGGGGAGCAGGGAGCTGCAGTCCTGACCTCCCCTACTGCCCCATCCCACCTCCCATCCCCCAAGACGAGAAGGGCTTGGCTCTGAGGCACTCACACCACCAGTCGCTTTGCAGTGAGTCTGAGAGGGAGGGCCGGTCGGCAGTGGGGTCTGGCCGTGCTGTCTGTGACCCTGTCATGAGTCCACAGGACTGCTCATCATTGCCTCCTGGGGCCCCTGTGGGAAGAATGAGTGGGATGTAGCCTTTTCCTTGTTCTCATCTGGACTCTGGCTTCCTGTTGTCCTTTCCCTCTTCCAGAAGCTCATCAGCTCACTTAGTCTCAGAGTCGTTAATGAGTTTCTTCTCTGTTAAGCATCTTTACTGACATTTTAGTGGCATTTGGGGAAGGAAGGGGGTTAAGCATGTGAGCTGGTCATTCATCTTGAGCTGAAGCCAATATGTATACTTTAAGCCCACAAGTCTTGTAAATTTTTTATATAGTCAGGTCCATTGTTTTTCAAGTTCTTAATCTTAACCATTTTTAATACATATTTTTTTATCAACTTCACTTAGGCTGGTTCTCAAACAGCAACAAATTAGACGGCTCTCGGGAGGATGCTGCTTCTAGTAGGAATAAGAAGTTAAAGCTGACATATAAATTATTAACAGCAGACCTGAGAACTAAAATCAGGTTACTACACAACCCGTGTTTCACAAACAGCCCCTGAGGGCAGCACTGTCATCACAGGAGAACCGACATGACTCTGCAAGTTGAATAATGGTCTATTTAAGAAGCAAGCAGGGCCTCCCTGGTGGCGCAGTGGTTGAGAGTCTGCCTGCCGATGCAGGGGACACGGGTTCGTGCCCCGGTCCGAGAAGATCCCACATGCTGCGGAGCGGCTGGGCCCGTGAGCCATGGCCGCTAAGCCTGCACGTCTGGGGCCTGTGCTCTGCAACGGGAGAGGCCACGACAGTGAGAGGCCCACGTACCGCAAAAAAATAAAAAAAGAAGCAAGCAAGCGTATAGCTTCAGAGTTCCATAACCAGTAATTAAAATAAAGTTTGGGCATCTACTATGAAGGACCATAGTTCGATTTAATGCGTAAGTAGACATAGGAATGTTGGACACATAACGTATGGTGGAGTCATATTTCATCAGCTTTTGTTGAATTCCTACAGTGTGCCAGGCTTTGTTCTAAGTGCTTTTTTCACGATTCATTTCATTTTTACAAATGATTTATATATTTATAGTTCATTAAATCTTGTAGAATGTAGCAAAGTTGAATTGACTCTTGATAGTATATGTTTAGCTAATAAGGGAGGTGCTTTGCCCTCAAATCCAGCATCTTTAAGAGGTTCTACTCTGATGCCTCTGATGGGGGCAGCGGTCAGGGCAGCTGTTACACATCTGTAACAGTGGGCGAGGCCAAGCCACTTGTTTCCAGTCACACGGCAAGGACCTACTGGAACCGGGTCTAGAACCCGGAGCTCTGACTCTGTCCTGGGTTTCCGCGCAGGTAGACTCTAGTGCACTGATACTCTGATTTTCAGACCCTCTGACTCCTCCTCGTGATTTTGTGATCATTCATTTCTAGGTGCCTCTAGGCCTTGGCGTGGCCGCCAGCGTCAGGGTGGGCAGCGCCCTGGGGGCAGGGGATGCCCAGCAGGCCCAACACTCCTGTGCCACCGTCCTCCTGTGTGCAGGTGAGTGTGGCACTGCTGTTCGCTGGTCGCAGCTGTATCTACGTTTAGAAATATGTATCGTGATTTCTCTAGGAGCTGATTTACATGTGTAAACTCAACTGAAATCTTTCTTCTTTATGCTGACTCCTGTTTACTCATTAACTAATAAAGCTCCTAAATGTTACTTTCTGTTATTAGGTACCAACTAAATACTGTTCCACTTGGTACTAACAGGAATCATTTCAAAGGCAGTTGTTATCACGTGCAGGCTTATTTCTGACCAGAATCTGTGTGCCCGGCTCTCCAGGTTCCTGGCTCACTGACCCTCCGGCAGTTTGAATGTTCTGGAATCTGAGCAGTTAGGGAAGATTCTGATTATGTTGTCATCTTACTGAACATCTTTTCTATGAGTCTCCCTTAGAAAAAGAAGTTAGAATCATCTGACCTTAGGTGCTCTTTTCCTAGACAGTAAGAAGAAACACTTTAAATTATTACATTTCTTAAATCATTGACACAAATATCTCATGAGAAGTCAGTATGAGGATTTATCACACTCGGGGGGATTTTCATTTCCTGTTGTTTCTTCTGTATTTTCCAGGTGTTTGCGCACTTGTAACGGGTATCCTACTTGCTGCTTTAAAGGATGTGGTTGCCTATGCCTTTACCAGTGACAAGTATGTACCATCTTCTAGGAGAACATTTTTAGTTTTATGCTTGCTTTCTTCACTATACTTTTCTGACTCTGAGAGGTGAGTAGCATTTTATTCCATAGGAAAATCTGTAGTGCAGCTGGGAGTGAATTTGAACAGGTTTGAATGAAGGAAGCCCATGGAAACCCCCTCCACCCCTCCAATACCCAGTTCATTTATCAAACGCAAATGGGCTTTCTCTTGTGCTCAGTGTGTTTTTGCTCAGAGATACACAAAAAAAGCACATGGAAAAAACCTCATCCCCAGAAAAGCACCTCCCCGTCCAGGGCACGCTGGCAGCAAGCACTCCTGAATCATCTGGGCAGTGTTTGCATAAACCACTGACCCAATCTTAAGTTGAATTTTACTGCATTTTCTGTAATGATGTGTTTGCGTAATTATGTACATGCAATAAAGTGCCTTGAATAAACCAAATCCTTATGAAAAAGCTTCAGTAATTTGCACCAGTTGCCTCAGATTATGCTTATGGAGAAATTCGGCTTATGGAGAAATTCGGCTTTATTACTTTTAAGTGTGCTCTTCTAGTTTCACCCAACCCCACTGGTTTTAGACCAGTGCTTAAATACATTCTTGTAAAATCTTAGGGCTAGGGAGGTGGTCAGATGGAGGCACAGAAACTAGATTTACCCTCCTGTCTTAAACAACTAAAAAACTGGATAAAACCTGTATTTTAAAAAATGGCTTTCAGACATTGGACCACAGGCAGCCCAGATAAATCCCTGAGGAGGACCCCGTGATTTCCCCAGCTTAGTGTGAGGAGTTTCCAGGACAAAGTGCAGACGGGGGCCCTGGGAAAGCCCCCACCCCCATCTCCTTGGGTTGGGGAAATGGAGTTGGGAGTGGGGAGGCTCTGTGGCGAGTTCCCAGGCAGAGTCCCAGAGCAGGGAGAGCGCCCAGAGAGCGCTTTGGAGATATATGGAAGCTCTCCCTCAAGTCTTCAGCCGACCGCTGAGAGGACTGTGCGTGTAAGGGTGCCACCTGAGGCCAGGGGAGTGGGGTGAGGGACAGGAAGGAACACCTGAAAGGAGCAGGCAGAACAATCCCTGAAGCTCATAAAGGGTCGGGAAGAGTTTGTGTTCGCACCACGCGGAATGAACAAAACCTCGTAATGCATGGGATGGCTGGTGGAGTTCTCAGAAGGACCTTGCCTCAGTAGCAGGAAAATTAGCCCTAGAATGAAGCCTGCTCTGGTCCCACCTAACAAAGCTTAAAAGCAGACTTTGAAAGGATCAAATTGTTTCCAAGAAATTTAACTGTATTACAGCTCAAGAGTACTTAAATTATTACAAGAACATGCAGTATTTGACAAACTAAAATTCACAATGTCTGCATCTAATTAAAAATTACCAGGCATACAGAGGAGCAAGAAATTAAAATCCACAGAAACATCAATCAGTTGAAACCAACCCAGAAATGAAACATATGATAGAATTAGTACACAGGGATATTAAAATTTTTAATAACTATGTTTTGCATTTTCAAGAAGATAGAGGAAAACATGAGCATGTTAAAGTAAGACATCAAAGATTTTTAAAAAAACAAATTGAACTTATAGAGCTGAAAGAAAATGTATGAAATGAAAATATATTGGATGAGAGTAACAGCAGATTAGAGTAGTGTAGAAGAAAAGAGTAGTGAACTTGAATATAGAGCAATAATACATATCCTAAATGAAATGCAGTGAGAAAAAAGACTGGAAAAATATGAACATCAGTGAGCTGTGATTGGCCTAAAAAAGCTGTAACTAGAGTTTTCAAAACAGAGAGGAGAGGGGACAGGAAAAAAAACTTGAAGAAATAATGGCAAATCTTTCTAAATTTGGTAAGGTCTCAGAATTAAAGAGATCTAAAAGGCTATTTGATGTAATCACTCATCTTACATCAGGATTCCTCCAAAACATCCTTGCCAGGTTGTCCAACTTACACTTTCATAACCTCAGTGGTGAGGATCTTGCTACCACTGAAGGCAGCTTTGATTCTCAGGACACCTTCCTTTTTTTTAAAAAAAAAAAAAATTTTAATTAATTAATTTTTGGCTGTGTTGGGTCTTTGTTACTGTGCACGGGCGTTTTCTAGTTGCGGTGAGCGGGGGCTACTCTTTGTTGCAGTGCATGGGCTTCTCATTGCAGTGGCTTCTCTTGTTGCGGAGCATGGGCTCTAGGTGTGCTAGAGGCTTCAGTAGTTGTGGCTCGCAGGCGCAGTAGTTGTGGCACATGGGCTTAGTTGCTCCACAGCATGTGGGATCTTCCCGGACCAGGGCTTGAACCTGTGTCCCCTGCATTGGCAGGTGGTTTCTTAACCACTGGGCCACCAGGGAAGTCCCAGGACACCTTCCTTATTTTGAGCTGAAATGTACCCATAATTTTCACCCACTTATTCTGGTTCTTGTGCTTGTAGGAATCTAAATCCACTTCTGAGTTACAGCCTGCAGATAGTTGAAGGCATCTCTCACGCTCTCTTCTCCATGGTAACCGTCTGAAATTCCTTCAGACATTTCCCATGGAATGTGATTTTGAGTCTCCACTGTCTTGAATTCATACAAACCTGAAGGCAGTGCTCTTAGCTCCATTTAGAGCAGAGCTATGTCCATTGTACCTCATTCTACCTGGACTTCTGTTGAAGTATTAGGTTTTTGGTGGCTGCACCACACTATGTCTGTGGAGCTGACTGCCAGTGTGCCCTACATGTGTCAGGTTCACCTTCAACACCCAGCCGGGCAGTTTACAGCTTGGCCTTCACTTTCACTTCCTGTTCATGCAGAGTCTCGAGCTCAGCCGCAGGTGAGAGCTTAGGCCCTTCCTGGTCTTTCTTGAGCCTCTGTGCAGCCCTAGGCGTGCGCGTGGCCTTCTAGACCCCCAGTAACATGTCTGAGCTTCCAGAGTGAGCCCTGATGCACCCCTCATCCCCAGCCTTTCCTACCAAGTTGGTTGGTTAGTCTGTTGTTTGCCCTGTTTCCACTGCCTCAGGAAGCAGCAACTAGAACATGTGCCTGTAAATTTTTAAAAAAATAAATTTATTTATTTATTTATTTATTTTTGGCTGCGTTGGGTCTTTGTTGTGGTGTGTGGGCTTCTCACTGCAGTGGCTTCTCTTGTTGCAGAGCATGGGCTCTAGGCATGCAGGATTCATAGTTGTGGCTTGCGGGCTCTAGAGCGCAGGCTCAGTAGTTGTGGCACACGGGCTTAGTTGCTCCGCGGCATGTGGGATCTTCCCAGACCAGGGCTCAAACCCGTGTCCCCTCCATTGGCAGGCGGATTTTTAACCACTGTGCCACCAGGGAAGTCCTGTGTCATATTTTAAATTTTAACAGATATCTCAAACCAAAAATGTCTGAAAGCTTGTTGGGTATTAATACACATCACAGCAAAAACAAGCAAAGCAGGCTTATCCCTCAGAAATCGTATGTGGGATCTTCCCAGACCGGGGCACGAACCCGCGTCCCCTGCATCGGCAGGTGGACTCTCAACCACTGCGCCACCAGGGAAGCCCTGTAAATATTTTTGGCAATCTCCTAAAGGTCAACTTTAGCACTGGGCAGTTGGAACCTGATGAAATAAAGACTGCTTTTTGTGGGGTCTTCTAAGGAGCCACCAGACAGGTGGCCTTTTATGAATTAGTAACTATAATTTGGAAATGAGACTTTTTAAAAAGAGTTCAACCCACTCTTCCTCCTCCAGCCTTGGAAGTATGTGTGGGCTGTTACTTTAAGGTTACTGCTGAGCTGGGAAGAGGGGATGACACCACAGAGCTATCGTTACCAAGATTCAGCCACTTTTCTTGAATATGGGCTCCCCAAGTAACTGCAAGCCTTTGGTTAATTTCCATAGTTCTGCAAAGTCAACTCTGACAATATTTGCCAGTTGTGACAATCTCCTTTTCCCTACTTTCCTGTTTCTCTGTATGCTTCGTAAATTTTTGTTAAGAACTGGATGTTTTTAATATTGTACTGTGATAACTCTGGAAACCAGGCTCTCCTCCCTCCCCAGGCAGTGCTGTTCTTGCTTTTTGTCACTGCTGGTCTGTAGTTCTCCCATTCATTTGGTGACTTTTCTAAACCAGTTTTCACAGAGACTCTGTTCCTTGTCATGTGTGGTGTCTGCTATCTCCGCAGTCAGCCAATGGCCCAACAGAGTTTTTTTTTTTCCTTTCTTTTCTTTTTTTGGCCACACAGCTTGCAGATCTTAGTTCCCCAACCAAACCTGGGCCACAGCAGTGAAAGCACCAAGTCCTAACCACTGGACCCCCAGGGAATTCTCAAAGAAGAGTTTCTTAAAAGTTTATGTCTCCTTAAATTACTCAGCAGGCACTGCCTGGGAAGGCACTTCAGCCCAGAGGGGTTAAGACAATGGGCCTGCCTCTCTCCGTCAGTCCCAGAAATTTTATTTTTCTGGAAATCTTTCAGATATTCTTTTTTCTTCTATAAATTTATTTATATTTGGCTGCATTGGGTCTTCGTTGCTGTGTGCAGGCTTCTTCTAGCTGTGGCGAGCGGGGGCTACTCTTCGTTGCAGTGCAAGGGCTTCACATTGCGGTGGCTTCTCTTGTTGTGGAGCATGGGCTTTAGGCACGCGGGCTTCAGTAGTTGTGACACGTGGGCTCAGTAGCTGTGGCACACGGGCCCAGTTGCTCTGCAGCATGTGCAGTCTTCCTGGACCAGGGCTCGAACCCGTGTACCCTGCACTGGCAGGTGGACTCTCAACCACTGTGCCACCAGGGAAGTCCCTTTTTCAGATTTTCTTTTTGTCCTTGGCTGTGCTTAGGTGCAGGTGAATCTTTTATTCTGCCTGGCACTTTGTAGGCTTTCAGTCTCAAGCAGTGGATTTTTCTTTAGCTCTAGGAAATTTAGATAAATGATAGAATTTATGGATTAATTTGACATGTGTCTTTTCTGTGGTTATCTGTGTTTTGGAATATTCCCTCCGATTTACCATTAAAATTTAGTCTCTAGCCATGTCCATTTCATTACCCAGTCTTTAAGTGGAATGCTGTATTTTAGTGTTCATATTTTTCATTTCCAGTTACTTTTCCCAATTGCTCTTTTTCCTTAAATGCCTGTTTATGAATATTTCTAAGAATAGGAATTACAATTTTTAAAAGTTTCTCCCTTTGCATTCTTTCTGTTTCCTTTTGCGTCAGCTCTTCTGCCTGCTCATTTTGGTCTTTTTTTTTGTGCTGTTGATTTTCACAGTGTTCGGTGCATGTTGGTTTAACGTTTATACTTGTGAAGGAAGGACCACATTGTCACTTTGACTAGTAGAGACAGTGCAGGGTTAGCCGACGCTGCCGTCCTGGGTCTGCTCCGCGGAGGAGGTCGCTGCTCTGGTGAGAGGGTTGCCTGCGGGCTCTGCCTGAGTTGGTGGCACCTGCTGGCTAACTGTCTTCCCCACAGGCTGAGGGGAGGGAGGCTGGAGTTCTGGGGGGAGCACCGCTGTCTGTTGTGTTTTGCATCCACACCGGCTCCATGGTGTAGGCCTGCGGTCACCGCCACTCTGCTGAGTCGTTCTCCAGAGCCCCTGAGCCCCACGTGAGGCCCTCGCGAGACAGACCTTCCAGCACAGCTGCCAGAGCTCAGGGCATCCCTGAGGAGGCAGATGTTTTCTCTGCCTTGAACACTGGCCTCCAGCTGCATTTTTGAGGAAGACTCCCAGCCACAGGGGAAGATTACCCTTCACAGGCTGAAACCTGCTGCTTTTTCTTCCCAACCCTCACTTTTTTTTTGAATTTTATTTTATTGTTTATACAGCAGGTTCTTATTAGTTATCTATTTTATACATATTAGTGTATATATGTCAATCCCAGTCTCCCAATTCATCACAGCACCACCACCACCACCCCCCGCCACTTTCCCCCCTTGGTGTCCACACGTTTGTTCTCTACATCTGTGTCTATTTCTGCCCTGCAAACCAATTCATCTGTAACCAACCCTCACATTTTTATATTCAACAACAAAACTTTAAGAATTATGCTCTGTCGTGGCAGCCTAGCCCACGTCCCTTTCGACCTAAATTCTAACTGGTGACATTGAAGTTAGTGAGGTTTTATCGTGTCCTCATTGTATCAAATAGGAAAGTAGTATGTGGACTGAGGTGACTGGTTGGTCACTCCGGCAGGTTCGTCCAGCCAGCAGGTGATCAGTGCTGCACTTAACTGTGAGTTTTGGGTCACTGACTCTCTCTTTTTCTCCAACAGAGCTATCGTGTCCCTTGTGAGCCAGGTGATGCCCGTTTTTGCTCCCTTTCATCTGCTTGATGCACTTGCGGTGAGTCTTTGCGGTGATTCTACCTCTGCGAACTATACGCAGCACGGTTTTGTTTTGTGTCCAGTTTTGAACTGAATGCCCATGGTTACATTTCTGAAAAGAGGGAGCTCTTGCTTCGAGCAGTCGCAGCCACGTGCGGGACAGACTGGTTAATTAAGAGTGTAGCATTTCAGGTGGGAGAGGCCTGAGTTAGCCAGCCTCCCCTGCTTCATCTGGGGCTGGATGCTCTGTGTGACTCCTGGCTACGTGGTGACACCTCCAAGGGGGGCCGTGCTACCCCGGAGTCCACTCTGACCTCTAGAAGGTCCATCTGACCTTCTCTAGGTTTACAGGTATTTGAAGACCCTTCTGCTAAACCCTGGAATCATCCCTTGAGGCTTCTTCCTGGTTTCAGCAGTCAGTCCTCATGACATGATTTCTGGGTCCATTTGCCATCTTGCTTTTCTTCCCAAGGGATTCCTTCTACTGTGTCACACTCACTCTGAAGATGTGGTGCCCATGACTGGACACTGGCCGTGGCAAGAATGTGACAGAGAGCAAAACAGTCATCACCCCTCTGGCTCTGGGCATGTTTGAAGCCTAACTGGATTAATATTTTTCAGCCATGATATCAGACTAGTTTCTGCTGAGACTTCCATCCATGAAACCTCTACATTATTTAAAACTATGCTTTTATGAACTATTTTTAAATAGAGATCTAAATGCTGTTACTTGGTGGGTTTCTGGATGAAAGCTGCTGTAGTTGTTGTTAACGTAACTTTTTAAAAAAATTATTTATTTGGTTGTGTGGGGTCTTAGTTGCAGCTCGCAGACTCCTTAGTTGTGGCCCGCGGGCTCCTTAGTTGTGGCATAAGAACTCTCAGTTGCGGCATGCATGTGGGATCTAGTTCCAGGACCAGGGTTCAAACCTAGGCCCCCCGCATTGGGAGCGCAGAGTTGTATCCACTGCACCACCAGGGAAGTCCCTTAACATAACTTTAGAAGGCAGATGTTCTCCTTTATCTCTTACGTAAGGGGCGGTCCCTGTCTTGAGATAGGGTATGTGACTGTATTCAGAGCTGTGAAATACCAGGTTGTGTTTCTGACCTGATGTGATGACACCTGAATGACTGCAACACTGGTTTTGGTTTTCGTCTCTTTAGGGCACCTCTGGTGGAGTCCTGAGAGGTGCAGGAAAACAAAAGATGGGTGCTTTCCTGAATGCCATTGGTTATTATGTTTTTGGTTTTCCCCTTGGAGCATCTCTGATGTTTGCTGCTAATCATGGGATAATAGGTATGTGTCTGATTCCTCGGTGACTTACCTTACATCTCACTTGTCCTGTTAGGATAAACTGCTTGAGATACAAAGCAGTTGTCTGGAAAGTGACCTCTGTGGAATAGGAAAAGTGATTTTCTCCCTTCGGTGTATGAAAACAATTTGTGTATTCAGTATACAAAAACACTGGAAATGTCGACTTGAAGAAAATAAACATGACCCTGCCCTCAGGATGAGACCAAGATTAAGTAAGTACACAATTATTCCATTTGGCTTAAGTACTTTGAAAGCTGTGATCCCCTATGATGGCTTGGAACAGCTCCCTGAGGTCGTCATGCATTAGCTTAGTCCTGAGACGTGACTAGAATCACCTAGGTGAGGTGACCACAGTTTGTTGAAAAATGATTCTTACTCTGTTGAATGGTCTTGGCACCCTTGTCGAAAATCAGTGGACCAGAGACGTGTGGGTTTATTGCTGGACTCTGTTCTACTTCATTGGTCTCTATGTCCAGCTCACGCCAGTACCGCACTGTCTGGATTACTGTAGCTGTGCGGTAAGTTTTTTTTTTAATTTAATTTTATTTATTTTTTTATACAGCAGGTTCTTCTTATCTATTTTATACAAGTTTTTGAAAATTTTTATTGAATATAGTTGATTTACAATGTGTTAATTTCTGCTGTACAGCAGTGACTCAGTTATACACATACAGACATTCTCTTTCATTTCTTTTCCATGATGGTTTATCACAGGATACTGAATCCAGTTCCCTGTGCTCTACAGTAGGGCCTTGTTTATCCATCCTGTATATAATAGTTTGCATCTGCTAATCCCAGACTCCCTGTCCATCCCTCCCCTGCACCGGGGGAACCAAGAGTCTGTTTCTGTTTCTTGATATGTTCATTTTGTTCCTTTGTGTATTTTAGATTCCTGTGCAATAAGTTTTTTTTTTTTTTTTTTTTTTTTGTGGTATGCGGGCCTCCCTCTTGTTGTGGCCTCTCCCGTCGCGGAGCACAGGCTCCGGACGCGCAGGCTCAGCGGCCATGGCTCACGGGCCCAGCCGCTCCGCGGCATGTGGGATCCTCCCAGACCGGGGCGCGAACCCGGCTCCCCTGCATCGGCAGGCGGACGTGCAACCACTGCGCCACCAGGGAAGCCCTGCAATAAGTTTTGAAATTAGAAAGTGAAGTATTCCAAGTTTGTTCTTTTCCAATTTTTTTGTTTTGCCCGTTTAGGGCCCCTTCCAGTTCCGTATGACTATGAGGGTTGGCTTTTCCATTTTTGTAGAAAAGGCCACTGGAATTTTTTAGCGGGACTGCACTGAACCTGTTAACGACTGCTTTGGAGAGAATACTGCCATCTTAAAAATATCAAGTCTTCAGTCCATGAATACAGAATGTCTTTCCATTTATTTGGGCCTTCAATTTCTTGCATCAGTGTTTTGTAGTTTTCATTGTACAAGTCTTTGACTCCCTTGGTTAAATTTATTCCTAGATATTTGATTCTCTTGGATGCTACTGTAAATGGAATTATTTTCTAAATTTCCTTTTCAGATTGTTCTTTGCTGGTGTATTGAAACAGCTGATTTTTGTGTGTTGATCTTCTAAGTTTGATGAATTCATTGATTAGCACTAGTATTTCTGTGTGTATGAATTCTTTAGAATTTTCTATATACAGGGTCACGTCATATATAAATAGAAATAGTTTTACTCCTTCTTTTCCAATTGTAATGCCTTTTAGTTCTTTTTCTTGCCTTTTTGTTCTACAATAGGGTTTTAACATTCTTCTATATTCTCCTGCAGTATTTTTATTTTTTTAAATTAGTTTTTATTGGAGTATATTTGATTTACAATGTTGTGTTGGTTTCAGGTGTACAGCAAAGTGAATCAGTTATACATATACATATATCCACTACTCCCATATACATCATTACAGAGCAGTTTTATTTTTAATTAAAAAATAATGTAAAGCTATAGTTCACAGGATGTGAGATAATTTTCATGAAGGGCTTTTGCAGAAATACGCTAGCCATTTATGTAAATTATGTCGCTCAAATTTATGATGACATCAGGTGCAATCTCCGGTTAGCTCCGTTTTACACTTGGAGAAGCTAAAGCCTGAACAGGTGAAGTAATGTGTCCCACAGACAGTAGGTGACGAGACAGGATTTGAACCCAGATGCCCCCAGAGCCTCTCTTTTACTGCGATGCGTGTCTCTCAGGTTTATGATTCCCTCATTCACCCTGAAGATTCACTGAGCACCTGTATGTGTTGGCCCTGGGTGGCGCTGGAATCTGGGGAATGTGAAGATAAGCAGGCCAGACCCCCACTTGTTGTGAGCTCACCCCAGGCTCTTGGGTTTTACTCCTCTGTGTCCTTTGGCACCCTTTCCATCTTACGCTCTTGGGATGTAGGCCTTGCCCGAGGGTCCTCTTGCTGACCTGTCCCCTCTCTCCTCCCTGGAAGGCCCAGGGCTCTCAGCTGTCATCTCGGGGCCTGACTTGGAGCCTGAGCTCCTGGCTGCCCAGGTGTTCCTTGTCGGTCACGCCACCGCCTCTGGTTCCCGGCCCCTTCCTGGTTCAGTCCCCTGGTCAAGAGCCCGGCCCCAGTCACGCTACCAGGTCTCACCAGCTCCGACTCTGTAATCTCTCTCGTCTCGTGGAAAGTGGGGTTTATCGCACTTTCAGGGGAGAGGAGTTGAGTGTGTGTGACGGCTGTGGCGTTTACCCGAGCGTTCATCATCTCCAGCAAACTCTGCACCCACTCAGGGGCTCTCTGTTACGCTCATTAAGGGGTCCTGCTCAGCATCCGGTTTCCTGTTGTTGGGGGTCAGTGAGGGGACGTAGTTGAGGCAGATTCTGTTCTCCAGACACCTTGTTTTTTCCTCAGGGAAATTCTTCCCTCCTGGGTTTCATCTCAAGATGGGACCAGTAGACCTCTGTCTGCAGAGAATAAATGCACTGTTGCCAAAAGACTCGGGAGCCAACTCTGAAATCCACCTGCCCGGTGGTCTACGGCCTGGGGGCCATCTGTGTTCTTATAAAATGGGTGCTCCTCTGACACCCTCAGCTTTTTAAAAAAAAAATATTATTTATTTGGTTGCACCGTGTCTTCTTGGCGGCATGCGGGCTCCTTAGTTGCAGCATGTGGGATCTAGTTCCCCGACCAGGGATTGTTCGAACCCAGGCCCCCTACATTGGGAGTGTGGAGTCTTAACCCCTGGACCACCAGGGAGGTCCCACCCTCAGCTTTTATGTTCAAATACTGGACAAACATTTTGGAAATGTAGCCTCTGCTCAGTATAGTTGTTACCATTTTCCTTGTAAAGCTTTTGCTCGTTTCTTGTTAAGGTTATCCCCATTTTATCCTTTGTGGCCATTGTTGATGAGGCCTTCCCTTCCATCCTATCATCTAAGTGGTGGTTGTTTGTATATCTGAGGGCTGTTAATTACTGTCTGAATTTTGTAGCTTGTTAAAATTCTGAATTCCTCTTATTTGAGTAGTATTTAGTTGATTCTCACGGCTTTTCCAGGCATATAATCATATCGTGTACAAATAGCTTTATATTCTCCTTATCACATGTTATACCACTGATTTCTTTTTCCTGCCTAAAGCCTCTAGTAGAATAATAAATTGTTGGGGTAATAGTGGAAATGCTTGTCTTGTTCAGGACTTCAGAGATTGTGCTTCTGATGTTTCTCTACTAAATAGCATGCTGGATTGGGGGCTGACATACATATATACACACAATGTAAACACACATACATTAACAAACGTGTGTGCATGTCTTCTTTAAATCACGTTCAGGAAGAATCCATGGAGTCTGCTTTACTGAAAGTTCCCAACAAAAATGGTTGAGAGTTTTGTCAAATGTAATTGCATGTCATGTAAATAGAAATAGTTCTACTCTTTCCTTTCTAGTGTTTTTGCCTTTTTCTTGTTGTTCTGGCAAGAACTGCTATAATAGGATTTTAACATTTTTTTCTATATTCTCCTCTAGTACTTTTTTTAGTTTTTTAAATTTATTTTTAACATCTTTATTAGAGTATAATTGCTTTACAATGGTGTGTCAGTTTCTGCTTTATAACAAAGTGAATCAGTTATACA
>NC_041227.1:82382475-82406482 GCF_002837175.3 Physeter macrocephalus
GGCTGCTTCCCACTAGCTATCTATTTTACGTTTGGTCGTGTATATATGTCCATGCCATTCTCTCACTTTGTCCCAGCTTACCCTTCCCCCTCCCCGTATCAAGTCCATTCTCTAGTAGGTCTGCATCTTTATTCCCGTCTTGACCCTAGGTTCTTCTGACCATTTTTTTTTTAGATTCCATATATGTGTTAGCATATGGTATTTATTTTTCTCTTTTTGACTTACTTCACTCTGTATCCACTATGGAATTCCTAAATTTTTATTTCTTAATTTAAAATTTTTTACCTGAGGTATAGTTGATGTATAATATGTTACAGGTGTACAGTATAGTGATTCACAATTTTTAAAGATTATACTCCATTTACAGTTATTATAAAATATTTGCTATATTACCTGTGCTGTACAATATATCCTTGTGGCTTATTTTATACGTAATAGTTTGTACCTCTTAATCGTCTACCTCTATCTTGCTTCTCTCTCCCCACTGGTACACTAGTTTGTTCTCTGTATCTGTGAGTCTGCTTCTTTTTTGTTATATTCACTAGTTCATTGTATTTTTTTTAGATTCCACATATAAGTGAGATCATACAGTATTTGTCTTTCTCTGACTTATTTCACTTAGCATAATGCCCTCCAAGTCTATCCATGTTGATGCAGATGGAAAAATTTCATTCTTTTTTATGGCTGATCTCCAATGGAATACTTATCTACCATAATCTTCTTTATCCATTCATCTGCTGATAAACAGGTGCTTCCATATCTTGGCAATTGTAAATAATGCTGCTATGAACATTGGGGTGCATGTATCTTATCGAAATAATGTTTTTGTTTTTTTCGAATATATACCCAGGAGTGGAATTGCTGGATCATATGATAGTTCTATTTTTAGTTTTCTGAGGAACCTCCACACTGTTCTCCATAGTGGCTGCACCGATTTACATTCCCACCAACAGTGCACGAGGGTTCCCTTTTCTCCACATCCTCGCCAACACTTGTTATTTGTCTTCTTTTTGATGACGGCCATTCTGACAGGTGTGAGATGATATCTCGTTGTGGTTTTGATTTCTATTTCACTGATGATTAGTGATATTGAGCATATTTTCATGTGCCTATTGGCCATCCGCCTGTCCTCTTCGGAAAAATTTCTATTCAGTTCTGCCCATTTTTTAATTGGGTTTTTTTTTTTTTATGTTGAGTTGTATGAGCTATTTATATATGTTGGATGTTAACCCTGTACTGATCATATATCATTTACAAATATTTTCTCCCATTCAGTAGGTTTTCTGTACTTTTTGTTGATGTGCAAAAGATTTCCCTTTGCTGTGCAAAAGATTTTAAGTTTTAGCAGGCACCATTTGTTTATTTTTGCTTTTATCTCCTTTGCTTTAGGAGATGGATCAAAAAAAATTGCTAGGATTTATGTCAGTGTTCTGCCTATGTTTTCCTATAGGAGTTTCATGATATCTGGTCTTACATTTAGGTCTTTAATCCATTTTGAGTTTATTTTTGTATATGATGTTAGAGAATGTTCTAATTTCATTCTTTTACATGTAGCTCTCCAGTTCTCCCAGCACCGTTTATTGAAGAGGCTGTCTCTTCTCTGTTGTGTATTCTTGCCTCTTTGTTGTAGATTAATTGACAGTATGTAGGTTTACTTCTGGGCTCTCTGTTCTCTTCCATTGATCTATGTGTCTGTTTTTGTGCTAGTATGGTACTGTTTTGATTACTGTAGCTTTGTAGTATAGATTGAAGTCAGGGAATGTGATTCCTCCAGCTCTGTTCTTCTTTCTCAAGATTGTTTTGGCTATTCTTTTGTGTTTCCATGCATATTTTAAAGTTATTTGTTCTAGTTCTGTGAAAAATACCATTGGTATTTTGACAGGGATTGCACTGAATCTATAGATTGTGTTGGGTAAGATGGTCATTTAACAATATTATTCCAATCCAAGAACAGGGTATATCTTTCCATCTATTTGTGTTGTCTTCAGTTTCTTTCATCAGTGTCTTATAGTTTTCCGAGTACAGGACTTTTACCTGTAGGTTTATTCCTAGGTATTTTATTCTTTTTGGTGCAATGGTAAATGGGATTGTTGCCTTAATTTCTCTTGCTGATAGTTCGTTGTTAGTATACAGAAGTGCAATACAGTTGTTAGTATAAAGAAACAATCCCATTAATACCTTTAATTAAAAATTAAGTTTTTAGTGCCTGTGGAGATGATCCTATAAATTTTCTCCTTAGATCTCTTACGGTGATAAATGATATTATTTGCTTTCTTCATATTGAACAATCCTGATTATTATGTGGTACTCTTTTAGTGAGCTGCTCGATTCTACTAATATTGTATTTAAGAATTTTGCAATGGTAGTTATAAGATTGGTCAGTAGTTTCATTTCTTTGTGTAATCTTTGTAAAGTTATGACATTAACAGAATATACTCTTACTACATAAGGAAAATTAAAAATGTTCCCTTTCTGTAGTCCCTGGAACAATTTACATAGTATAGGAATATTATTATTATAAAGGTTTGGCTAAATTCTATGAAACTGTCATGCCGGGCATTTTGGAGGAGTTTGCTACAGCTTTCACAATTTCTTCTCTGAAAATCAGTTTGTTTAGACTTTATATTTTTTGGAGGGGGGTCAACTTTGGAAAATTATACATATTTTCAGAAATCTATCCATTTTATGATTCTAAATGTATAGAATTGTGCAAAACAATCTGTCATGTGCTTTTGTTGTAAGTTGTTGTATGTGTGTTCTGCATCTCTATCCACATCTGCAATTTCTATGGATTTCCTCAGTAACGATGAGTTGTATTTTCTGCAGAAAATAGTCTGATTCGAGGACTGACCGAATGCTGTAGTATGTATGCAAGTAGCTCCTTTTGTTCTGTGTCAACAAGTACATTTTTACCATGTAAACAATTTTGAATCTGTCCCCATTGCTCTGTGAAATTTTAATCCTGCAGCTGTCCTGAGAGCCTTCTGTGTCCACACAAACAGAGGTGCTTAGTTTCTTATCCTGACTTTTTGGAAATGTTGTCATGTGATGGCTTAATGAGTAACTGTCCTCAATGTCATGTCTCTTTTGATGACCAGTTCAGGCTGGGAGCCTGTGGGGTATTTGATCAGTATCAAGCAGGATTCCATCCTTCTCTGTTTGGGACACAGAACTGCCAAGTATTTATTACGGTCTCATCCCTACCAAGCACCGTCGTCGACACCAGGGAAATACCGTTTAACCAAATAGCCAGAGCCTCTGCCTTATGAGCTGCTGGGGTTTCACAATTCAGCTTTACTTTAAAAAAGCAAAAAAACATAAATACCTCTACTCTATTAGACACTAAGCTCTTTAGAATAAGAACACGTCCGATTTCCCTCTTTGTCCATAAAAGTGCTTCTTGCTATTGTACTTATTTAGCAGGTGCTCAGATTTGTTAAATAACACTTTTAAACTAATAATGATACATTAACAATGTGGAAATCTTGTGAAAATACATAAATATAATGATGAAAATTAAAATTACCTCCGGTTCACTCCTCAAATATAAACCCTGAGGTATTTCAATGTACTGTATTCCAGGCTTTTAAAATTATTTTTCCCCCAGTATTGTTATTCACAAAAGTGGGGTTATACTGAATATGTAATTTCCCCAATCCCATGTTAAAGACATGGTTTTTAGTAATTCTCTAGTATTTCCTTGTATCATTTATTTAATGCTTTCCTAATAGTGGACATCTGAATTGCTCCCCTTTTATTTCTTAATTGAAGTACTGCTGATTTACAATGTTGTGTTAATTTCTGCTGTAGAGCAAAGTGACTCAGTTGTATACATATATACATTCTTTTTTATGTTCTTTTCCATTATGGTTTATTCTAGGATATTGAATATAGTTCCCTGTGCTATACAGTAGGACCTTGTTGTTTATCCATTCTATGTGTAATACTTTGCATCTACTAACCCCAAACTCCCAATCCATCCCTCCCGCCCCCCCGCCCAACCTTGGCAACCACAAGTCTGTTCTCTGTGTCTGAGTCTGTCTCTATTTCGTAGATGAGTTCATTTGTGTCATATTTTAGATTCCACATATAAGTTATATCATATAGTCTTTATCTTTCTCTTTCTGACTGACTTCACTTAGTATGATAATCTCTAGGTCCATCCATGTAGCTGTAAATGGCATTATTTCATTCTTTCTTATGGCTGAGTAGTATTCCATTGTGTGTATGTACCACATCTTTATCTGTTCCTCTGCTGATGGACATTTAGGTGGTTTCCATGTCTTGGCTGTTGTGAATAGCGCTGCTATGAACATTGGGGTGCATGTATCTTTTTGAATTATAGTTTTGTCTGGGTATATGCCCAGGAGTGGGATTGCTGGATCATGTAGCAACTCTACTTTTAGTTTTTTGAGGAATCTCCTTACTGTTTTCCATAGTAGCTGCACCAACTTACATTCCCACAAACAGCGTTTTCTCCACACCCTCTCCAGCATTTGTTATTTGTAGACGTTTTAATGACGGCCATTCTGACCAGTGTGAGGTGGTACCTCGTTGTAGTCTGGATTTGCAATTCTCTAATGATTAGCGATGTTGTAAGTTGCTCCTCTTTTAAATAACATTGTGACGAGCATCCCAGGTATATGAGTTATTAACGACATTCCTGAGACTCTCCTTAGGATGGATTCCTGGGAATGGAATCAGTCCATCAGAGGTATAAACTGTCCACCCATCTGCTTCTCAACTCGAGAGGCTGTTCCAGTGAAATGGCCAGGAGTCCACGGGAGGCCCAGCCTCAGTGACCCCTTGCCAACGTGGGGCCCCAGACATGTGAACAGGTTGGCAGACTGATCCCAGTTTATACTGGCTTCCACCTCAAGCCTAGACAGCTGGCTTTGTAGTGCAGTTATTCTTATGTGAATGGGTATTTTATATCCACGTTGTTACGCAATGATATTTAAGTGGTTTAAATAGTTTCTTCTCACGAGGAGATAAGCATTGTTTATAATGTTTCTCAGTCATCTCTTGTACACAGCAATTGGAGAGATGGTTCTCAAAGTGGGCTTCTAGAAACATCAGGCCTCACAGGTACATGCGCACACCCATCTAAAGCCTTCCAGTGGGTTCCCACTAGAGTTGGAATCAAACCCGGTCAGTGGTAAGCTTGAGTCTGATCCTGGTCCATAATTATCTAAAATTTTAGCATAAGCTGCAGTGTACGCTGTGGATACAGTAGTTACGGGAGAATGTTAATGATGCCAGGCGGGGGGACTGCAGAAAATCTGAATGGGATACTTGTTTCCCACCCACAGGTCTCTGGTCCGGATTGACGCTCTGTGTCTTCTTTCAAACCCTCTTCTACTTGGTGTACGTCTGGAGGATGAACTGGACCAGAGCGGCAGAGCAGGTAACAGGGGGCGGGTCCCCTTAGAGACGGGGCCCTGTTGATCCCAGGGCAGCTAAGGAATCTTTCAGGGTGAAAATGTTAAGAGACCCATTGGCAGCATGACGCGCTTTGATTAGTGAAATGCATCCAACCTGAGAGTTGGGGGCAAAAGGAAGTCCTGTGTCAGCACGTTTTCCCCTGAATGTGGAGTTAATTTAGTATCTATTAAGCAGGGCTCAGCCAGAAAAAAAGAGAATTAGCTTAGAAACTATTTTGCTGTTTTGGTGTGGTAGTCTTCGAAAAGCAGTAGTGTTTCCTGTTTTTCCTGATCTGTTGTCTAGTTCTAGGCGTCTTAAAAAGGATCTTTTGGTCCATGGTTTCCTAAGAAATGCAAAATGCTAAGTGCCTGTGATCAGGGAAGTTCTTGGGGGCAGAACCTGTCCTGCGGGTTGAGGACCGGGATCCTGACCCTCTGGGCATCTCTGTGTTGAAGTGTGAGCCCTGCTGACTGTGTCAGGGTTTGAGAGGAGATGGGTGGGAGGTCGGCTGAGGGGAGGTGTCCTGGACCAAGAGCCGTGAGGAGGAGCTGAGGTGTGCAAACCGCCACTGCCCGCGTCTTGACCACCCTCGAGGTTTCGCAGCCCTTCTTCCTTTCCTTACGGTGACGTATCATGTCCTTCCTCCCTTCAGAGTGATTGCTGGAGGGAACGAAGTGTACAGGACGTTAAGTTGGACCATAAACGACCCCTTAGGTGACTGTACCATTTATCTTTAGACTTTGTTCCTTTTATCGGGATTTATGCGCAGTAAAGGGCACAGTGCAAAATATATGTTAAGTTTGCAACTATGGCAACAAGTGGCTTTTTATGTCATTTTTGTGAGCTGATATTGGGGCGAATAGTGGTTTCTAGTGTGGTGTTCTACTGTCACTGGCATTTTCAGGACGAAGCAAGACCGCGCGCGATGCCGTCACCTGTTGCGTAGTTTCTGAGGGAGCTTAGCCACAGTTTAACAGCAGTGAACTGGCCTCGCTTGACTGCACTTGCTTTACCTCTGTGACGCTTTGTTTAGGCACAGGCTCGAGCCGGGCTGAGAGGGACGGAAGAGGCCGTGCCCACTGCAATAGGTAAGTTTACGGGGGACGCTCTCCAGTGTCCTTTATTTCTGGTTCCCACGCCCGGAACCCGGTGCATGAACTCCTGCTCCCTTGCGTAGTGTAGCTCGTCTCTGCCCTTCTAACTGGGGGGCCAACTCTGTGTTCCCCTCTGGAACGTGCTTAATAACCCCACATGTCACAAACCATTTACAACGTAGGCTCGTGTCACCTTCAGGAATGCCCTTTACTCAGACTAGCACATAAGGAAATATCTCACTGTTCTCTGCAAACAGGTCTGTCCATCCTAGAAAAAGAGGTAGCCGATGGGGTGATTCTACCTGACGTCATCCGACCTGAGAGCCAGACCACGCAGCTGGTGGAGGAGAACAGCTCGTGTGGGGTGGCCACCATCGGGGAGGTCTTGACGGGGACCCAGCTGCTTTTGTATCGCGGGGTGGCTGTAGTTTTAGCTTTTGCTGTCCTGGTAGCAGGAATTTTAATAAGAGTTTTCACTGACCGTGGCTGAAACGGAATCACCCCAGCCCACAAACTAGCAGTGACAACGACATGCCCCACGGGAAGCATGGGAAGTGACCCTGGTCACCGGGACAGTGGTTTCGCTGTCAATTGTGGAAAGGATACCAGTGATGTGTGCTTAGTTATTCTGAGTTTGCACCATCTTACTGCTTACTGAAGATCAAGAAAAGAGTTATAATTTTTTTTTTTTTTGGCGGTACGCGGTTCTCTCACTGTTGTGGCCTCTCCCGTTGCGGAGCACAGGCTCCGGACGCGCAGGCTCAGCGGCCATGGCTCACGGGCCCAGCCGCTCCGCGGCATGTGGGATCTTCCCGGACCGGGGCACGAACCTGTGTCCCCTGCATCGGCAGGTGGACTCTCAACCACTGCGCCACCAGGGAAGCCCAAGAGTTATAATTTTAAGTGAACTTTCCTCCCAAACGTTAACTCTATCATGGTTTTTAAATCTGCAAATTTGGTTTTCCCGGCTCGAAGCGTTCTTTATGCCGTCGTATATTTAATATCTTTCGTCTTCCAGGAAAGCAGGTCCTCTAACATTAACTGCTGGTCATGTCTTTGTGTCTCTCTGTTAACGTGTTCAGTCTTGTCCAGTCCCAGGTAGTGCCGTGTAAGCTTTTATAAAATAAACACTTTAAAACGTGTGCTCAGACTATTTCTACCTATATGATAACTTGTAGCTTATTGCCTTTTAAATTTTTGTTAAACTTAATTAAAAAATAAATCTGTGTTCTCTCCTGCAGCTCAGCCCCCAGATGCCAGCAGGTATGGCTGCCCCTCTCGATGGAGATTTTTAGAGCCTTTTGTAGGGAATCTGACCAACCCAAATAGGAAATCCTAAAAGGAATGACTGACATTGGGGCTTCCCCAACACAAAGCCCACCCGATGACCTGGAGAGCAGTGTTCCCCTGGGCCATCTCCACGCCCCCACTCACCCCCCCTGCCCTGGGGAGGCGAGCCGGCAGAGCTGGCACAGACCAGTCAGAGGAGACAGCGGCTGCAAGGTTCAGGGAGAGCACCAAATATTG
This sequence comes from Physeter macrocephalus, assembly GCF_002837175.3. Lineage (NCBI taxonomy): Eukaryota > Metazoa > Chordata > Mammalia > Artiodactyla > Physeteridae > Physeter > Physeter macrocephalus. The sequence continues at coordinate 82,390,521 of NC_041227.1, forward strand.
TCACCATGCTACAGAATAGGATGCTGTGGGATAAAACACCCAGGAAAAAGTTTTGAGGTGAAATTCACATAATATAAAATTAACCTTTTGAAGTGTATAATTCAGTAGCATTCAGTGATTTTTATGTTTATGAAAAATTATTATACCGTCTTGGTGTGAAGTGTCTCCCTGTCATTTTAGTTTGCAGTTCTAATGCACATTACTAATGACATCGATCATCACTGCACGGGTTTACTGGCCATCTGTGTATCCTTTTTGGAGAAATGTGCCCATGTTTACATCGAGTTGTTCGTTGCTGAGCTGTAAGAGTCTTTAATACGCTCTGGACGCTGGGTCCTTTTTATCAGATGGGTGGTTTGCAGTATTCTCCACCCCCAATTCTGTAGCCCATCTTTTCACTTTCTCAACGGTGTCTGCTCTATGAACAACAAGTTTTTAATTTTGATGAAGCCCAATTTGTCTCTCTTTTCTGTTGCTTTCATTTCTGTTGTCGTATCTAGAAATCCACTGCCACACTGTCAGAAAGAGATTAAGAAGAGACTGTGTTTCCAGTGTGACCTGGAAGGAGCTCGGAAGTCATCACCCTGTCCTCAAAAAAGAGCAGCATTGATTCATTTCTAGTCTCCACCAAACGGGGGGGGTGGGGGTTTTCAGGCCAACAAGCGATTCTCCAAACCTTCCGGCGCCAGCAGGATGTCCAGCGATTCCGTTCAACCGTGACACTAACCATGTGTCAGACCCCATGGGTTAAGGGCTCAGTCCCATGAGACTGCCACCCATACTTTTGACTGACTGACTGTCTATAAATTGGGGTACTTGTGACCCTCTCCTTGTTCGGTAGTTTGCTAGAACAGCTTACAGGGACTCAGGAAAACACTTCACACAGGACTACTCGTTTGTTATAAAGGCTACAACTCGGGAAGAGCCACATGGAAGAGATGCACAGGGTGAAGTACAGAGGTGATGGTGTCCAGGTGGTCTTTCTGATGACCGACCGCCCTCCTGAAGCTACGGAGGCGCCCCCCCGAGTCACGTTATTAGCATTAAACCCTAAACCTGAAACTTCTCTACAAAATAGTCTGTTTTTAAAATGGGCACAGGATCTGTCTGCATTGACATTTCTCCAAAGATGATGTACAAATTGCCAATAAACACATGAAAAGATGCTTAACATCTTAGCCATTAGACAAATGCAAAAGAAAACCCCAAGGAGATACCCATACACATGCACTAAGTGGCTGCAATAAACACAGATAGCAGCACTGGCGTAGATGGGGAGAAACTGGAACCCTCATACATTACTGGTAGGAATGTAAGATGGTGCTGCCACTGTGGAAAACAATTTCACAGTTCCAGAAAAAGTGAAACATAGAGTTACCACGTGACTCAGCAACTGTACTCCTGGGTCTGTACCCAAAGAACGGAAAACATGTCCACACAGAAACTTCTACGTGAATGTCCCTAGCAGCATCATTCAAGACAGCCAAAAACTGCTTAATGAAATTATAATATTTAAAATGCCCAGTTTTCAATACAAAATTACTACGCACGCAAAGAATCAAGACTGTATGGCCATTTACCAGGAAGAAAAGATTAATAGACATTATCCCCGAATAAATATGCCCAGACAAAGAAGGGAACCAGGAGCATGCTCTCTCAACAAAGGGAGAATGCCAACAAAGAAATAAAGTACAGGAACCAAACAGAAATCCTGGAGCTGAATAATACGAAACCTGAAATGAAAATGTCACCGCAGTGGTTCTGCGGCAGATTGGGGCAGGCGGGAGAAAGCCGGGGAATTTGAAGGAAGGACTGATCTGACGCCAACTGGGTGTTTACAGCTCAGCTCAAGTCTGACACTAACTGGAGCCAACATCAGACCCCACAAGTTAAAGAACCACACCTCCAGCAAGAGTGCCCTTCAGATGCCAGCCACGGGGGGGGTGCCCAGGCCAGCCACAAATAGCCAAAAAGCACAAGAAAAGATGCTCAACATCATTAGCCATTTAGGAAATGCACATTAAAACCACAATGAGATAGCACCTCACACCTATTATGATGCCTATAATCACAAAGTAAAAAAATTTTAAATAAGTGTTGGTCAGGGTGTGGAGAAATCTGGAACTCTTGTGCATTGCTGGTAAGACTGTAAAGTGGTGCAAGCTACTGTGAAAAACAGCTTGGCGGTTCCTCAAAAACTTAAACATAGAAATACCGTATTATCCAGCAATTCCACTACTAGGTTATACCCAAAGGAATTAAAAGCAGGGACTCAAACAGATACTAGTACACCAGTGTTCATCACAGCATTACGACAGGTGATGGAAACAACCCAAGTGTCCCATCACAAATGAATGGATTTAGATGTATACAAAGGAATACTCTTCAGCTATAAAAAGAATGAAATTCTGACACATGCTACAACATGGATGAATCTTGAGAACATTATGCTAAGTGAAATAAGCCAGATACAAGAGGACAAAAATTGTAGGAGTCCACTTACATGAGGTACCTGGAGTAGGGAAATGCATAGAGACAGAAAGAATAAAAGTTACCAGGGAATGGGGGAGGGGGAAATGGGGAGTTGTTATTTAATGGGTACAGGGTTTCTGTTTGGGATGATGAAAAAGATCTGGAAATGGACAGTGGTGACAACTGAACAACATTTTGAATGTACTTAATGCCAAGGAAATCTACACTTAAAAATGATGAAAATGACAACCTTTATGCTAAATATATTGTAGTACAAGAGAAAGGATGAAAGGCAGAAAAATTAATGCTAATATATCAATATGTACTGCTGTTCTTGGAAAAAGGAACAAAGTAGAAGAAGTATTCAAACAAGTAATAGCATGAAGTCTGGCACTTTAATGGGTATTCTGTAGCTAAAAAACAAACAAAAATCAATACTAAGATAGAGCCTGATGTCAATTCTGTTCTCGGATGACAAGTAATGTCTAGATCTTTAGGAAGAAAGAGCAAATCACCTACAAAGCAGAAAAAAAAAATCAGGTGGTTCTGCAATTTCTTCTACATAGCTGCACTAATTTCTAGCGGACACTACAGCAATGTCTATAAAGTTCTGAAGCAAGAAAAATGTGACCCAGGACCATCTGTCCCTCAGATGCTCAATAAAGCCAACAAACACATAAATATCCTCAAGCGTGTAACAACTCAGCAGATACAGCACCCCTGGCTATTAAAAAAAAAAACAACTGCCTGCAATCAAAATAATTCAGGAACTGGACTCTTTGGTAGAAGGACTGGCAATATGGAAATAAGGAAGTAAGGCTTAAGAGCGCAACATGGAAATAAGGAAGTAAGGCTTAAGAGCGCAACGTGGAAATAAGGAAGTAAGGCTTAAGAGCGATGTGAGTTGTGATCATAGAACGGAATGTAAATGTAAAAATAATGTTTTTTAAAAGATCAGGAGGCAGGGAATGCAGAGGTGGGATAAAGCATAAATTCTCTAATTTTTATGTTTTCATATCAGTAAATCCTATGGAAGGTTGAAAGCTGGGGTCTAAACAAGCTTCAACTTCTTTTTTTAAATAACTTTTTTACACTAAGAGAGATTTTAATTAAATACTGTCTCATTATGAAACCTCACTTGAAATTCAGCAATTCAGTTTCACTTTAGTCTTTCATTGAATTTAAGAGTAAATTTAATCGCATTAAAAAATAGGACTACAGATAATCCCATTGTTATCAGCTTATTTACTTTCTATCCTCGCGTGTATGTATGTATGAGAGAGATCTGGAATGACATCCACCAAATGTCACCAGTAAGTAGTGTTATCTCTGAGAGGAGGAATCTGGAATTATTTTATTCCTCTTTGCTTTGTATAATTCCGTATTACTGAAATTTTTAAAACTAATGACTAATGTCATTTTTACAAAACAACAGTAAGTTATTTCTTTACAAAGAACTGGCCCCTTCACGCACTAAGGCCATGAAATATTCAAGAATTTTTCAGGGCAGCAGAGACAAGGACCCCACCAGACACCTCTACCTCCGCAGACCCCCAGCAGGGGCCCACAGCCTGCAGAAGGTCCCTGGACACTCTGAAAGTCAGACTGTCACAGTGTGATCTCAGATTCCTTTTTTAAAAAGTGTGTATGACAGAGAGGTTCCCAAACTTTCCTGGTTAATGGCACCGTTAGTGCCTTAGCCATGTGTTTTTCATGGCACCCTGTGGCCAAAAGAAATACCTATTCATTAATTAGTTAAGTTGATAATTACTCATAGCCTAACAATTTAGTAGCTATTTTAAAAATAATACACATAAATGGAAAAAAAATAATAGTCTTTTTTGTCTCATTCTTAAGTGGACGCCGGCACGTGCTGGGCATTGAACAACTTCTCAGGCCCTGAGGTCAGGTTGGACGCTGCTACCCTCGTTGCCTTTTTCACACTGACTTTCACACAACTTTTTATCACAGCAACTGCTGAGATAAGTTTTGCAAAGATACGACGACATCATTAAAAAAATACATGATGCGTTCTAATGTTAGAGCTGTGAAGTGCCTTCAGCCGATAGCTTGCGTGGTGTAAACAGGCATTAAGCCTCATTCTGTTTCCCTTGAAATTTTACAATACTCTGAAATGTGCCTGTGGATCCACTGCTATCCCCAGAGCACCTGGGCCTGGAGACTGGGAACCAAACCGTGAGTACACATAAGAAAAAAGTATGAAAGTATACAGTACATGAGCAGAGGATATAATTCTGAGTGATGGTATTACAGATAGTTTTTACTTCTCTATACTTCTCTGTATTTACTGGAAAAAAATTATGCATTACTTTTACAATCAGGACAAGCAAACAATTAGGCAGCCACCAGATTCCCAAACATTAAAAATTAAAGCAATATCAAGAGTTCCGTATGATCCAGCAATCCCACTCCTGGGCATATATCCGGAAGAAACGAAAACTCTAATTTGAGAAGACACGTGCACCCCAATGTTCATAATGGCACTATTCACAATAGCCAAGACATGGAAGCAACCTAAATGTCCATCGGCAGGTGAATGGATAAAGAGGATGTGGTACATACATACAATGGAGTATTAGCCATAAAAAAGAATGAAATATTGCCATTTGCAGCAAGATGGATGGACCAAGAGAGTATCATACTAAGTGAAGTTAGTCAGAAAGAGAAAAACAAATACCATGTGATATCACTCATATGTGGAATCTAAAAAAAATGATACAAACGAACTTATTTACAAAACAAATAGACTCACAGACATAGAAAACAAACGGTTACCAAAGGGGAAAAGGGGGCAGGGATAAATTTCAAATTTGGGATTAACAGGTACACACTACTATATATAAAGTAGATAAATCAACAAGGACCTACTGTATAGCACAGGAAACTATACTCAATATATTGTAATGGCCTATAATGAAAATTATCAGTTATAATGTACATATATATATATAAAACAAACACTTTGCTGTACATCTGAAACTAGCACAACATTGTAAATCAACTGTACACGCAAAAAAAGGCCATATCAAGTGTCATCAAGGATGTGAAATAACAGGAACTCGTATACACTAGTAGCGAGACTGTTAACTTGTAGAACCACTCTGGTTTTTAAAAAATTTAAAAAAATTTTTTTTAGGGCTTCCCTGGTGGTGCAGTGGTTAAGAATCCACCTGCCAGTGCAGGGGACAAAGGCTTGAGCCCTGGTCCGGGAAGATCCCACGTGCCTCGGAGCAACAAAGCCCGTGCACCGCAACTACTGAGCCTGCGCTCTAGAGCTCACGAGACACAACTACTGAGACCGCACACCTAGAGCCCGTGCTCCACAAGAGAAGCCACCGCAATGAGAAGCCGGCGCACCGCAATGAAGAGTAGCCCCCACTCGCCACAACTAGAGAAAGCCCGCGCGCAGCAACAAAGACCCAACGCAGCCAAAAATAAATAAATAAATAAAATCAATTAAAGAAAAAAAAAAAAATCTTTTTGGCCATGCCACGTGGCATGTGGCATCCTAGTTCTCCCATCAGGGACCGAACCTGTGCCCCCTGCGTTGGAAGCATAGAGTCTTAACCACTGGACCACCAGGGAAGTCCCACGTACCATCCCTTTGGAAGACAGTTTGTATTATCTAGTAAAATTGAAGAAAAGTAAAGCCTATGATTAATTGCATTACTAGGTGTACTCTAGAGAAAACTGTTCACATGTGTGTGATGGTACCTGTACAGGAATATTCCCTGCGGCACTGTCTGTAATAGCCCCAAATAGAAACCACCCAAAAGCTTGTCTAAGGTGGAACAGATAAGCGTGGTGTCTGCCTGCAGTAGGCTCCTACACAAAAGGGAACACGAGTGAATTACAGATCCATACACTGACGTAGGTGAATTTCACAAACGTAAACCTAAGTTGAAGAAACAAGGAACGAAGGCATATGTAAGAATGGCTCCGTTCAGAAAAGAGGAATGAACATGAAAAACCAAAATACAAAAGAGGTTGTTTACGGAAACATTTATAGGTGACAACACCAAGAAGAAAAAAGGAAGTGTGAGGTGGGTTGGTCCAGGAAAGGAAAGGAAGTAATGGGTCAGAGGACTCATTCATAAACATTCTACATATTTTCCATATCCTTTGCCCGTTTTTTTCCATTAGGCTGTTGGTCATTTTTCTCTTGAATTTTAGAAGCTCTTAATGTGAGGGAAATGTCAGTATACAGGGGCTTATCCACTAATAAATATGGCTTCACCAGGGTCCTGGAATCCAACCCGCTTCAGATGAATGACTGTTCCTTTGGGTGAGGAGATAGAAGTGGAAGAGGGTGGGAGATTCTGCTTCCTCTTATGTCTCAGATACGGTTCAAGAAGCAGTAATTATATGCTGTTTTCAAAAAACAGCTAGGGGCTCCCCTGGTGGTCCAATGGCTAAGACTCTATGCTCCCAATGCAGGGGGCCTGGGTTCGATCCCTGATCGGGGAACTAGATCCCACACACATGCCGCAACTAAAGATCCCGCATGACACAACCAAGAGCCTGTGCAGCCTAAATAAATAAATATTTAAAACAAACAAACAAAAACAACTAAAATGAAGGAGGAACGTTAAAAATTTAAAGCTAGGTTTAAAAATTAGATCAAAGTGCAGACTAAACACCTATATCACTCTTCCTCTTGCTTCAAATACCATTAGTGAACTAGACATTTTGAGGAATTCCTAGCTGATGAAAAGCTGATGGAGTCAGATTGACAGAAAAGTAAAGTAGGAGAAGCCAGAGCCCAAATTATAAGTAGAAGGTTACTATAATAGCAGTTTCCAACCAAACGCCAGAGGATCACCAAGCCAAGTGCAATGCAAACAACAGCAGAGGTCTCTGGACCACCATCAGGATAAGGGATGTAAGTTCCATCTGGAGGAGCTGGGACGACAAGGCCCCTCTCCTTCCTCAGGATACGGAGCTGCTGGCAGCTGCCACGACTTTCTCAACAGAGCACACGTTCCGCCCGAGGAGCTGGCAGGCCAAGTGCCAGCACTGGGAATGGAGCAGAGCAGAGCTCAGGGGACTGGAAATACGGAGAAGATGCCAGCACTCGGGCTCTGCAGCCTGCCCGGTGCAGTCACACAGGTAGAACATGTGAGGTGCACACGCTGAAGGAAACAGACAAGAGCCCCATGATTAACGCTCGACAAGATCACCTACCCAGAAAATACAGAGAAGCTGAGAATTTACTGGAGCAAATCAGAGGTTTCAGAAAACTTGTAAGAGACAAGGGCAACTTTCAAACCAATAGCTTTCCTATATGTCATCAATTACCAGTTAGAACTTAGTTAAAGATCACATTCAAAACAGCAAAAACAAACACACCTATAGAAAATCTAAATACCTATTAATAAGGCCTGGCGGGAAGCAGGCAGAACACCCGGGAAGACACGCGTAGTATTGATGCTGGCCTCCTCCCAGCAGGGGCAGCAGCTGCCCTACCTTTCCTCGGTTCCTCCCCCGGGTCCCCTGACTCTGGAGCCAGGCCTGTGTGCTCAGTTCCCTGTCCCCAAGGTCAAAGGCAGCAGGAACCGACGGGCGCTCCCATCCCCCCCAAGCCGCCTTCCACCTCCTCCCTGACAGCTGCCCTGTAGACGTGAGGCTCCAGCGGCCCCTGGGGTAAATGGATCTAAGAGGTCCGTACATACCTGCTGCTGCCCCCTGGCTGAACCCTGATCGACACAGTACATTGCTAAGGTCAAGCCTCAAGGAAAACACCGAATTCTACCGCTCGGGCAGAAGCCTGCTCTCAGGAAATAGGTGGCTGCTGATTGGTAGAGCCAGAAATAGATTTTCGAAAAATTACTGAAAATTTTGCTGTCTCGATGAGTCTTATCAAGTGTTCCAGAATTATAAATGTCAGTATTCTAAACTTCATAGCCTATGCAGAATTACCTGAACTGTTAAGCTTCTTTTCACCCAATTTTCTTTTTTTATCTCAGATGGTACAGTCAGTAAGTAAACAGTAAGATTTATCCAGAATTAGGTACTTGCACTCAGAATAACATCCAAAATACTGACCCCATCTTAACTCCGTGTCTTTAAACGAGTTCCTTACTTTTCTCCATTTGCTCAACTGTAAAATATGGACAATATATTCCCTACCTCATAGAATTATAGGGACTATACATGAGATGATCATGGAAAGCTGTTTAGCAAAATGCTTACTACAAAGCAAAAGTAACTGTTAGCAATTATTATTTTGGTCATTCGTTACTAAAAACGTTTTTCTGTTTGTGTGGTTTTTTTTTTTTGCGGTACGCGGGCCTCTCATTGTTGTGGCCTCTCCCGTTGCGGAGCACAGGCTCCGGACGCGCAGGCGCAGCGGCCACGGCTCACGGGCCCAGCCGCTCCGCGGCATGTGGGATCTTCCCGGACCGGGGCGCGAACCCGCGTCCCCTGCATCGGCAGGCGGACTCCCAACCGCTGCGCCACCAGGGAAGCCCTAAAAACGTATTTTTTAAATGGACAAACGTTTGAGGTCTGGCGTCCCCGGGGCAGAACAGGCAAAATGCACATCCACAGCCCCCAGAGCTCACGTGGGTGTCCGTGAACGCTAGTTTTATAGACGAGCAAAGAGGAGATTCCCTGAGGGTGTGAGACATATCACAGGTTCCCTTCTACTCCTAGTTTGTTGAGTGTTTTTATCATAAAAAGGTGTTGAATTTTGTCAAGTATGTTTTCTGCATCAGCGAAGATGACTGTATGGGTTTTTTCCTCTTTGTTCTATTAATGCAGAGGTGTGTGTGTGTGTGTGTGTGTGTGTGTGTGTGTGTGTGTGTGTGTGTGTGTGTGTGTGTGTGTGTGTGTGTGTGTGTGTGTATCTTTTTTTCTGAAATGTTTGGAAGTTGCAGATATGATGCACCTTTACTTCTAAATACTTCAGTGGGTATTTACTAAAAACATTCCCTTTATGTAAGCACCATGCAGTTATCAAAATTAAGACATTAACATTGACCCAGTACTAACCTATCTAATCTGTAGACGTTTTCATTTCATCATTGGTCACATTACCATCCTTTAATAGCAAAAGACAAAATTTTTTTTGGTCCAGGAGCTAATCTCAGACCACATTAAATGGTACATTTAATCTTTATCCCAGAGACCCTGAGAGCCTCTCCCTTTACTTAGTGGTTCTTAATCTGCAAGCCAACAACCTTGGAGAGGTCATCTCAAGGTTGGGTTTCCAGGCACTTCCTGAGCCTTCCAAGTTTTTTTGTTGTTGTTTTTTGATTTTTAAAATTTTAATTTCATTTTTTTTGGCCGTGCCGTATAGCATGTGGGATCTTAGTTGCCCGACCAGAGATTGAACCCACGCCCCCTGCAATGGAAGCCTGGAGTCTTAACCTCTGGACCACCAGGGAAGTCCCTAATGTGATATATTATATCAATTAATTTTTGTGTGTTGCATTTCTGAGACAAATCTCACTTGGTAAATGGTGTGCATGCTTCCAACATGCTACTGGATTTAGCTGGCTAGTGTTCTCTTGAGGACCTCTGCACCAATATCCGTAAGGGATACTGGCCTCTAGTTTCCTTGTGACGTCTTTGTCTGGTTTTGATATCACGGTAATATGCTGACTTCACAGAATTAGTTGGGAAGGATGCCATCCTCTTCCATTCTTTTCAAAGACTTTGAGAACGACTGCTGTTAATTCTTCTTTAAATGTGCAGCAGAATTCACCAGTGAAACAATCTGGTCCTTTTTCTTTCTTTTTTTTAACGGGAGGTTTGTTTTATTACTGATTCAACCTCTTTAATTGTTATAAGTCCTTCCAGATTTTCTATTTCTTCTTGAGTTAGTTTTGGTAGTTGATCTGTTCTAGGAATTTTCCATTTTATCTAGGCTATCTAATTTGTTGCCGTTTAATTATTCATAGTATTCCTTTGAAATCCATTTCTACAAGGTCAACAGCAATGTCCCTACTTCCATATCTGATTTTATTAATTTGTGTATTTTCTCTTTTTTTTTCATATTCAGTCTAGCTAAAGGTTTGTCAATTTTCATATCTTTTCAAAGAAGAAACAACTTTTGGTGTTGTTGATTCTAGTTTTTCTGTTCTCTATTTGTCTATCTTGGCTCTAGCCTTTATTATTTCCTTCCTTCTGTTGGCTTTGAATTTAGTTTGCTTTTCTTTTTCTAGTTCCTTGAGGTGTAAAGTTAAGCTGTTGATTTAAGATCTTTTGTCTTTTTAATAAAGATATTTACAGCTATAAAGAGCTCTCTGAGAACTGCTTTCATGCCGTTAAGTCCTGGTGTGTTGTTTAACTTGTCTCAAACTATTTTCTAATTTCCCTTGTGTCTACTGCTTTGGACCATTGGTTGTTTAAGGCTGTGTTGTTTAATTTCCACACATTTTTGAATTTTCAACTTTTCCTTCTGTTATTGATTTCTAGGTTCATTTCATTGTTGTCAGGGAAGATACTTTGTATGATTTCAATCTATTTAACTAAGAATTGTTTGGGGCTTCCCTGGTGACACAGTGGTTAAGAATCTGCCTGCCACGGGTTCGAGCCCTGGTCCAGGAAGATCCCAAAGGCCGCGGAGCAACTAAGCCTGTGCGCCACAACTACTGAAGCCTGAGCACCTAGAGCCCGTGCTCCGCAACAAGAGAAGCCACCGCGATGAGAAGCCTGCGCACTGCAACGAAGAGTCGCCCCCACTCGCCGCAACTAGAGAAAGCCCGCGTGCGGCAACGAAGACCCAACACAGCCAAAGATAAATAAATAAAATTAAAATTAAAAAAAGAATTGTTTTAAGGCCTAACTTATGGTCTATCCAGGAGAATATTCTACGTGAACTTGAGAAGAGTGTATACTCTGCCATTGTTGGGTGAAGGACTGATGTGTCTGTCAGCTTTAGAGTGTTGTTCAAATCCTCTGTTTCCTTACGGATCTTCTGTTTAGCTGTCCCACCCATCATAGAACGTGGGGTATTGCAGTCCCCAAGTATTATTGTAGAACTGTTTATTTCCTTCTCCAGTGATGCTAATTTTGATCAGGCTCTGTTGCTGGGTGAGTATATGTTTACAGTTGTTTTACCCCCTGATGGATTGACCTTTATCAACATATAGTGTCCTCATTGACTCCTGTACCAGTGTGACCTAAAGTCTTTTTTGTCTGATGCAAGTGTAGCCACTCCAGTTCTCTTTTGGTTGCAATTTGCACGGAATATCTTTTTCCATCCTTTCACTTTCAACCTATTTGTCTTTGTACCTAGAGTCTCCTATAGGCTGCATATAGTTGGATCATGTTTCTTTATCCATTCTGCCAATTGCTGCCTTTTAATTGGAGAGTTTAATTCATTTACATGTAAACTAATTACTGATAATAAAGGACTTCTGTTATTTTACTATTTGTTTCCCATATGCCGTGTGTCTTTCTTGTCCCTCAGTTCATCCATTACTGCCTTCTTTTGTGTTGAACTAATTTTTTCTTCATATACTGTTTGATTCCCTCTTCATTTTCTTTTTCTGTAGATTTTTTAGTTTTTTCTTAGTGGCTACACTGGGGCTTACAATTAACACATTAAATTTACAACAATCTAGTTTGAATTAATACCAACTCAGTTTTTAAAAATTAATTAATTAATTAATTAATTAATTTTACTTTTGGCTGCATTGGGTCATTGCTGTGCGTGGGCTTTCTCTAGTTGCGGCAAGCGGGGGCTACTCTTTGTTGCAGTGTGCAGACTTCTCTTTGCAGTGGCTTCTTTTGTTGTGGAGCACAGGCTCTAGGCACATGAGCATCAGTGGTTGTGGCACACAGGCTCAGTAGTTGTGGCGCACGGGCTTAGTTGCTCCGCAGCATGTGGGATCTTCCCAGACCAGGGCTCGAACCCGTGTGCCCTGCATTGGCAGGCGGATTCTTAACCACCGTGACACCAGGGAAGCCCCCAACTTAGTTTCTATCTCATTTTACTGTGCTTTGTACAAATTGAAGGTTTGTGCCAACCCTGCATCGAGCAAGCCTATTGGCACCATTTTTCCAACAGCATTTGCTCGCTTGGCATCTCTGCGTCACATTTTAGTAATTCTTGCAATATTTCAAACTTTTTAATAATTATTATATTTGTTATGGTGATCTCTGACCTGTGATCTTTGATGGTACTATTGTAATTGTTTTGGCATTTTTTTAGCAATAAAGTATTTTTAAATTAAGATGTACATAGTTTTTTTTTAGACATAATGCTGTAGCATACTTAATTAGACTACAGTAGTGTAAACATAACTTTTATATGCACTGGGAAACCAAAAAAGTCATGTGAGACTCACTTAAGAAACCTACTTTATCGTGGTGGTCAGGAACTGAACCTGCAGTATGTCCAACATATGGCTATATACAAAAACTCCGCTCCTAAATAGACCTGAGTCCCTCCTTTATGTTATTGTCACAAATTAAATCTTTATATATTGTGTGCCTATTATGTTTATAATTATAACTTTTTTTTTTTTGGCTCCACCGTGTGGCTTGTGGGATTTTAGTTCCCTGACCAGGGATCAAACCAGGGCCCTTGGGAGAGGAAGCACAGAGTCCTAACCACTGGACTGCCAGGGAATTCCCTATAATTATAATTTTATATTTATCTTTTAAATTATAGAGAACAAAGGGAGAGACAAATATAATAATAATATTGGCTTTTATATTTGACTATGTAGCTACTTTTATCAGTGATTTTCATTTCTTCACATTGCTTTGTATTATTACCTAAGGCCCCTTCATTTCAACCTAAAAGACTCCCCCCCTTTGCATTTCTTATAGTGCAGGCCTACTAGTGACACATTTTCTCAGCTCTTGTTTATCTGGGAGTGTTTTAATATTCCTGTCCTCTGGATTGTTCTGCCAAATAAAGGATTTCTGGTTGACAGTTTTTTCTTTCAGAACTTTAAATCTGTCATCCCCCCATCTTCTGGCCTCCATGGTATTTGATGGGAAAGTGGCTGTCAGTCTTACTGAGGACTCCCTTCTACATGATGAGTCACTTCTTTCCTGCTTTCAAAATTCTCCCTTTGTGGGCTTCCCTGGTGGCGCAGTGGTTGAGAATCGGCCTGCCGATGCAGGGGACACGGGTTCGTGCCCCGGTCCGGGAAGATCCCACATGCTGCGGAGCAGCTGGGCCCGTGAGCCATGGCCGCTGGGCCTGCGCGTCCGGAGCCTGTGCTCTGCAACGGGAGAGGCCACAACAGTGAGAGGCCCTTGTACCGCCAAAAAAAAATAAATAAATAAAAAAAAAATTCTCCCTTTGTACGACTTGATTATACTACCTCTCAGTGTGGATCTCTCTGAATTTATCTTGCTTTGAGCTAATTGAGGTTACTGGATTTGTAGATCCAAGTATTTCATCGACTTGGGGAAGTTTCTGACCTTTTTCAAATATTCCTTCTCCTTTTGTCCTCTTCTGGTGCTCCCATTATGAATATGTGGCTACACTGGATGGTGTCTTATAGGTCTTTAGGCTCTGCTTATTTTTCTTCAATCCTTTTTTTCCTTTCTGCTCCTCATACTGGCTAATCTCAAGTGACCTATTCTGATATAATAAAGAGTATATCTGGATTCTGACCCCCAGTTCCTGGCACACAGCTTTAAAAACGTTTGGACTTTCCTGAGCGATAGGAGTGTTTGTAGCATGAGGTGACACATGCAGGGGCCCTTAGATAGCTGCAGGATGGGGGCTGGTCACTAAAAAACCAACCACACATGTAGAGGGTTGGAAATTTCAGCCTCACCTCCCTGATCTCCCCGAGAGAGGCTAGAGAGTGAGTTCAATCACATGGTCAATGGTGTAATCAATCATATCTATCTATCAATAATAAAACTCCATATAAAAATTCTGGACTATAAAACCCAGGGGAGCTTCCTGCTTGGTGAACACTCGATAGGCTGGGAGGGTGATAGGCCCAGACCCCGCGAGGAGAGGGCCTGGAAGCTCTGCATCATCTCTGGCCCCCAGACCTTGCCTTACTTACCGTATCTGGTGTTCCTCAGTTGTTTCTTTTATAAAATTCATAATCATAAGTATAGGATTTTCAGTGTGTTCTGTCACACACCCTAGCCACGTACAGAAGGGAGGAGGCTATGGGAAATGCCAAATTTATAGTCTAGCCAGCCGGGCAGAAGTGTGGGTATCCTGGCATCCCACTTGTGGCTGGTACCTAAAGGGAGCGCAGTCTGCTGAGGACACTGCCCTTCAGCTTGTGGCATCTGATGCTCCTAACTTGGGTTCAGAACTGACCTGAACTGAGTTGTAGACACACAGCTGGTGTCAGCAGAGTCCCATCTTCAGGTTCACTCATTCCTTCTTCTACCTATTCCAAGTTGCTCCTAAAACCACCAAGTAATATTTTCATTTCAGATACAGTATTATTTAGGATTTCTATTTGGTTCCTATACGTCCTATTTCTTTGTTGGAATTCTCTATTTGTTGAGACATCATGCTCTTGGTTTCCTTCAGCTCTTTGAGCATTTTAAGACTGTTAATTCAGGGACTTCCCTGGTGGCACAGTGGTTTAAGACTCTGCACTCCCAATGCTAGGGGCCCGGGTTCAATCCCTGGCCAGGGAACTAGATCCCACATGCATGCTACAACTAAGAGGTCGCATGCCACAACTAAGGAGCCTGAGTGCTGCAACTAAGGAGCCTGTGAGGCACAACTAAAGGAGGCACAACTAAGACCCAGTGGAACCAACCAACTAAATAAATAAATAGATAAATATTAAAAAAAAAAGTATTTCTCAGGAAAGTTCACTGTCTGGCTTCTTCACATACAGTGTCTATTAATCTTTTCTTCCTGTGAAGCGGCCATACATTTCTGATTTTTTGCACGCCTAGTAATTTTATATTAAAAATTGGGAATTTTGACTATTATAATCTGGCAATTCTGGAGTCAGATACTTTCCACTCCCACTGCTTGAGAAAGATTACTTTTTTTTTTTTTTTTTACTTTTTAAAACTATTTTTGTTAGAACAGTATTCTTTATTGTGTATGGCCACTGAGTCTCTGTTCCATTACCTTAGTGGTCACCTAGTGATTTCACAGAAATTTCCTTGAAGAGTTTTTGGCTACTCTGAATAGTGCTTCCGGGAACATTCATGTAGAAGTTTCTGTGTGGACATGCGTTTTAGATTCTCTTGGGTATATACCCAGGAGTACAACTGCTGGGTCATGCAGTAACTCTATGTTTCACTTTTTGAGGAACTGTGAAATTGTTTTCCACAGTGGCTGCGCTATTTCTCCAAATCTAGGCCAACACTTGTCATTACTGCCACCAAGCGTATGCAGTATCTCCTTGTGTTTTCATCTGTATGAGTCTCATGGCTAATACATTGAGCACCCTCATGTGCTTACTGTCCTTTTTTTTTTTTTTTTTGCGGTACGCGGGCCTCTCACTGCTGTGGCTTCTCCCGTTGCGGAGCACAGGCTCCGGACGCGCAGGCTCGGCGGCCAT
>NC_041227.1:82406532-82412012 GCF_002837175.3 Physeter macrocephalus
TTTTTTTTTTTTTTTTGCGGTACGCGGGCCTCTCACTGCTGTGGCCTCTCTCGTTGCGGAGCACAGGCTCTGGACGCGCAGGCTCAGCGGCCATGGCTCACGGGCCCAGCTGCTCCGCGGCATGTGGGATCTTCCTGGACCGGGGCACGAACCCGTGTCCCCTGCGTCGGCAGGCGGACTCTCAACCACTGCGCCGCCAGGGAAGCCCTGTCCGTTTTTATATTATCCACTTTGTATTGTCCATTTTTATATTATCCTTGGAGGAATGCCAATGCAGACCCTTTGCCCATTTTAAAAACAGACTTAATTTTTAAAGCAGTTTTGAGTTTACAGAAAAATTTCACAGAAGTACATAGTTCCCATCAATGCTGCCCCTCACAGACCCATGCACAGATTCTATTATTAACACTGTGCATTAAAGTAATAAATTTGTTACAACTGATGAATGAACATTGCTACATTAACTGAAGTCCATAGGTTACACTGGGGTTGACTCTTGGTATCCTCTAGTTCGATGGGTTCTTTTGACAAATGTATTTCATGTGCCTACCATGAGAGTATCATACAAAGTTAGCTTCACTGCCCTAAAAATGCCTTTTGCTCATGGACTACTCTCTCCCCACACCCAAACCCCTGGCAGCCACCGATCTTTATTATGGTTTTGCCAACTCCAGCATGTCATATAGCTGGAATCATAGGATATGGAGGCTTTTCAGACTGGCTGCTCTCACTTAGGGACCCTCCAGGTCTTTTCACGGCTTGAGAGCTCTTTTTTTTACCACTGAGTTAAATTCCTTTGTATGGATGTAGTACAGTTTGATTATCTAGTCATTGATCGAAGCACATCTGGTTGCTTCCAAGTTTGGGCCATTAAGGATAAAGCTGCTGGGCTTCCCTGGTGGCGCAGTGGTTGAGAGTCCGCCTGCCGATGCAGGGGACACGAGTTCGAGGCCTGGTCCGGGAAGATCCCACATGCCGCGGAGCAAATAAGCCCGTGTGCCACAGCTACTGAGCCTGCGCTCTAGAGACCGCAATCCACAACTACTGAACCCGTGTGCCTAGAGCCCATGCTCTGCATAAGAGAAGAAACTGTAATGAGAAGCCTGTGCGCCGCAACGAAGAGTAGCCCCCACTCGCTGCAGCTAGAGAAAGCCCATGTGCAACAACGAAAACCCAATGCAGCCAAAAGTAAATTAAAAAAATAAATAAATTTAAAAAAAAAAAGAATAAAGTTGCTAGGGACTTCCCTGGTGGTCCAGTGGGTAAGACTCCGCACTCCCGATGCAGGGGGCCCAGGTTCAATCCCTGGTCAGGGAACTAGATCTTGCACGCATGCCACAACTTAAGAGTTCGCGTGCTGCAACTAGGAAGTCTGCATGCCGCAACCAAGAAGTCCACGTGCTGCAACTAAGATCCTGTGTGCCGCAACTGGGACTGAACACAGCCAAAAATAAATTTAAAAAAAAAAAGAAATAATAAAGCTGCTATTAACATTTGTGTCCAAGGTTTATGTGTAAATGTAAGTTTTCAACTCACTTGGGTAAATAAGTGCACCATGAACACTGGACAATATTGTAAGCCTATGCTTACCTGTGTAAGAAACTGTCAAACTCTCCCAAAGTGGCTGTACCATCCTGGGCTCCTACCAACAATGAATGAGCGTTCCTGTTGTTCCACATCTCTGCAAGCATTGGGTGTTGTCAGCATTCCAGATTTTGGCCATAGGTAAAATCTAATAGGTAGGTTAGATTCTAATAGGTATATAGTGGTATCTCGTAGTTTTAATCTGCAATTCCCTGATGACTTACAAGGTTGAGTATCTTTTCATATGCTTATTTGCCATCTATACTCTTTGATAAGGTAACTATTCAGATCTTTTGCCCGTTTTTTAATTGGGTTGTTTTCATATTATTGAATTTAAAGTGTTCTTTCTGGGTGGAGTCAAGATGGCGGTGTGGGAAGATGCAGAGTTAGCGTCTCCCCACAACTAGGGCGCCTGCCAGCTGCTGGTGGGGGACTCTGACCCACAAGGAGACAGGAGGAACCCCAAGGTGAACTGGTAGGACGTAGAGGGACTGAGGTCGGGGAGGAGAAGCAGAGGCCAGACAGGATCGGTGCCTCTGAGGCCGGGGAGATCAGGAGTGGCAGGCGGGAGGGGCCCTCCAGGAGGAGCAGGATAGGAGAGAAGGGCGATTGCCCCACCCACTCAGGCCCGGGCAGCCTGCTGAGCCCCCAGGCCAATCCCCTGCCCTCCAAACCCCCCTCCAGGCCATGTGGGTCCTTGGGGGCATAGGAGGGAGGCCGGGGAGATCAGGAGAGGCAGTCAGGAGGGGCCCTCCCAGACCGGAGGAGCAGGAGAGGAAAGAAGGGCGTTTGCCCCACCCACTCGAGCCCAGGAAGCCTGCTGGGCTCCCAGGTGAGGTCCCCTGACCTCTGAGACCAGGGGTCGGGGGCACGCCTGGGCCTCTTCTGTTCCTTGAGCCTAAGCCCCACTCCCCACAGCGCCCAGGGCCTTTTCCAGCCCTGTGGGTCCTGAGCATTGGCCCCACCCACTGCCCAAACCTTGCCCTTGCTTAGGCCCCGCTCTCCACGGCCAAGGCCTTTCCCCCCCTCTTTTTTTCCCTTCTCCTCTTTTTTTTGCTATTGTGGTACTGTTGTACCTCCTGGTTGTTGACTCATCTATATTTTACTTCTATATTCTCCCTAACATATCTGTTAGTTTCCTAGTCTAATTTTATTTTTTACTTTGTTATTGTGTGTGCGTTTTTTGCCGCCCCAGGTGGCTTGCAGGATCTTGGTTCACGAGCCTGGGGTCGGGCCGAAGCTCCTGCAGTAGGAGCTCTGAGTCCGAACCACTGGACTAACAGAGAACCTCAGACCCCAGGGAATATTCTTCGGAGTGAGGTCTCATGGAGTTCCTCATCTCAGCACCAAGACCCAGCTGTACCCACTAGCCTACAAACCCCAGAGGAGGAAACCTCAGGCCAAACAATCAGTAAGATAGGAAAACAATTCCACTCATAAAAAAAAAAAAAGAGATGGCAAAAAAGTATGTCACAGATGAAGGAGCAAGGTTAAAACCTACAAAACCAAATAAATGGAGAGGAAATAGGCAATCTCCCTGAAAAAGAATTCAGAGTAATGATAGTAAAGATGATCCAGAATCTCAGAAATAGAATGGAGGCACGGACTGAGAAAATACAAGAAATGTTTAACAGACATCTAGAAGAACTAAAGAACAAACAGAGATGAAAAACATAATAACTGAAATGAAAAACACACTGGAAGGAATCAATAACAGGATGAGGCAGAAGAACGAATAAGTGAGCTGGAAGACAAGATGGTGGAAATACCTGCCGAGGAACAGACTAAAGAAAAAAGAATGAAAAGAATTGAAGACAATCGCAGAGACCTCTGGGACAACAATAAACGCACCAACATTCGAATTACAGGGGTCTCAGAAGAAGAAGAGAAAAAGAAAGGGTCTGAGAAAATATTTGAAGAGATTATAGTTGAAAACTTCCCTAATATGGGAAAGGAAATAGTTAATCAAGTCCAGGAGGCACAGAGAGTCCCATACAGGATAAACCCTAGGAAAAACACACCAAGACACATATTAATCAAACTAACAAAAATGAAATTCAAAGAAAAAGTATTAAAAGCAGCAAGAGAAAAACAGAAAATAACATACAAAGGAATCTCCATAAGGTTATCAGCTGATTTTTCAGTGGAAACTCTGCAGGCCAGAAGGGAATGGCAGGACATGCTTAAAGTGATGAAAGCGAAAAACCTACAACCAAGACTACTCTACGCAGCAAGGATCTCGTTCAGATTCGATGGAGAAGTCAAAAGCTTTTCAGACAAGCAAAGGCTAAGAGAATTCAGCACCACCAAACCAGCTTTACAACAAATGCTAAAGAAACTTCTCCCAAGACTACTCGACGCAGCAAGGATCTCATTCAGATTCGATGGAGAAGTCAAAAGCTTTTCGGACAAGCAAAGGCTAAGAGAATTCAGCACCACCAACCAGCTTTACAACAAATGCTAAAGAAACTTCTCTAAGCGGGTGGAAATCTAAAGAAAGCTGAAGTAGCAATACTCATATCAGAAAAAATAGACTTTAAAATAAAGACTGTTACAAAAGATAAGGAGGGACATTACGTAATAATCAAAGGGATCAATCCAAGAAGAAGATACAACAATTACAAATGTTTATGCACCCAACATAGGAGCACCCCAATACAAGGCAAGGCAAGTGCGAACAGCCATGAAAGGAGAAACTGACAGTAACACAATAAAAGTAGGGGACTTTAATACCCCACTTACACCAACGGACAGATCATCCAAACAAAAAATAAATAAGGAAACACAAGCTTTAAATGACACAACAGACCAGACAGACCTAATTGATATTTATAGAACATTCCACCCAGAAGTGGAAGAATACACTCTCTTCTCAAGTGCACAAGGAATATTCTCTGGGATAGATCACATCTCGGGTCACAAATCAAGCCTCAGAAAATTTAATAAAATTGAAATTGTATCATGTATCTTTTCTGACCATGACACTATGAAATTGGAAATCAATTACAGGAAATAAAAACTGTAAAAAACACAAATACATGGAGGCTAAACAGTGCGCTACTAAATAACCAAGAGATCACTGAAGAAACCAAAGAAGAAATTTTAAAATACATAGAAACAAATGACAATGAAAACACGACGACCCAAAACCTATGGGACGCAGCAAAAACAGTTCTAAGAATAACCAAGAGATCACTGAAGAAACCAAAGAAGAAATTTTAAAATACATAGAAACAAATGACAATGAAAACACGACGACCCAAAACCTATGGGACGCAGCAAAAACAGTTCTAAGCAGGAAGTTTATAGCAATACAATCTCACGTCAAGAAACAAGAAAAATCTCAAATAAACAATCTAACCCTACACTTAAAACAACTAGAGAGGGCTTCCCCGGTGGCACAGTGGTTGGGAGTCCGCCTGCCAATGCAGGGGATGCGCGTTCGAGCCCAGGTCCGGGAGGATCCCACGTGCTGTGGAGCGGCTAAGCCTGTGTACCACAACTACTGAGACCGCATGCCACAACTGCTGAAGCCTGCGTGCCTGGAGCCCGTGCTCTGCAACGGGGGAGGCCACTGCAGTGAGAAGCCTGCGCACCACAAAGAAGCATGGCCCCCACTCGCTGCAACTGGAGAGAGCCCACACACAGCAGCGAGGACCCAGTGCATCCATAAATAAAGAAATTAATTAAATTAAAAAGACAAACAAACAAACAAAAAACAACTAGAGAAACAAGAACAAAGAAAACCCAAAGTCAGTAGAAGGAAAGAAATCATAAAGATCAGAGCAGAAATAAATGAAGTAGAAACTAAGAAAACAATAGCAAAGATCAATAAAACTAAAAGCTGGTTCTTTGGGAAGATAAACAAAATTGATAAACCCTTAGCCAGACTCATC
>NC_041227.1:82412499-82413315 GCF_002837175.3 Physeter macrocephalus
GAACTAGAAAATATAAACAGACCTATCACAAATAATGAAATTGAAACCATAATTTAAAATCTTCCAACAAACAAAAGTCCAGAACCATATGGCTTCACAGGCGAATTCTAGCACACATTTAGGGAAGAGCTAACACCTATCCTTCTCAAACTCTTCCAAAATATTGCAGAGGGAGAAACACTCCCACACTCATTCTATGAAGCCACCATCAGCCTGATACCAAAAGCAGAAAAAGATATCACAAAAAAAGAAGATTACAGACCAGTATCACTGATGAACATAGATGCAAAAATCCTGAACAAAATAGTAGCAAACAGAATCCAACAGCACATTAAAAGGATCATACACCATGATCAAGTGGGATTTATCCCAGGGATGCAAGGATTCTTCAATATATGCAAATCAATCCATGTGATACACCACATTAACAAATTAAGGAATAAAAACCACATGATCGGGCTTCCCTGGTGGCACAGTGGTTGAGAGTCCGCCTGCCGATGCAGGGGACGCGGGTTCGTGCCCCGGTCCGGGAAGATCCCACGTGCCGCAGAGCGGCTGGACCCGTGAGCCATGGCCGCTGAGCCTACGCGTCTGGAGCCTGTGCTCCACAACGGGAGAAGCCACAGCAGTGAGGGCCCATGTACCGCAAAAACAAAACAAAACAAACAAAAAAAACCCCTGTGATCATCTCAATAGATGCAGAAAAAGCTTTTGACCAAATTCAACACCCATTTATGATAAAAACTCTCCAGAAAGTGGGCATGGAGGGAACCTACCTCAACATAATAAAGGCCATATATGACAAACCCACAGCAA
>NC_041227.1:82413363-82414590 GCF_002837175.3 Physeter macrocephalus
TACATAGAAAATCCTAAAGATGCCACCAGAAAACTACTAGAACTAATCAATGAATTTGGTAAGGTTGCAGGATACAAAATTAATGCACAGAAATCTCTGGCATTCCTATACACCAACAACGAAAAATCAGGAGGAGAAATTAAGGAAACTCCCATTTACCACTGCAACAGAAAGAATAAAATACCTAGGGATAAACCTGCCTAAGGAGGTGAAAGACTTGTACTCAGAAAACTATAAAACACTGATGATAGAAATAAAAGATGACATAAACAGATGGAGAAATATACCATGTTCTTGGATTGGAAGAATCAATATTGTGAAAATGACTATACTGCCCAAAGCAATCTACAGATTCAACGCAATCCCTATCAAACTACCAATGGCATTCTTCACAGATTTAGAACAAAAAATTTTACAATTTGTATGGAAACACAAAACACCTCGAATAGCCAAGGCAATCTTGAGAAAGAAAAATGGAGTTGGAGGAATCAGGCTCCCCGACTTCAAACTATACCACAAAGCTACAGTAATCAAGACAGTATGGTACTGGCACAAAAACAGAAATATAGATCAATGGTACAAGATACAATGCCCAGAGATAAACCCACGCACATATGGGCACCTAATTTACAACTAAGGAGGCAAAAACATACAATGGAGAAAAGACAGCCTCTTCAATAAATGGTGCTGGGAAAACTGGACAGCTACATGTAAAAGAATGAAATTAGAACCCTCTCTAACACCATACACAAAAATAAACTCCAAATGGATTCAAGACTTAAATGTAAGACCAGACACTATAAAACTCTTAGAGGAAAACATAGGAAAAACACTCTTTGACATAAACCACAGCAAGATCTTTTTTGACCCACCTCCTAGAGTAACGGAAATAAAAACAAAAATAAACAAATGGGGCTTAATTAAACTTCAAAGCTTTTGCACAGCAAAGGAGACCATAAACAATACAAAAAGACAACCCTCAGAATGGGTGAAAATATTTGCAAATGAAATAACAAAGGATTAATCTCTAAAATATACAAACAGCCATGGAGCTCAATATCAAAAAAAACCAAACAATCCAGTTAAAAAATGGGCGGAAGACCTACAGAAAGACATACAGATGGCCAAGAGGCACATGAAAAGATGCTCAACATCACTAATTATTAGAGAAATGCAAATCAAAACTACAATGAGGTATCACCTCACGCCAGTCAGAATGGCCATTAT
>NC_041227.1:82414788-82431987 GCF_002837175.3 Physeter macrocephalus
GGAGCAGCTGAGCCCGTGAGCCATGGCCGCTGAGCCTGCGCGTCCGGAGCCTGTGCTCCGCAACGGGAGAGGCCACAACAAAGGGAGGCCCGCATACCACAAAAAAAAAAAAAAAAAAAAAAAATATGGGCTTCCCTGGTGATGCAGTGGTTGAGTATCTGCCTGCCAATGCAGGGGACACGGGTTTGAGCCCTGGTCTGGGAAGATCCCACATGCCGCGGAGCAACTAGGCTCGTGAGCCACAACTACCGAACCTGTGCGTCTGGAGCTTGTGCTCCGCAACGAGAGAGTCCGCGACAGTGAGAGGCCTGTGCACCACAATGAAGAGTGGCCCCCGCTCGCCGCAACTAGAGAAAGCCCTCGCATAGAAACGAAGACCCAACACAGCCAAAATTAATTAATTAATTAATTAATTAAAAAATATATATATATATATAGAAACAATAAGTGCTGGAATTCTAGGGTGTGGTGAAAAGGGAACCCTCCTGCACTGTTGGTGGGAATGTAAATTGACACAGCCACTTTGGAGAACAGTATGGAGGTTCCTTAAAAAACTAAAAATAGAACTACCGTGCCACCCAGCAATCCCACTACTGGGCATATACCCTGAGAAAACCATAATTCAAAAAGAGTCATGTACCACAATGTTCATTGCAGCACTGTTTACAATAGCTAGGACATGGAACCAACCTAAATGTCCATCGACAGATGAATGGATAAAGAAGACATGGCACATATATAGAATGGAATATTACTCAGCCATAAAAAGAAGACCTAGAGTATGTCATACAGAGTGAAGTAAGTCAGAAAGAGAAAAACAAATGCTAACACATATATACGGAATCTAAAAAAAAAAAAAAAAAAAAGGTACTGATGGACCTAGTAGCAGGGCAGGAATAAAGAGACAGACATAGAAAATAGACTTGAGGTCATGGGGTGGGAGGGTGAAGCTGGGGCAAAGTGAGAGTAGCATCGATATACATACACTACCGAATGTAAGATAGACAGCTGGTGAGAAGCAGCCGCACAGCACAGGGAGATCAGCTCTGTGCTTTGCGATGACCTAGAGGGGTGGGATAAGGAGGATGGGAGGGAGGCTCAAGAGGGAGGGGACATGGGGACATGTGTATGCGTACTGCTGATTCGCTTTGTTGTGCAACAGAAACTAACACAGTACTGTGAAGTAATTATACTCCAATGAAGATCTATTAAAAAAAGAGAGAAGATTTAATACGGGGAAAAAAAAATAAAGTGTTCTTTCTATTGTACAGTTCGGATACCAGT
The DNA here is from genome assembly GCF_002837175.3 of Physeter macrocephalus. NCBI lineage: Eukaryota > Metazoa > Chordata > Mammalia > Artiodactyla > Physeteridae > Physeter > Physeter macrocephalus. The sequence continues at coordinate 82,416,073 of NC_041227.1, forward strand.
CCTTTTTCAGATATGTTTTTCAGAGATTTTTTTCCTAGTCCCTATCTTATCTTTTCACTCTGTTAACAGTGTTTTTTGCAGAGCAGAAATTTAAAACTTTAATGAAGTTCAACTATCAATTTGACAATGTACTTACTGTCTATATAATCAGTCATAATTCCAATTATTATTTCAAAATTCTCTATGTCACAGAAATAATCAAATTTCCTTGTCAACTGCATCTTTTTTTTTAATCGTCAAATCTCACCAACTCGTTCACCATGGCTATTTTTACGTCTTTTGTCTTGCACAGACAGTTATTATTTTACCTTTGATTCTTCTCTGAAAGCATTTACAATCAATTACAGGGAAAAGAATGCTTCATCTTCAAGGAGACTCATGGAAAGGACCCTGAGAAGTACTCCAGAATACAGGTTTTTGACAACTTTAAGATCATACTACTGAACTGGGTAAGAATTTTTAGAACTCTAATGAAGAAATTGATTCATAAAACTGCTAACCCAAGATATAGCAAAACAAGACTTAATTACATGTGACTGAAATGAACTGATGCAGATGATTATAATTTTTGCCCTTTTTGTTTGAAGCATTCTTGGTTCTTTAATGTTTTGTTTTCCAGATGTAAGGAAACTTTTTCTCTTTCTCTTAAGCTATCTATAACTTACCACAATTTAATAGATTATACTTTTTAAAATAAAAACTAAAACATGTATCTTTTCTCTCTACCTGTTCCTTGCAGAATTCAGATACTCTTAGTTACTCATTTTCATGGCAAAATACTCATTTGCATAGGTTTGATAAGAAACTGTTCTCCCTATAACAGCACAAAATTGGAAACACTGGTTTATTACTGAGGCTTTGTCTGGATCATCCTATTTGACCTACACGTACATAGAATCAGATGTGATCAGACAGATTTAAGGACCTGATGTTGACTTTATGAAGCCAACGCTTATGAAGTCCCTTGAAACACTGGCCTGGTACCTTACTTACACTTGAGTAAGGATGGTCATTTTCCAGCTGGCCCAGGAACCTTAAGATACATTAGGGTCCTCAAGAAGAGAGGAATTCACCCAAATCTATAGGTACTGCAGGGGAAGTCTGATGGCAAATTCTTGGCTTGGCTTCCTAGACCTGACAGACTTTTAAAGGTCCACTCTAGAATTCCTTATTAAAAGTTCCAACAAAGGTGACGTGAAAAGGACCTATATGATAAACCACTATTCTTGCTGTGTTTATACAAATAATCAGGCCAGGATAAGACAAAACTTATTTTACAAACAAATTAGTCATACTATAATGGCATTTGAGAAAAATAGGGTAACTATAGAGAGAAAATTATGTTTCAATGGAAAATTATCACACACCCCTGTGGTTATTAGATATGCCCCTATTTGTTTTCTTTGAGGTTTTGTTATCTACCTGTAAACTGGACTGGATCCTGAATTATTCTAGCTTCCCCCAATATCTAGTTACAACTGCTCAAACTAACAATAGCAAGTTTTGTCCCACCATTCTAACTTGGAATCACTAAGAATTAAAACTATCATTTTCCTGAAACACTATAAGCTAAAGCTGGATGACATGATATAAACTTCAGAGAAACCACCACAACAGATCACGTATGGACACCCTTCACGCCTGCTGTTCTGCAGGCCACTAAGAAAATTCACGGGAACACTCAATTCCATAAACAGAGACATTCAAACTGCAAACCAGGAAATTCACCAAATTACAACTGCCATCCTCAATCCACCATCTGAAGATACTCTGAGCTCAAATCCAGAAATCTTCTTGACTGGATGCCCTCTGGACTCAGAAACTAGGTTGCCAACTATGAATCTTTGTTTTTCTTTTGTTTTGTCAGAAACTCCTCTCATAAATGCCTGACTGCTCTCACCACATAGAGACCTAACTTATATGGACACAGACACCCCCCTGCACCACTGCCTCTCGAAACAGACAGAAGAGTTTAACTGCACTGACTTATTCTCAAGACTAAGACACTGGTTTGGTGAGCTATGAAACAAGGTACCTTAGCTTCTGGGCTGTGAGACTTCTTGTGGAAGTTTCAAAGTGGGAGTGGAGAGGAATGAAGGGTGGCAGAATATGCCACCCGCAAATATGCCACTTTAGCATAAGAATTATTTTGAACTAAAGGCACTTGAAAAAACGGCAGATTTTTGTTGTTGTTGTTAGAAAGGTGGTTAGAAGAGCATTTTAATCTCTTTTTGAACAGAGGACATAAAAACTCCCATGTGAAAGATGCCATCATCCCTGTACCGGGAGAAGAGAAACATTCTTTGCTGAGGAGTCAGAGCTGAGAGAATTCTACACAAACAGACCTATTTAAAATAATTCTTACCTTCCTTTAGCCTCTGCACATGGCTCAGTTACTCTCCCACAGCTGCCACTCTTTACATGCTACAGGCCAGCATAAAAGCATGTAGATTCTGCCACATTTTTGCGTCTTCACTTCCTTACGAGGGCTCCGGTGTCACACAAAACTTACATAAGTGCGTATGCTTGCCCCCTGGGAATCTGTCTTAATGTCAGTTTAATTCTCGGGTCCAGCTGAAAAACCCTAACAGCAGAAAGGTAAAATTTTGCCTCCCCTACATGTATGAGGACTTCTGGGCTACTTACATGTCAGACCGAGAGCTCAAAGTCTTCTACTCGGTTTTTTATTTCTTCCATAAGATTTCTATATTCCAACACCACTTAATTTTTTTGACAGTTTGGAAATGGACCAAAAGCACAACAACAACAACAACAACAGATAAGGTGGATTTCATCAAAATTAAAAACTTTTGTGCAACAACTCAATAGCAAAGAAATAAACAAGCCACGGGGATGTGACGCACAGCATGGAAACTAGAGTCAATGACACTGTGCCGTCTATTGGAAACGTGCTAAGAGAGAAAATCTTAAAAGTTTTCATCACAAGAAAAAAATTCTTGTAACTATGTATGGTGATGTATGTTACTAGACATTGTGGTGATCATTTCACAACATATACAAACACCGAATCGTCATGTTGTACACCTGAAACTAATATAATTTTATATGTCAGTTTTCTCTAAATTTTTTTAGAAGTTTGTGCAACAGAGGGCACTATCAAAAAGTGAAAAGACAATCTACAGGATGGAAGAAAATATTTGCAAACCATACATCTGATAAGAGTCCAGAATATATTAAAAACTTTCACAACTCAACAGCAAAAAGAGAAACGACTCAATTACAAAATGGATAAAGGACTTGAACAGACAACAAAGGGTATATAGATAACCAACAAACTTATGAAAATATGCTCAAGATTAATTTGCATGAAGTAAAGGTACAAATTAAAACCATATTTCACACCCACTAGAATGGCTATAATAAAATATAGTAAAACAATGAATTAAATAAACCAAAAGAATTAAATAAGTAAAAATGTAATAAAATAAAATAGAGAAAATTAATAAAACCAAAATTGGTTCTTTGCAAAGAGCCACAAAATTGACAAATATTTAGTCAGATGGACTAAGAAAAAACAAACTCACATAACTGAAAGCAGAAATGAAAATGGGGGCATTACTACCAATTTTACAGAAATAAAACAGATTATAAGAGAATACTATGAACAACTGTATGGTAATAAAGTCCATAACCTATTAGAAATGGACAAATTCCTAGAAACACAAAACTTATCAAGACTAAATCATGAAGAAACAGAAATTCTGAATAGATCTATAACTAGTAAGAAGACTGAATCTGTAATAAAAAATCTCCTGACAAAGGACAATCCTGAACTTAATGGCTTCACTGGTGAATTCTACCAAACATTTAAAGAGGAACCAATATTTACAGACTTTTCCCAAAAAGTGAGGAAGGAAGACTTCCTAATTCATTCTATGAAACCAGCATTACCCTGATACCAAAGCCAGACAAAGACACTATAGAGAAGAAAACTACAGACCAATATCCCCTGTGAACACTGATGACAAAATCTCCAACAATATACTAGTAAATCAAACTCAGCAGCTTATAAAAGGCTTATACACCATGACCAAGTGGGATTTATTGCTGGATGATTCAACACAGGAAAATGGATTAATATAAAACACATTACAAAATGAAGGGAAAAAACTTCATGATCATCTCCATTGATGCAAAAAAAGCATTTGACAAAAATGCAACACCCTTTCATGATAAAAATACTTAACAAAATAGGAATAGAAGGAAAGTACCTCAATGTAATGAAAGCCATGTATGAAAAACCCACAGCAAACATAACACTCAATGACGAAAGACTGAAAGCTTTTCCTCTAAGTTCAGGAACAAGGCAAGGATGTCCACTTTTGCCACTTCTATTCAACATAAGTACTGGAAATTCTAGCCAGAGCAATTAGGGAAGAAAAAGGAATGAAAGGTATACAAATTGGAAAGGAAGAATTATCTCTGTTCAAAGATAATATGATCTTATGTATAGAAAACCCTAACAATTCCACAAAGAAACTGTTAGCGCTAATAAAAGGAATTCAGTACTGTCACAGAATACAACGTCAACACAGACAAGACACAGTTGTATTTCCGTTCTATACACTAACAATGAACAATCTGAAAAGGAAATTATGAAACAATCCCATTTACAATAGCATCAAAAGGAATAAACTAGCTTCATAAACACGCTTCATAAACGGCATAAAATTATCATTTCCAGTTTGTAGCCTGGTGACAATTCTTCTGTTTTAGTTATGGTATATGAAAACTCTTATTAAAATTTATGTTAAAAGTACAGCAACAGCTAATGCTATTCCATAATGGAAAATTACTTGTTGCCATAGTTGCAAACTTAACATATATTTTGCACTGTGCCCTTTACTGCGCATAAATCCCGATAAAAGGAACAAAGTCTAAAGATAAATGGTACAGTCACCTAAGGGGTCGTTTATGGTCCAACTTAACGTCCTGTACACTTCGTTCCCTCCAGCAATCACTCTGAAGGGAGGAAGGACATGATACGTCACCGTAAGGAAAGGAAGAAGGGCTGCGAAACCTCGAGGGTGGTCAAGACGCGGGCAGTGGCGGTTTGCACACCTCAGCTCCTCCTCACGGCTCTTGGTCCAGGACACCTCCCCTCAGCCGACCTCCCACCCATCTCCTCTCAAACCCTGACACAGTCAGCAGGGCTCACACTTCAACACAGAGATGCCCAGAGGGTCAGGATCCCGGTCCTCAACCCGCAGGACAGGTTCTGCCCCCAAGAACTTCCCTGATCACAGGCACTTAGCATTTTGCATTTCTTAGGAAACCATGGACCAAAAGATCCTTTTTAAGACGCCTAGAACTAGACAACAGATCAGGAAAAACAGGAAACACTACTGCTTTTCGAAGACTACCACACCAAAACAGCAAAATAGTTTCTAAGCTAATTCTCTTTTTTTCTGGCTGAGCCCTGCTTAATAGATACTAAATTAACTCCACATTCAGGGGAAAACGTGCTGACACAGGACTTCCTTTTGCCCCCAACTCTCAGGTTGGATGCATTTCACTAATCAAAGCGCGTCATGCTACCAATGGGTCTCTTAACATTTTCACCCTGAAAGATTCCTTAGCTGCCCTGGGATCAACAGGGCCCCGTCTCTAAGGGGACCCGCCCCCTGTTACCTGCTCTGCCGCTCTGGTCCAGTTCATCCTCCAGACGTACACCAAGTAGAAGAGGGTTTGAAAGAAGACACAGAGCGTCAATCCGGACCAGAGACCTGTGGGTGGGAAACAAGTATCCCATTCAGATTTTCTGCAGTCCCCCCGCCTGGCATCATTAACATTCTCCCGTAACTACTGTATCCACAGCGTACACTGCAGCTTACGCTAAAACTTTAGATAATTATGGACCAGGATCAGACTCAAGCTTACCACTGACCGGGTTTGATTCCAACTCTAGTGGGAACCCACTGGAAGGCTTTAAGATGGGTGTGTGCATGTACCTGTGAGGCCTGATGTTTCTAGAAGCCCACTTTGAGAACCATCTCTCCAATTGCTGTGTACAAGAGATGACTGAGAAACATTATAAACAATGCTTATCTCCTCGTGAGAAGAAACTATTTAAACCACTTAAATATCATTGCGTAACAACGTGGATATAAAATACCCATTCACATAAGAATAACTGCACTACAAAGCCAGCTGTCTAGGCTTGAGGTGGAAGCCAGTATAAACTGGGATCAGTCTGCCAACCTGTTCACATGTCTGGGGCCCCACGTTGGCAAGGGGTCACTGAGGCTGGGCCTCCCGTGGACTCCTGGCCATTTCACTGGAACAGCCTCTCGAGTTGAGAAGCAGATGGGTGGACAGTTTATACCTCTGATGGACTGATTCCATTCCCAGGAATCCATCCTAAGGAGAGTCTCAGGAATGTCGTTAATAACTCATATACCTGGGATGCTCGTCACAATGTTATTTAAAAGAGGAGCAACTTACAACATCGCTAATCATTAGAGAATTGCAAATCCAGACTACAACGAGGTACCACCTCACACTGGTCAGAATGGCCGTCATTAAAACGTCTACAAATAACAAATGCTGGAGAGGGTGTGGAGAAAACGCTGTTTGTGGGAATGTAAGTTGGTGCAGCTACTATGGAAAACAGTAAGGAGATTCCTCAAAAAACTAAAAGTAGAGTTGCTACATGATCCAGCAATCCCACTCCTGGGCATATACCCAGACAAAACTATAATTCAAAAAGATACATGCACCCCAATGTTCATAGCAGCGCTATTCACAACAGCCAAGACATGGAAACCACCTAAATGTCCATCAGCAGAGGAACAGATAAAGATGTGGTACATACACACAATGGAATACTACTCAGCCATAAGAAAGAATGAAATAATGCCATTTGCAGCTACATGGATGGACCTAGAGATTATCCTACTAAGTGAAGTCAGAAAGAGAAAGAGAAAGAGAAAGACTATATGATATCACTTGTATGTGGAATCTAAAATATGACACAAATGAACTCATCTACGAAATAGAAACAGACTCATAGACACAGAGAACAGACTTGTGGTTGCCAAGGTGCGGGGGGCGGGTGGGGAAGCGATGGATTGGGAGTTTGGGGTCAGTAGATGCAAAGTATTACACATAGAATGGATAAACAACAAGGTCCTACTGTAGAGCACAGGGAACTATATTCAGTATCCTAGAATAAACCATAATGGAAAAGAACATAAAAAAGAACGTATATATATGTATACAACTGAGTCACTTTGCTCTACAGCAGAAATTAACACAACATTGTAAATCAGCAGTACTTCAATTAAGAAATAAAAGGGGAGCAATTCAGATGTCCACTATTAGGGAAGCATTAAATAAACGATACAAGGAAATACCAGAGAATTACTAAAAACCATGTCCTTAACATGGGATTGGGGAAATTACATATTCAGTATAACCCCACTTTTGTGAATAACAGAAAAAATACTGGGAGAAAAATAATTTTAAAAGGCTGGAATAAAATACATTGAAATACCTCAGGTTTTATATTTGAGGAGTGAACTAGAGGTAATTTTAATTTTCATCATTATATTTATGTATTTTCACAAGATTTCCACGTTGTTAATGTGTAATTAATAGTTTAAAAGTGTTATCTAACAAATCTGAGTACCTGCTAAATAAGTCCAATAGCGAGAAGCACTTTTATGGACAAAGAGGGAAATCGGACGTGTTCTTATTCTAAAGAGCTTAGTGTCTAATAGAGTAGAGGTTTTTATGTTTTTTGCTTTTTTAAAGTAAAGCTGAATTGTGAAACCCCAGCAGCTCATAAGGCAGAGGCTCCGGCTATTTGGTTAAACGGTATTTCCCTGGTGTCGACGACGGTGCTTGGTAGGGATGAGACCGTAATAAATACTTGGCAGTTCTGTGTCCCAAACAGAGAAGGATGAAATCCTGCTTGACACTGATCAAATACCCCACGGGCTCCCAGCCTGAACTGGTCATCAAAAGAGACATGACACTGAGGACAGTTACTCATTAAGCCATCACATGACAACATTTCCAAAAAGTCAGGATAAGAAACTAAGCACCTCTGTTTGTGTGGACACAGAAGGCTCTCAGGACAGCTGCAGGGTTAAAATTTCACAGAGCAATGGGGACAGATTCAAAATTGTTTACACGGTAAAAATGTACTGGTTGACACAGAACAAAAGGAGCTACTTGCATACATACTACAGCATTCGGTCAGTCCTCGAATCAGACTATTTTCTGCAGCAAACACAACTCTTCGTTAAGGGGAAATCCATAGAAATTGTAGATGTGGATACAGATGCAGAACACACATACAACAACTTACAACAAAAGCACATGACAGATTGTTTTGCACAATTCTATACATTTAGAATCTTGATAAAATGGATAGCTTTCTGAAAATACGTATAATTTGCCAAAGTTGACCCCCCCCACCGCAAAAGATATAAAGTCTAAACAAACTGATTACAGAGAAGAAGTTGTAAAAGCTGTAACAAAGTCCTCCAAAACACCCAACGTGACAGTTTCATAGAATTTAGCCAAACCTTCATAATACAGATCATTCCTATACTACGTAGATTGTTTCAGGGTATCCAAACAGGAAATAATTTCAATTCTCCCTATGTTATGAATGTAACATTAATGCTATTAATATCAACCCTTAGAAAGGTTACATACAAGATAAAGCTACAGACCAATCTTCCTCATAACTATCATTGCAAAATTCTTGAATAAAATATTAGCAGAGTCCAGCAGCTCGCTGGAAGAGTAGCGCACAACAATCAGGACTGTTCTATATGAGGAAACCAAGCGGTACCACTTATCATCATAATCGGTCTAAGGAGAACAATGATAGAATCACCTCTAGAGGCACTAAAAGGGCATTTGACAACATCCTCAACCATCCTTGTTGGAAACATTCAATAAAGCAGACTCCAAGGATACCTCCTGAACATTGTTTTAAAAAAGATGCACACATAACTTTATTTATGTGTGTCTTTGTGTATGCTTTGATGACATATTTAAGACCATTTAAAAATCAAGACGGAGTAACGTGGTTCAGGCATGGAGCTGGGTGGCCTTTGTGGATGTGGTTTCAGACACGTTCCTGCATCATCGAGAACTTGAATTTTCTGCACTGTATCAGACTCAAGGACACCAACAGCCGTTCTCAAAATAATCTCTGCCAGCAGCTGCAACCTTATGGTATCAAGGTCTCCCCTTGTAACTATGCCACCACTTCAACCCCAGCCAATCCTTGCTTAACAAGCACCCTTACTTCTCGTCAGCTCCAATACTAACTCTTGACAAACAGCTTACGCAGCTTTGTGGTTTTTGCCTTTATAAGCCTCCCCCGTTTTGTAGTCTGGCAGAAAACAAGAACAGCTTCTTGAATCTGTGTCTCCCAGTCGATAGTCCTCATCTTGCCTCAGATAAAAACTCTCTTCTGTTCCTTAATACAGATTGTTTATTGATTATTGGCGTCAACCGTGTGTATGTCAGCCCCAAATCCAACATGCTACTTGGTAGAGAAACATCAGAAGCACTATCTCTGAGGTCCTAAACAAGACAAGCATTTCCACTAACACCATGACGATTTATTGTTCTACTGCAGGTGTTTAGGCAGGAAAAAGCAATCAGTGGAATAACATCTGGAATGGAGATTATAAAATTATAAGATTATTTGTAGACGATGGGACTGTATCCTTGGAAAATCCATGAGAATCATCTGCAAACTACTGCAAACAGCAAGAGGAATTCAGAATTGTAACAAGATAGAAAATTCCCAATCATTAACAGCTCTCTACGTAAACCACCTTTTAGGTTATGCAATGAAAGAGAAGGCATCCAATGGCGACAAAAGGATACAATGTCCAGCGATACTCTTTACAAGGAAAACGACAAAAGCACGCCTGAGCAGAAGCTAGCATTTCTCAAATGTTCCTAAGATATTTGAACATAGAAGCTGAGACTGCCAGGAAAGCACCTATTTTATGAAAACACAGATGGCTTCCAGGTCTTGGACCGAGATAATAACAAAGAAAATTTTATTTCTTCCTTTCCGATTTGGACCCTTTTTAATCCTTTTTCTTGCCTAACTACTCTGTCTCCAACAAATGTTAACATCTTGTACCTCCTTTTACCCCATCGTGCATTAGTCTGAGGACCTGGATAACAGAATTAAGTGCGATGTGGCATGTCTCTCTATCATGTTCAGGTCTCTCGGTAGCAAGTGGCAAAAAAATTCAATTCAAACATTGGGTCCCTGACGTTTGGAAATTGACTGGTTTATGACAGGAACTGTGAAGGTGTCCTTCACAGAGGTGCTTTTAGTTTTGAGCCTTAACTGAACACAAACGATCTTCTCAGGACTTGTCTCTGAGCTCTGTCTTCCTCTGTATCAGCTTTATTCTCAGCGGGTCATTTCCCCTGGGGTGCCAACAAATTAGCTACACGTGGCTCTAGGATTCTACCATCTGCGTAGCTGGTGAGCCTATGGGGAAAGCATGTCTCTGTCATGATAGTTCTAAGCAAAGTTCTGGGACGGCTGAATGGTCAGGCTTGGGTCACCCGCACCGGGGAGGGGTCACAGAGTGGATCACCCACAATGAAGAAACTTTAAGGACAAAAAAGGGGTAATGGACTAGGAAAAGTATGGTGGCCAGGCGTACTATATTTCCCCAAAGAAATAGCTTGTAGGCACTCACCCCACAATCCTGTACCTGCAGTGGTGATCTCACTCGCCCAGAGATACTTAAATCCATGGGTACATCATAATCAAAAGCTGGAAGGGGAGCATTTCAACTTGGGGGTGAAAGAATCCCCGGTCCACTCTTCGGTTTCATAAACATACCACCTTGTTCTGCGGAAGAATTTGGACGCGGGTTTTCTTAGGTCCGTCTCCCAAGGCAATAGAAATAAAAACAAAAGTAAACAAGTGGGACCGAATTAAACTTACAAGCTTTTGCACAGCAAAGGAAACCATAAAAGAAAACAAAAAGACTACCTACGGAATGGGAGATAATATTTGCCAACGGTGCGACCGACAGGGCTTAATTTCCAAAATATACAAACCGCTCATAATACTCAACAACAAACAATCGAAAAATGGGCAGAAGACCTAAACAGACATTTCTCCAAAGAAGAAATACAAATGGCCAATAGGTACATGAAAAGATGCTCAACATCGATGATTAACAGAGAAATGAGGGACTTCCCTGGTGGCACAGGGCCTAAGACTCTGAGCTCCGAATGCAGGGGGCCTGGGTTCGATCCCTGGTCAGGGAACTAGATCCCACAAGCATGCCGTAGCTAAGACCTGGCGCAAATAAATAAATTAAATTAAAATTTTTTGAAAAGAGAAATGCAAATCAAATCTACCATGAGGTATCACCTCACACCGGTCAGAATGGCCGTCATTTAAAAGTCTGCAAATAACAAATGCTGGAGAGGGTGTGGAGAAAAGGGAACCCTCCTACACTGTTGGTGGGAATGTAAATTGGTGCAGCCACTGTGTAGAACGGTATGGAGGTTCCTCAGATAATATACTACCATATGATCCAGCAATCCCACTCCTGGGCATATACCCAGACAAAACTCTAATACAGAAAGATACATGCAAGGCTATGCTCACAGCAGCACTATTCACAATAGCTAAGACACAGAAAGAATGTAAATGTCCATCAGCAGAGGAATGGATAAAGAAGATGTGGGGTATATATACACAATGGAACACTACTCAGCCATAAGAAAGAATGAAATAATGCCATTTGCAGCAACATGGATGCAGCTAGAGGTTATCATATTAAGTGAAGTACGTCAGAGAGAAAGGCAAATACATGATACCACTTATACGTGGAATCTAAAATATGACACAAATGAACTTATCTATGAAACAGAAACAGACTCACAGACATAGAGAATACACTGGTGGTTGCCAAAGGGGAGGGGGCTGGGGGAGGGATGGACTGGGAGTTTGGGATTAGGAGATGCAAACTATTATATCTGGGATGGATAAACAACAAGGCCCTACTGTATAGCACAGGGAACTATATTCAGTATTCTATGATAAACCATAATGGAAAAGAATTTAAAAAAAAAATTAAAAAGAATGTATATAGAGAATTCCCTGGCAGTCCAGTGGTTAGGACTCTGTGCTCTCACTGCTGAAGGCCCGGGTTCAATCCCTGGTTGGGGAACTAAGATCCCGCAAGCCGTGTGGCGAAAAGAAAAAAAAAAAAAAAAAAAAGTATATATATATATATATATATATATATATACATATATATAACTTAATCACTTTGCTGTACAACAAAAATTAACACAACGCTGTAAATCAAGTCTACTTCAATTTTAAAAATTACACACACAAAAAAAGAATTTGGATGTGGTTTTAAAATATGCCCCCCAAAATGCCATCAATTGATTTCTCCAGTTAATAAAAACAAATGTTCAAGAGTTGGCAGAGTCAAACTCCTGGTGATGCTGCCATTAGAATCACGATAGAATTCTTCCTGAGATGCCCCCGTCTAACCCTCAGCAGGAGAAGCAGCCCTTTGCTGCTCAGAGACTAACTTGCCTTAGACGGTATTTTGATGTCAGGCCTCAGATTTTGCCTATTTTCACGTTGGAATTCTGTTCATTATTTACAGCTTAAAAAATCGTGGCGCGAGTCCTATGTCAGTTTACCTAGTCCCTTACATAACATTTATTTGCTATGAGCCAATTTAAACATTGCCACACGGTTCCAGAAGCAGGTTTCCCCCACTTTTTGAAGGTCTGCTTTACACCACTGTGCTTTTCCTAAAGACCTACATCAGTACCTGTGTTTGCTAATGGAAAGAAATCCAAAGAGGATTTTCACTTTTAGGAGAGAAGGAGGTGAAGAGAGAAAATAGCATACGGCGTTTGTAATTGCTACTTGGCTTTACTCCATTTTGGCTTAGGGACGGGTTCAGGGGAGCGCTCTCCTCCGGGACAGAGGGAGAACCGTGCACTGACCTTAGCCCGTGGGCCGACGGCACACAGGCAGCACTCGGGTATGAAGCTGGCTTACACGCCGGTATGTGCTGGAAGCTACAGCTTTGCCCGGTAAGGTAAAAGGCCTGCTCACCAGCAACCTCCCCTTTACCAGCAAGATCACCATGGTATCTCCATGTGGACTTCATGTTTTTGGCCAAAAGAAGGCAAGGGAGAAGGTGAAGGAGAGTTTGATGGTCATGCCACCTTCCTTCCTTCACTAAGAATCTCTTTAAATAACTCTCAAACTACTGTGGCTATTGAGAAAGCCACAAACGTGGACAGTGCAAGACACGGAGGCTGGAGTACTTGAGACTGTACCATTCCTTCGTTCAATAAATATTTACAGAGTACCCACAACCGACCAGATTCTTTGCTTGGTACTGACACTACGTTGAACACGAAAGACAGGCACAAACAGATGGGTAAGGGACAGAGTGGCAGAGCCTGGTATTTCAGACATGGCTGTCAGTGAAGGCTTCTTTGAGGAGGTTACATTTAAGCAGAGATGGAATTAACTTAGCTGAGCACGCCAGGCCAAGGACAGAGCAGAGCGCAAAAGCCCCGAAGTGGAGGTGTGCTTCCCGTTCTGTGAACAGCAAGACAAGCCCTCCACTAAGTGGGAGAATCATACAAACTGAGGCTGGAGAGGAGGCTGCAGGCCAGGACACGTACGGCTAGTCGAGTATTTTGGATTTCGTTCTACATGTCACAGGAAGCCACTGGAAAGCTTTGAGCAGGGAAGTGACAGGGTCAAGGGTCTTGTGAAAGGATCACGGACAACTGGGTGCAGAATGGCTGCAGCAAAGCGTATCAGTCAGGATCCAGCCGTGAAAAGAGAACCCACTCCAGTTACTGCAGGCGGAGGGGATCTGAAGAGTAAGAGAGGTGAGAGGACGCATGGGGTGATACCACAGATGAGAAGCTGCTGAAAATGCCCCTGGCTGGAAGGAACCCAGGGGAGCTGCACCAGCACCGGTGCCACCTGGAGATGCTGTCACTGTCATCCTGTATCTCCTAAACAGGGGCCACCTTGACCAAGGAAGGCATCATCCCCGCTCCTCTTCCACTACAGAAACATCCAGCAACTGCCACACTGCTGACTGCAGAAGCGGAAAGCTGCTTTCCCTCCACCTTCTGGTTCCTACTCACAACTCCTACTAGAACTCACTGGAAGCTAGCTGGCAGAAGAATCCGGAAAAATAGTTCACACACTCTGGGTGTCCGTGGGACAGATTATAAAAGGGCAAGTGGAGGACTGAAAAACGACAGATAACCTTCACCAAGCCCACAGTAGAAGCAGGAAACCCAGTAGGATGCTACATAAAGTGCTGGTGAAAATGATTACGGCTTGAACTAGGGCAAAAGTGGCTGAATTCAACCACTGGTATTTTTTTTTCTTCAACCACTGGTATTTTTTTTTTATTAATAATATGTATTTTATTCTATAAAGAAATAAACTATGTTCCAATGTTACTCTGATACGATAATTTTCATAGATTTTTTTCCACGTACATAACAAATATAACAGAGAAAACTCAAACAACCTCAGCAACTATGATATTTTTCTCTTTCTATGGCCAGTGTTGTAAAAATAGTCTCCAAAACGTTCCGAGCGTTTGTAACCATCCTGTTAAAATGACGCACTATTATTTCTTTTAATTGACAAATACATACATGACCGGTTGTCCCTCAACTGGAAAACCACTGGTATTTTTCTTATGTTTTGAAACTAGGGCCAAAGAGAAGTCAGGATGATCCTAAGGACTTTGGCCTGAGGAAACGGGATGAAGGATGGTACCACTTACTGAGACCGAGAACACTGGTGGAGGCGTGCATCGTATTTGTCTCGTGGGTGAAGAGAAACCAACGGTTCTGTGTACAGCTACCTTTACGAGGCCTATTATGAATCCCAGTATGAGTGGGATAGAGTTGAACATACCGGCTGGAGTTCAGAGGAAAGGGTGGGGCCAGATGGCATTTTAAATCTTCTAAAAAATAATAATAAGAAAGAAAGAAAGAAAATCTTTTCTGACCACCATGCATGGGATTAGATGAGGTTGTGACTGTGGAAAGAGAAGAGGTCCAAGGACTGAGCCCTCAGGCACGTGAACACGTCAGGAGGCCTGGAAGGGGAGAAAGGTCCAGCAAAGAAAAACCCAGAGGACTTGGTCAGGGAGGGAAAAGGAAAACCTGAAGAATACAGGGAGATGGCAAACAAGCAAACACGCTGTCTCCAGAAGATGGCGATGACTGCTGAGTGCGGAGGCCAAGTAATCAATAAACAATTCATCGTAAGACTAAAAGAGGGGTTTTTTTTCTGGCCAAACTGAGGACTGTAGCCCAGGAGTGCAGTCTCCACCAAGGAGGAAAGCGCTCTGGCGAAGCATGGTTTTCAACACAGTTTTATATCTTGTCAGGACAAAGAACACATCAAACAGGACGACAGGATACATTCCTTCAAGGTTTCAAAAGAGACCGCGAACCAGCACGACCCTGGAGACTGGCAGGGAAGCTCACCTTCGAGGGAGCATCGGCGTCCCAGGAAGGGGACAGACATCCCCACCTTCAAAGTGGAGTCCTTCACTTCTGGATAACGCATTCCTTCCCTGAGTGGTGAAAGCAGATGCACGAGATAAACAACCACGTGACAAGCTGATAAAGCCTAAGTCAAATCAGGTACAAGCCAGAAGGACTTCCTGCAATCTCCGCAGGTGCAGAGGAGAGCGAGGCGAGAACCCAGCTGCAGCGGGCATTGTCACGTGGGCGCAGGACGGGGGTCCGAGCTAGCTGCCCCTCTAGGGAGGGAGCGGGCAGGGACCTGGGCGGGGGGGGGCCGGAGAGCGGCTGGTAAAGGGTAAAGGAGGGCGTGGGGGCGGGGCTGCT
>NC_041227.1:82432036-82445478 GCF_002837175.3 Physeter macrocephalus
GCGGGCAGGGACCTGGGCGGGGGGGGGGCCGGAGAGCGGCTGGTAAAGGGTAAAGGAGGGCGTGGGGGCGGGGCTGCTGAGGGGCACTCACCTAGGCGCCGAGTCCTCGCGGCTCCGAGCTGGAAGGGAGCGGGCCGGGCGGGCCGAGGGGCGCCGCGGCGGAAGGGCGACGCCTCCTGAGCCGCTGGGCGCGGGGCCCGGTCGGCGGGGTCATGACCGCGGGCACAGGCCCCAGCCCGGTCCGGCCCAGCCCAGCCAGCAGCCCCGCCGTCCTCACGCCCCCGCCTGCCGACTCCTAGGGGCGGGGCCCGTGCGGCGTCCGGCCTGCGGAGGTCACGTGGGCCACGCCGGCCAATCGGCGCGCGGCTCGGGGTCGACCCGGGCTCGCAGGGCGGTGGCTGGGCAGTTAGCTGCTGCGGAGCGAGCTCGCCGGTGGGACGGAGGTGCGGCCGGGATCGCTGGGCCCGGGGACGGGGGGCGGGGATGGAGAGGCACCGCCCGGCGGCCCCGCGTCCGGCCCGCTCACCCCCCACGGCGCCCGATCTCCCCTGTCCCCGCAGGACTGGCCATGGAGCGCGAGGTCCAGCGGGTTCGCGCGGCGTTCGGGTCCGGCCGCTCGCGCCCCCTGACGTTCCGGCGGCGGCAGCTTGAGGCCCTGCGCGCGATGGTGCAGGAGCGCGAGAGGGACATCCTGGCGGCCATCGCCGCCGACCTGAGCAAGGTGCGCCCCCGGGACCTGCGCTGCACGGCCTGCCCCTTTTCCGCGGGCAGCTGGGGCCCTTTCCCTTCCCCTGGATTTGGGTCATTCGTCCGCTGCGTGTATTGCAGGCCTCTTCTTCCGAGTCGGAAGGAAGTTGTCTTTTAACTTTGCGGTTTCTTATGCAGACACAGGGTTTTGCCTGTCGTCGTTGCGCTCAGATTTCCCTCTATGATGTTAGGTGTCAGATCTGTGCACCCGCGAGTCACCCGGGGACCTTGTTACGATGCAAACAATGCTTCACTGGGTCTGGGGGGAGGGGCTGTGAGAGCCCGAGTTTTTGTAAGAAGCTCCCAGGTGATGTACCAAGCTGCCCTGTTTTGGAACCACGCTTTGAGTAGCAAGGTCTTGGGGGAGTGTTTCGGGTTTAAAAATAGTCCCCTATGTTTTATAACACTGTTGTTACCATTTTGTTTTTAATTTTTCTCTTCCTTTTAGGGGTAACAAGGCCTTGCTCTGGCTTTGCCAGGCTCCTTCGGCCCCTCCCCGCCAGAAGATTATTTTGAGGGGTAGTAACATCAGTATTAAGAACAGGCACTCTAAAGCTTCCTGTATACCACTTTTGGTGGAGAGGGGCTGTGATATCAAATAGCCAAGGTGGATTTAAGTAAGATGCCCAAAAAAGTCTGATTCATTCACTCCACAGCATTTCTGAGGGTGTATATATAGGATTACTAAAGAAGTACAATAAATTCCTTGCCCTTGAGGGCTTTAAGTTTGGTTGGGAAACAAAACAGGCACAGATAAAGTGGGACTATAGTTTTAAGCCAGCGTATTAAGGCTGAAATGTTAAGATATAGGGGAAAGCATAATGACTATGGTTTATAAAGTGTGATCAAGGCACACCATTATTAATTAGGGAAGTCTTCATGAAAGAGTTAACGTTTAAGCCTGACTTTAAATGGCTTGGATCAGTAAAGAAGGATTTAAAGGGATTGACTATATTAAGAAGGGAATTACCAAGTCCTTACTGTGGGCTTGGAGGACACACAGGAATCTGCATGGCAAACCAGCTAGTCTGACAGGTGTGCCTGTCCTGATGCCTTTTTTTTTTTTTTTTTTGCATTGCCATACGGCTTAGTTCCCCGACCGGGGATCAAACCCGTGTCCCCTGCAGTGGAAGCACAGAGCCCTAACTACTGGACCGTCAGGGAATAATTCCCTGGCCCGATGCTTCTGACATTCAGGGCCAAGTGTGTCATACCCACAAAGGTTAACTGTGACCATCTTGTAACAGAGTGAATTCAACGCGTACAGTCAAGAAGTCATCACCGTGCTTGGGGAAATTGATCTCGTGCTGGAGAAGCTTCCTGAATGGGCGGCTGCTAAACCAGCTCAGAAGAACCTGCTCACCATGCTGGACGAGGCCTACGTCCAGCCAGAGCCCCTGGGAGTCGTGCTGATTATCGGAGCCTGGAACTACCCCTTTGTCCTCACCATCCAGCCTCTGATAGGAGCCATCGCTGCAGGTCTGGTGTCAGCTCCCGTCCTTAAGCTGTCTTCGAGAAGCGTATTCTCTGAAACTGGTTGTACATTAAGGATAGTGGTTAGTTAAATGCATTTGCTGTGGTGGCTTGCCTTGGTTTACACCAGCAGTGTATTGAGAATTCATAAACGTTATTATTATTTGTTCAGTGGGCTCCAGAGATTTGTGGGGTGGCTGCTTTTTGGAGCCCTGGAGAATGAACCTGTGCGGGTGTAGAGGCAGGCGCGAGTCCACAGGCCCAGGTGTGGAGTCGGACGTCCAGAGCGTCACGTGGTTTCAGTCGCTGCCTCTGGCTTTGGATGAACCAGTTGATTCTGTCTGACCCCTTTCTTCTTTCAAATTAGGGCTCTGTGAGTAATGCTTGCTTGGGTCTACAGCAAATGCCGAGGGATTCATTTCTCAGTTAACCAGGATCCAGACCAACAGCTTTATGTTGGCAAAGCTCGTTTGGGCAATAATCCCAGGGCAAAAGGAAAATCCAAGGGTGGGAGTGAGAACAGTGAGAGAAGGCCAGAGGCCTGGGGGAGCCTGGCTGGGGCCTCTCGTCAAGGACCTGCGTGGTGGGCACCGAGGAGTTAGCCTTTGGGAGCGAGGCAGTGAGACGAGCGCTCACGCTTGTGCTGAGGAAGGCAGAGCGCAGAGCCAGAAGTAACCAGAGGAGTTCACCCTCAGCCTGCGCTCCCCACGGGAGCACCGTCTCGTGGATGCTAGAATCCCTCAAGCGCTAGACAACCTTGTCCTGCTTTTTGCTTTGTTTAGGAAATGCTGTGATTCTCAAGCCTTCTGAAGTCAGTGAAAATACAGCCAAGGTCTTGGCTGAGCTCCTCCCTCAGTACTTAGACCAGGTAAGAGGGCCTTGCCCCCTCTCTGGCCCGTCTGTCCGTCTGGCGCGTCTGTCCGTCTGGCCCGTCTGTCCGTCTGGCGCGTCTGTCCGTCTGGCCCGTCTGGCGCGTCTGTCCGTCTGGCCCGTCTGTCCGTCTGGCCCGTCTGTCTGTCTGTCGTGGGGGACACACTCTGCTCTTCATGCTGGCTTGCGTCATTGGTGGTCAGGCCTCCACACTCATTTTCCCTCAGCCTCCCACGTCTGGCTTGACAAGAGAAGTTAAGTTCCAAAAAAACCGTGGAATAGTTCAGCTATGGTAGTTACACAGTTTGGTCAGGCCCGTGGCTTTTTCGGCACCCCTGCTCTTAACAAAGCCTCCGCTGCCATTTGGCATTGCGAATTAACCTTTGATCTGACATGATTTTAGGGGTATCCCTTTAGTGAGTTATTTAATGAGGGACTGGTACCGTGCTGGGTGCTCTTCATGAGGTACCGTTACGTGAGCGCACGTCTACATTTAAACGGGCATGTTTGTGGCCTGAAAACTACGGAAGGAAAAAGGCCTCCTGACCCAGAGCGTGGACCCTCGCTCAGAGTTACAGTGCTGGCATTTAAGAGTATCGGAAGCTGGGACGTCCCCGGCGGTCCAGTGGTTAAGACTTCGCCTTCCGATGTAGGGGGCGCGGGTCCGATCCCTGGTCGGGGAGCTGGGATCCCGCGTGCCTTGCGGTCAAAAAACCAAAACGAAAAACGGAAGCAATATCATAACAAATTCAATACAGACTTTGTAAATGGTCCACATCAAAAAAAAGAAAAGGGTATCGCCAGCTGTGGAGAAAAGACGATCTCTGAAGCGGAGGTCTGGTGCCCCCCGTGGAGGAGATTGTGGCGCCACGTGAACGGGGGCCGTCAGCTCCGCGGGGAGGAGGCCTCGGTGCGCGCCGCGCCGGGGACACGCAGCTGTGCAGCTTCCCGCCTGTGGTCGGCCGCGCTTTCTGACAGCAGTCTACGGGCCAGCTCCGGCTCTGGGAGGAGCCGTGCCCCCCGTGTTGGCTTATCCCTGCCACGGCGGCCACAGAGCAGTGTTGTCCCAGGGCCTGGGGAACCCGGTGCAGAAGGGCGGTGAAGGCAGCGAGGGAGGGCAGATGCTTCACTGTCCCACTCTGCCCGGACGCGGGTCGTCATTCTGGCCCTGCCTCACTTGGCTTGCTGGGGCCCAAACACACAGGCTCTGCGGATTCAGGCAGAGGCAGAGCTGAAGCTGGAAACACCTGTCGGGCCGTTGAGCTGTGAGCCGAGATGGAGGGGAAACGCGAGCCCCACCAGCCGGCTTGGGCTCGGTGCCCCGCCGCTGCCCTTCACGCCGTTACTGTGCTCTCTCGGGCGATAGCTGCGGACGGCCGCGCGGTGCACGTGAGGGTTCGGCGCGAAGCCCTGTGACGTCCCCCCGTCACAAGAGGAGGCTGAGGCTCGCAGGCGTCGGGCGGCCGCCAGCAGGCACATAAGCTAGAGGATGACGGGGCGCGGGTGCAGCCCGGACCTGCCCCCGGAAGCGCTCCCCTGCCGGCCTTGGCACACGTTCGGGCGGCAGTTACTCGGTTCCCCCCGTGGCCTGAGCCCCACGCTGAGCCGAGTGCAGAGAGGACGTGCGGGTGGACGCGCCTGGGGCCTGTCCTGTGGCCACCGACAGCGGCCACGTTCCCACGACCCTCCCCTCGCCCGGCCCCCGTCTTGTGGTTTCCCGGGGCCAGTCTCCACCGTTTGCTGGTTTCGTTGAATGTTACGCGTTTACGTCAGACAAGAGGATTCCTTCGGTGATGCAAGTGTTTGTCTTTCTTTCTTTAAGGACCTGTACGCGGTTGTTAATGGTGGCATCGAGGAAACCACGGAGCTTCTGAAGCAGAGATTTGACCACATTCTCTATACGGGAAACACCGCTGTGGGAAAAATTGTCATGGAAGCCGCCGCCAAGCATCTGACCCCGGTGACCCTTGAACTGGGAGGGAAGAGTCCGTGTTACGTTGACAAAGACTGTGACCTGGACGTCGCCTGCAGGTGAGACTGGTTATCTGGACTCCCCCGGCCGGCTGGCACGCCCCCCGTACCTCCTCGCTAGGCATCGCAGGTTGATGTCCTCACAGGGACCAGAACTCGTTCACGAACCCCGCCCTGGTGCCACAGCCGGAGGAGATGAACACAAGGTTGTGACATGACACGGTTGCCCTCGGGATGAGGAAGAGCTATTTCTGTTCTCTAGATAATAGACCTGGCAAGAAGTTTTACTGTTCTGCTGGTAGCCGATCCAGGAAGTAGATAATGCCAAGGATCCTGTGTGCCTAATAAAGTCTTTAAATTTCCAAAGAAAGGGCATTATGCTGATCTCTTAACTGAGTTCCTTTCTTGATAAAACCAATAATTCTCCACTCTTAACTGAGAATAATGGCGTCTTGCATCTGAGAGCCAGAAGACGCAAGGCTGCGGGTTGTCTCCGCTAAATCAGTTCGGCTAACAGGAAGCGCCCAAACCCACAGCTGACTGTGCTGGCATGGCGCGCCCCTCCCTCCCTTCAGGCAAGGGGAGCGGGGTGGGGCGCAGGGAGCGTTGGCCGGGCTCCGGGTTGCCTCTGTAATAGACGTCTGCTTGCTGGCACAGGGGACCCCGGTTCGTGGGTTGCCGTCCGAGCCCGGGCGCAGCGTCCCAGATCGGGGAGGGCTTCTGGTCGTGCCTGTACCTGGCATCTTGCAGCAGGACGAAGCCACAGCAGGAGACGTGGTGTCTGTGGAACCCCTGTCCTCCCAGATGTCCCCTTGGCCGGGGTGGGAGGAGGAGGAGGAGGGTGTCAGGAGGCTGTTTTTCTCTTTTCCTGCCGCAGGCAGTGGCTTCCCTGTGTATAAAGTACTGTTTCTCATGCACCGGCATGACGCTTTCCCTGCTTTGTAGAATCGTCTACGCCAATTGAAAATGCATTCTCAGTTCCAACCAACCGATTTAGAGATGAGTTTTCAAAACAGTTTTTTAAGCAAGATTACCAAATACGTTTATGTACTAGTAATCTTGACAGCTAGCTGAAAAACACTCAGACAGCGCCGAAGCGTGTGACAGCTGCGTGGGGACTGAACTCTGGCTGCTGGTGCTTTTTCCAGACGCATCACCTGGGGCAAGTACATGAACTGCGGCCAGACCTGCATCGCCCCCGACTACGTGCTCTGCGAGCCGTCCCTCCAGGACCTGATCGTGCGGAAGGTGAAGGAGGCCGTGAAGGTTCGTGTTTCCCACCTCTGGGTCCACTGGTCTCATTGGGATACAGAGTGAAATCAGGTGTTTGCAGGGGGCGTCGCCCCCCCCCCACACACACCCAGGAACATTCCAGGAGCACGTGACTGAACTAATTTCCTGGCTAATGAAAAGTGCTCTCGTAGAACGTGGTAGCAGGGTGAGATTGGTGCTACACACGCTGACACTGTCTAGTTGACCTGTGGATGGCACAACCGGTTAGGTGTAGAACGGGCCTTAAAGAAAAGGCTCAGTAGCTATTGTGTGGTTTGGGGAGAACGTCGCGAGGCCCCTGCGGTGTGGCCAAGGCCCTCTCGCCGCAGCTGCGGCGATCAAGGTTCTCGGCTCTCGGCTGTGCCAGCGGTTTCGAGAGGCCAGCGGTTTCCAGGAGTGTGCACTCTTGACGCGGCCGTCAGTCTTTGAGGGCGTTTCAAATGGCCATCTCTAGCGAGGGGACCAAGGAAGGCTACACGGTGGTGTCCTGAGCTGAGCCAGAAGGAACGTAGGACTGGGACTGGAGGAAAGGAAGGGATGAGGCTGTGACAGTTCAGCGGTGGGAGCCCCCTGGGTGGAGAAATTATTGAAACGACCATTGTTCACTCGCCGGGTGCTGACCGAGCCCTGAAAGGAAGGCTCCGGAACACCCAGGAGCGACGTAGGTGAGCAGCAAGGTGACGTGGAAGTTGGACGTTAGTGGCGGGACCGCGATGGGGCCGGACAAGGAGAGCGTGAAAGGGGAGCTTGGCCCGACTCTGGGAAGACCCTGGGGTCGCAGGGGACGTGCTCGGGTGAGAGTGGTAAGGAACTGGGTTTCCAGGAGGCAGGTGTTCTCTCGTCTCCCTGGTTCTCCACTGGGGTTCACTAGGAGCCGTTTAAGGAAAGCTTCCAGTCCTCCCCCTCCGAAGACTGTGGTTCAGCTGGGCTGGGGTCTCCAGGTGATTCTGAGGTGCGGCCAGCACTGCAAACCACTCCTGTGGCTCCGGCGTTGGGGCCCAAGAACAGGCATTGCAACACGCTGCCCGGGAGCTCCCTACCTCCCGGGTTCGAGGCGGGTGCGGGGGCTGGTCAGCGCTCAGTACCGCTGCAGAGTAGGCTGAGAGCTCCCGCGGGGCTTGACTGCCTGGCTTCTGAGGCTCTCTTAACTCTGGTTGATTTACCAAAACTGTGTTTTGATCTTTTGAGTGGTTTCACGGTTATCTGTGACTGGTGGAAGTTCCAGTGCGGAGAAGACCTAACACGAGGAAATAGCGCAAAGCTCAGCAAACCCTTTCTGCGAAAGGGGAAAAACACACGCGGTCAGTGTTTTAGGCTTTGCAGGTCACAGGGCCTCTGCCACCACCACCCGGCTCCTCGCAGGACAGCAGCCAGAGCTGATAGGCAAGCGCACGTGTGGCCCTGACATGGGGCGAGACCCCCCTACTTGCTCTGTGTCCACCCCCAGGAGGGACCCATGCCAACCCCCCGAAACCGTGGAAAATGGGAGACTTGTGTCTGTGTGTGTGCTTTAACTCCTGTCCTTGACCTGCCAAAGAGCTTAGTCTTACTACTGTTAAAGGACTTGGGGGCTGGGGGGTTGGATTCTGTGAGGATACAAAACCAGATTTGGGGCCATGGTGAATTTTATAATTATTAAAGAAATTAAAATATGGGTCTTTGGTGACAACTAGATACTACTGTTTTAAACAGGAATTTTATGGAGAAAATATAAAAGAATCCCCCGACTATGAAAGGATCATCAATCTTCGTCATTTTCAGAGGATACGAAGTTTGCTTGAAGGACAAAGGATAGCTTTTGGTGGGGAGACCGATGAGGCCACACGCTACATAGGTAATGGAGACTCATCTCGTCCTGTAGGGAGGGGTAACTTAACAGTTTTTATTGACACTCTTTACCGACACTGAATAAACTATTAGGTATAGAGTGTGTAATAAGCTATTAAATACTGCTTTCTGGTATACTGATTTGTTACAAGCGAGTTAAAGATGATTTTATATACGTATACGCTGAGTAACTCTATTTAGTTGTTTGTATTTACACACGTATTTTATCTAATTTTTTCTGCCTGGCAACCTTGAGAAGCAGAACCAGACTCTGTAATTATTTCCAGCTTATGGCTGGGAAAACAGCCCAGAGAGGGAAATAGCTCAGCCACAGTTGCACAGCTAGCCAACAGCAGTACCGTTCCAGAAAGAATGTTTTCACCTATCACGCTTGACCTCGTTATTTACCTTCTTATCGTGTTCTTTCTTTTTTTGCCATGAGTATGTATCACTTTTGAATTTTAAACACACTTACCTAAAATAACACCTCAGATGAGAGAAGAATCACGCATGGGGACTTCCCTGGCGGCGCAGTGGTTAAGAACCCGCCTGCCAACGCAGGGGACACGGGTCTGAGCCCTGGTCCGGGAAGATCCCACATGCCGCGGAGCAGCTAAGCCCGTGCGCCACAACTACTGAGCCTGCGCTCTAGAGCCCGCGAGCCACAACTACTGAGCCCGCGCGCCTACAGCCCGCGCTCCGCAACAAGCGAAGCCACCGCAACGAGAAGCCCGCGCGCCGCAACAAAGAGGAGCCCCCGCTCGCCGCAACTAGAGAAAGCCCGCGCGCAGCAACGAAGACCCGACGCAGCCAAAAATAAATAAATAAACTTATTTAAAAAAAAAAAAAAAAAGATCACACGTGAAGTTGGCGAAAAAGCTGCTCCACACATCTTTTTACCTGTTTCCTCTCATCATCACCCCAAACCCCAGCTTTTCAAAAAACAGAACTGAAGGGACTTAAACAGTACGGAGAAAAGTATGCTCTCGGCCTGTTGGTTCAGTGTCTCCGTAACACGCCCAGGGCCGCGGGGGTTCAGCTTTGGGTCGCGCCGGCCCAGCACGTTGACTGCCTGCCTCTGCCCATCAGTGGTGAGCGGGCAGGTCGGCCGTGATTAGCTCAGACTCGCTAGGAGCTTCCCCCGACCTGGTCAGGGTCACCTCACCTAAGCGCGTGGCTCCGCAGAGGGGGATGGACACCCCTGTGGCCCAGGGAAGCTGCGGGCGGCGGATCTGAGGCAGCGGCTTCTGTACCCCTGGGCGTGCTGGAGGGAGCCGTCCCGTGCCATGCCTCCAGGACAAGCTGGTCGTAACCGTGGGTGGAGGCGAGAGCACGCTTGTTCCGTCAGGCGTCTTCCCCTGTAGTCGACCCCCCAGCCCGTCCGCGGGGTCTCCCCGAGCACCGCGGCTTGGGGACTTCTTGGTGTGGACACTGGACACCCCACAAAGCTCCTCAGGATCCATGTCGTCCTCCTGTCTGCGTCTTTCCCCGGAGTGGACGGAACGCTGCGATAAGGCTTAGGGAATCCCACCATTTCATTACATTTTCTGACCCTGACGCGGTTGTGATCAAGATCAAAGCGATCACAGGCCGGAACGCACTTCTGTTAAGAAGCTGTACTGGTTTGATCCACCGAGCGGCCCTCTGTGCTCCCAGGAAGGCCTGTCCACAGAAAGACGTAGGAATGTGGTGCTGAACAGGGTTAAACATGCATAGGATTTACTCAAGCCTGTATCTCCCCCTGGGTTTGCACGAGGATCCCCCATGCACACGCGTGGAGATGTAATATTCGCACGGTTCACCCACGTACTTGGGACTTGTCTCAGTAGATGACACCTGGGTGGGAGTGGGGAAGGGTGGGTGACCCAGTGAGCAAGACGTGACGTGAGAGTTTGGCATTTCTGTCTTCCGCTTGAGCGTTTTCATTTTTCAGCCCCAACGATACTCACTGATGTGGATCCTGAAACCAAAGTGATGCAAGAAGAAATTTTTGGACCGATTCTTCCAATAGTGCCGGTGGAGAATGCAGATGAAGCCATACGATTCATAAATGAACGCGAGAAGCCCCTGGCTTTCTACGTGTTTTCTCGTAACACTAAGGTAAACTTCCCAGCGTGCAGCTCGCTCTCAGAAGCCAGGCTCCTCCTCTGCCGTAAAGCAAATGCTGATTATTTCGCCTGACGCCAGAGTCCCCCAGTCCTGGGTAATGAGGCCCTGGGGTTATGGCTGTGACCCTTCCCTCACTCCCTGGGGTCAGAGCTGAGTCTTCGGGGCGAGTGTCACAAGCCTGGTGACTCACAGTCACCTGCCGCGTCGCTGGGAGACGTCTGAACGTCAGCACCGGAAGCGCTCCTGCTGTTGACCCATAGGGCGTCCTGTGGTAGAGCCCCGTCTCACCCACGCGGCGTCCGCGGCCTGCAGGGCAGTGTCTCTGGTGCTGCTGAGGGAGGTGCTTGGGAAGCCTCGGACTTGGCTTTCTCCAGCCACGTGGCTTTGTGGTTGGAGCGGTGCTGCCGTCCCAGCCGGGCCGGCAGACCATACGCCACCCCAGGCCCAGCAGCCCCGCTGGCGCTCTCCACGCGGCCCGTCCGTATGCACCTCGAGGTGACTGGCTGCTGCCAGGGGACAGTGGCCTCAAGGTGGGCCAGTAGGCCAGGAGCCTCTGAAGAAAGGGGAAAACTCGGAAGGGAGGGTGCAGCCAGGTGAGGTCGAGGAGTTCCCACAGCAGGTGTTTTCTGCAGAGCCTCTGCCGGGGCCATGCAGGGGGTCTCGGGGCAGCTTCTAGAGCTGGCGGTGCTGGCGCCGCACCGATCTCTACAGACCGTCCAGGGAGACCGGACGTGCGGGGCTCAGCTAGGAACGGCTTAGTGGCACACAGCGGTCTGACGGTTGAAATGACCACAGGCAGTGGTGGACGGAGGGGAAGCCGCGGTCTGCGGCCCAGGCGCGGGGCGGCGGGTCAGGCTCGGTCCCACGGTCGGCAGTGACCTTTGCTGCAGAGGACTTGGTGGGTCAGCAGCCAGGGCAGGTGACATTTACCAGTCCAGCGTCATCGTGCCCATTCAGGTTCTGGGCCAACCAGCGATTTCCTTCAAAACTAGGATGCTACCTCTGGAATCCTGAATGTTTTTTACGTTTCATAGAAACGAAATGATACCTGCTAAGCACACGCTATCCTTTAAAGCAGAGGTAGAAAGAGAAATATTAACAGTTTTTAAAGCCTGGAATATAGCCTCAACCACCCCTGGTAAGAAAGGCCCTGGCTGTGGTCCCGGGGGTCCAGCGCTGGGGTGTGCCCGCGTGTGCGGGCCCAACTCCTCAGGTCACCTGGGTCTCGCTCACTGCCCCCAGCCTCGAGGAGGATGTGGGTCCCAGGCCGGGCGACTGACCCGGAGCCTCTGTTGCTTCTCGTCCTCAGCTCATCAAGCGGATGATCGACAGGACGTCCAGCGGGGGCGTCACGGGCAACGACGTCATCATGCACTTCATGCTCAGCTCCCTGCCCTTCGGAGGCGTGGGTGAGGCCCCGCCCCCCGTCGACGCCCCCGCAGGCCGCTGCCCGGGGCCCACCTCTGACCCGCCCCCCGCTCGGCATCCCCAGTCTCTGATGACTGTCCTTGCGTCGCTTCACTGCTTTATGGATCTTCTCCCAGATTCGGGGCATTTCTTAGGCCAAAACTCAGGTCTCAGTTGCACTGATAAATGCCCTCTGTCCTTTATCGAATGAGGTAGCACATGACAGGCTCACGGCGCCAGGAGCAGACAGCAGCCAAGGGCTTGAACGTCCCTTTGCTTTTGGGGGATAAAGGGGCAAAACCAAACAAAACACTGTAGAAAGTTACAAGGGAAAATGTAGTAACCTCCGAGGCATAAACACGGTTAATGTTTTGGCTTGTCGTTCAGATTTTTTTTCCTTAAAATGCATGTCTCTTGATACACATCACAGAGTCTCCCTGCAGCTTCAGCCGTCACCTAAGTGGCGCCCCAGCGGCCCGGCCCCAGTAAGCTGCGTGCCGGGTGCCTTGTGCCACCCGCTTGTCTGCCCGGCTCGCGTGACCAGGCAGAGACGTGAGCACGGCCGCGGAGCACAGGTCTGAGGGGCCTGTTACCACCCGGCCGCTTGACCCCGCTGTCCTGGCCTCGGTCACCTTCCAGGAGGCTGAGGGGGCCGCGGCTCGGGCACGTGCGGCGCACGGAGTGGACCGCTGGGGTCCCGCTCGGGCCCTGCGCAGCCCCCTCTCCCTCCGGGAGGACGTCCCGGAAGGAGCCCCGCGCGCTGGTGGAGGGGTGCGGCCGGGGCGCCGCGTGCACGGGAGGAGGGCCGTCGCCCACAGCGGAGCCCGTCTCGTCTCTCCCTTTATTTCAGGGTCCAGCGGGATGGGAGCGTATCACGGAAAGCACAGTTTCGACACCTTTTCGCATCAGCGCCCCTGTTTATTAAAAAGCCTAAAGCGAGAGGGCGCAAACAAACTCCGGTACCCTCCCAACAGCCAGTCGAAGGTGGACTGGGCGAAACTGTTCTTGCTGAAGCGGTTCAACAAGGGCAGACTCGGCCTTCTCCTGCTAACCCTCCTGGGTGTCCTGGTGGCGGCGCTCATGAAGGTGAGTCCCCGGCGCCCGCGCCCGGCGCCCGGCACCCGGCCCGCCGGGGCGCCTCCTGCGTCTCGGGGGCGCCTCCGATCTTTAAGTCAGCTCTCTCCTATTAACTTCCAGGGCCTCAGGCCAGGGAGCTTCAGGCTGCCGGGCCCCCTGCTTTTCTGGGCGTCCCTGGCCGCCTTCGTGCTCCGGCGGCAGGGGCCGTCCAGCCCACAGGCCTCAGTCCTTACGGGGGGCGTGTGGCAGGCTCTGGCCTGAGAGTTTAAAGCCCCGTCGAGCGAGCTGCCTGACCCTCTGATCCTCTTGCTGTTGGTGCCTCGGCGCCAGTCTGGTTCCTGGGCGTGCCTGGAGGTGGAGGACCGCGCCCAGGGACGGGGACGGGGCTGGTGGGGAAGCAGCTGTGCTGGGGGAAGCTGGCCTGCAGCGTTGCTCTCTGGTGACCGGCCGTTCCGGGCGGGGACTTGCTAAGAGACCCTCGTGACAGCCAGCGTCCAAGGACGGTCCGTATCCTTGGGGCGAAGCCAGATTCAAGCATCTAAATTTTTTTTTTTTTTTTTTTTTTTTTTGCGGTACGCGGGCCTCTCACTGTTGTGGCCTCTCCCGTTGCGGAGCACAGGCTCCGGACGCGCAGGCCCAGCGGCCACGGCTCACGGGCCCAGCCGCTCCACGGCACGTGGGATCCTCCC
>NC_041227.1:82445764-82543576 GCF_002837175.3 Physeter macrocephalus
ATCGGCAGGCGGACTCTCAACCACTGCGCCACCAGGGAAGCCCCATATCTGTATTTTGTTGAAATGTTGAAAGGGCGTCGGCTCACCTTACGGTGTCACAGCTTTGGTGGACCTGGCGATACCGGTCACATCTGAGATCGTGTGGGTGTCCTCGGAAATACCAGGCTGTGCCGAGGAGAAAGGCCCTGTTGATCTTTCCTGGCAGTTCACAGATTGTGCCGTCCTGTGAGCCAGGAACACCAGAACCCAGCCCTGTCTGTTGAGAGGAGGTTGGGCTGTTTCTTTCCTTTCTGTCGAGTGGGCC
Source organism: Physeter macrocephalus (assembly GCF_002837175.3). Lineage (NCBI taxonomy): Eukaryota > Metazoa > Chordata > Mammalia > Artiodactyla > Physeteridae > Physeter > Physeter macrocephalus. Next base: position 82,446,069 of record NC_041227.1, read on the forward strand.
AGCTCGGGGTGTGTTCTCTTCCAGTCGTTTGTTTTTCTACACTTGGAGGCTTAGGCGTTATCAGAGAAAGAATGTCTCCAGACATTCTGGACCTTGGCCTAGAGCGTCAGAGTGTGAAAACGTAACTTGGCCACAGGTTTTCAAGGGTGCGGTCGGCTTGCTGGACCCTCAAGATTAGAGGTCGTGGCTTAGCTGGGTCTGGGTGAAGCATTCCTTGCTTCCAGAAAAGGATGCGCTCATGCACTCAGCTGTCCCAGAGGACGTGCCCGCTGACCCATTCATACTCACCATCCTTTGTTTCACAGTTTGAGAATAATCTTATAAGAAGCTCCAAGTCACTATTTATTTTGGTTTTGAGTCGTTTCGTGTTTTTTTTAAAAGTTCGACTTTAGAATTCATGTAGCAGACTTAGCGAATCAAAACATATTGTGGGGTGTAGAACTTTCTGGTTTTTTCCTCCTGCTTCTTCCTGAGGTCGGAGGTGCGCTTGGGTCTCTGGTCACTGTCTGCCTACCTTTGTTCCCGAGACGTGGGTCCCCAGCCGGACAGGCATCGTCTTGGTCGGGATGGAGTTTCTTAGCCTCATGGAAAATTCGGAGGCGCAGGCTGCCTGTGCCCCGTATTCCCAGGAGGGCTCCCCCAGGTGCAATGCCCCGTGCCCCACAGGCTAGGGCAGGCCAGGTGGCCCGCCCAGAGTTCCCGAAAGGCTTTGGCCGACAAGCCTTTCTCTGGTAGGGTCTAGAGAAGCAGCAGTGTATAAAAACGTTTATTCGGCTGGGAACAAGAAAATATGGCTTTGATGCGGGGCTCTGGGGTTGACTTAATTACGGCTTCGGCCGAGGCCTCTTCTGAGCCCACAGAGCGAGGGCACGGGCACCCGGAGGTCCAGGCCGCTTCCGGCCCCACCTCTCTGCTCTCCTTCCCGGGAGCCGATGTGTTCACGGTCCCGATTGTTTGGGATTCAGCGTGAGATTGGGTAAAGATTTGGGGGTTTTCTCCTCTTTGCTGCTTCTCTGCTCTTCTCTCTGTGCTTTTACCCACTTCTTATCAAATCACCTTTTAAACAAATGACTCTGAGCCTAAATTGTCCATTTACTTGAGGAATCTACTGGTGGTAATTGCAAACATTTTTCCGAAATTGCTTTTTGCACTTAGTAGTGATTTTGTTATGTGCTTGGATATGATTTTAGTAGTTCACTCTACTAGAATTAGAGTGGATTTGGAGCATTTTAAAATGGGAGACTGAAAGCTGCAAAATTGTCAGTCGAAAGGGAACATGTCAGAAGCTCAGAGTGGGGGAATTTTCTCTGTGCGTTTTACACAGAGTAAAGTTCCAATAAAGCTTAACGTAAGCTATGGAAAGCATTTAGGGGTTTGTAGAAGTTTTGGAAAATAAAAGGTTAAAATTGAATGATGTCATCGGGCTTTGAAAATTAAATCCAACGTTTGAACTCTGAGGCTGTGGCCGTGCTTCTTTAAGCCTCAGCAGGTATTGATGAAATTCTCTACTGCTCTGGAATTGGAGAAGCAGAACTGTTCACCAGGTTTGAGAGTTCGTGTGGACAGCGTCCTCCTTAGCCAGGACGGGAAATGAGTACTTCCACCGCCCGTCTCCGCCCTTGTCTGCTTGACACTGGACAGGGTACCACCTCCACCACCACCTGTCTTGTTGTTGTCGTTTTGGGGGGAGGGCACGACCTGTCATCCTCAGCCCAGCCACACTTAAGACTCCTTAGGGATCTGTGGGCCTTGCTGACATGGTCCTTAGGACAGACGGTACGTGCCGGGGTCCCGATCCCGGGCCCACGTTCCAGGGCTGGTGGGGGCGTTGTAAACCAGCGGGTAACCCGGACTCCTTTCTCCTCCCGCAGGCTGGATGCTACTGAAGAGGGGTCCGTGCCGCCTCCTCGTCCTCTCTACTCAATGATTCTTCTACCAGATAGTCAATGAACCGGTACTGTTTAAATCCTACGAAAATTGTCAGACGATAGGCAAATGCACCATCGCCGAACCTAAACGTCATTGCCACTAACCATTAATAAAACCCGCCGTTTCAGCCAAAGCCCAGCACTCACCTGCCCGGTAGTGAGACGCTCGGAGAACCCCCATCCCTAGCGCTCTGGGCCGGGGGAGGGGAGGGCGTGCTGGGTGAACCTGAGTTCCCAGAACCTGCTCGGAGACCCTGCCGCTCACGGGACATGGGACAACCTGCCCCTGCCGCCGCGGGCGTCACCCTGTGGCCTTGCAGAGCCCAGCCCCGCCCCGGTTTCCAGGTCTCAGTCCAGAGAGGTGAGGCGAGGCCTCCCAGCCCCCTTGGGGTTCGAGGCACTAGAACGGGGGTGGCGGGGGGTCCCCGTCCCTCGTCTGCTGGGACTTGAAAGCCTGACCTCCGGGAGTCGGCCCTCCTCTCTCATCCGCCCCGTCCTGTCTCGTGCCTGGTTTGTGATGGTCCGTGGGGCCGTCCACGCATGGCTCTGTGGCTGATGTCACCGAGAGCATCTTGTCAGTCCTAGGGCTTCCCGGAAGACAGGTGCCAATTTCACGCAAGTGCCAGCTGGCATTCGTGGGGTGCAGGAGGTGTAGAGTTCTGCGTCTTACAAAACCCGCCTGGCATTTCTTACTGCTGTGCTGAAAGTACCCACAACAATACTCATCCTCGCACAATAGGACCTTCAAGCTGCAAGCTAGCGGCTCTTCAAGGACACATCTAAGTTTCTCATTTCTGTAGCACAAGGCAAGTCAATTTCCCTTTTTTAAACTCGAGAGAGACGCCTTTCTGAATAGATCGGGTCCACGGAACTTAACGTGGGGGCCGTTTCCTGTCCTGGGCAGGAGGCCTTGGGCATCCGTGGCTCTGCAGCCCTGAGAGCCTCGGGGGCTGGGGAGGGGGCGTCTGGAGGAGGACCCTGAGCCACAGCAGCTGCCCCGCCAAAGGGGACGGAAGACGCAGGGAGACGACCCCCCGAGCGCGGCCAGGACCCCGCCTGGGGCACTTCAGCCGGATGGAAAGTCTGAAGGAGAGCACCCGGGGCGGGGGGCCGGTGGTGGTCCGGGCTGCAGGGGCCGCACCCTCCCCGCCTCCACGCTTGAGAAGACTCGGCCGCTCAGTGAGAGAGAGTAACTCACTCTAGGAACGTGTGACCCACCACGGAGTGAGTTGCTCCGTTAGGCTGTCTGCAGTACGTTACATCTACGTCACAGGACGACGTGGCGGGAATCAATCGCTAGGCTAGTTTAGGAAACATCTGCTTAAACCACTATCAGAATAATCAGTCATAAAATAGCTCAGACAGAATTTCACTACGGAATTTTCATTTGGTACGTTGTACGTTACACTTTTTTTATATACAGCAGGTTCTTATTAGTCATCCATTTTATACACATCTGTGTACACATGTCAGTCCCAATCTCCCAGTTCATCACAGCACCACCCCCACCCCACGGCTTTCCCCCCTTGGTGTCCATACGTTTGTTCTCTACACCTGTGTCACTATTTCTGCCCTGCAGGCCGGTTCATCTGTACCATTTTTCTAGATTCCACCTGTATGCGTTAATATACGACATTTGTTTTTCTCTTTCTGACTTACTTCACTCTGAATGACAGTCTCTAGGTCCATCCACGTCTCTACAAATGACCCAATCTTGTTGCTTTTTATGGCTGAGTAATAGTCCATCGTATATATATGTACCATGTCTTCTTTATCCATTGATCTGTCGATGGACACTTAAGTTGCTTCCATGACCTGGCTATAGTAGATAGAGCTGCAGTGAACATTGGGGTGCATGTGTCTTTGAATTATGGTTTTCTCTGGGTATACGCCCAGTAATGGGATTGCTGGGTCATACGGTAGTTCTATTTTTAGTTTTTTAAGGAACCTCCATACTGTTCTCCATAGTGGCTGTATCAATTTACATTCCCACCGACAGTGCAAGAGGGTTCCCTTTTCTCCACACCCTCTCCAGCACTCATTGTTTGTAGATTTTTTTGACGATGGCCATTCTGACCGGTGTGAGGTGGTACCTCGTTGTAGTTTTGATTTGCATTTTTCTAATAATTAGTGATGTTGAGCCCCTTGTCCATCTGTATGTCTTCTTTGGAGAAATGTCTGTTTAGGTCTTCTCCCCATTTTTTGATTGGGTCGTTTGTTTTTTTTAAGATTGAGTTGCATGAGCTGTTTATATATTTTGGAGATTAATCCTTTGTCCATTGATTTGTTTGCAAATATTAAACGTTCTAATTAAGCAAAATTATTGGCTTGTCTACTCGTATATTCTGCTTCAGAATAAATACATTATATTTGGTAAAATTGGCATGAATTGTAATAGTGTTCTTAGTTTTCAGATATCCCCTGTTGGAGACAATTCTCTGACCACAAGTTTTCTCCAACTATAAATCCATTTTTTTGCCTTTGTCTATCAAAGGTGGTGTTGGTCAGCTTTCTTTAAGTGATTTTTTTCTCATTTTAAATTCTCAGCCAAGAAGATTTTTCTCAAGTTTTACTTTGTCATTTGTGGGTTGTTTTTTAAAATAATCCATAGAGTAGATAGGTTTTTTTTTCCCAACTATATCCTCCTTCCCCATCTGCTGACCCCAAACAAGTATTTCTGTAAGCACATTCACGAGACACCAATCCCATAAGGTTTTCCACAAAAACCGGCCCCACTGCCGACCCTGCCTAGAAGGGGTCTGTAAAGCACACCAGCATCTTAAAGATCCCAGGCCTACAGAACCTCTGAAGCGCCGGTGTGTGTTGTTTCCCAAACTTACTGGAGCACGGAGTCCTTTCTCCTCAATACCTCTCAACCTTAGGACACGTGACGTGACTTTTCTGTGCTCTGTACCCGGTCGTTGTGTTTGGGTGCAGAAGCTGTCTTCATGTCACAGATGAGGATGCAGGCTTCTGCCTTCCTGCGGGCGGAGGGCCTGGAGCAGGAGCCATGGCGTGTTGACTCTTCAGAAGCAGGGTTTGCACTTTGCATCCTTTTTTCCTATTGACCTTGATCAATAAATCCGTTTGTCTGTGGGTGTGTTTATAGCTACTGATGCTGAAGGGCCTGACGATGACAGAGGCCAGGCTGCCCGCACTGGGTGGCGGTGTGCGGCCTGGAGCCCAGAAATGGTCACCAGTCCCAGGCCTCAAGAGCGTCCTAGAGTTTGGATCTGAATCAGATTCCACCCTGAGGCTACGTGGCCCAACGATCTGGGCTTCGCTGCCCTTCTTTGCATCTTACCGCTACTGTATGAAAGGTGTTTCTCAAGCTCTGTGATACGTGAAAATGCTGATGCCACGAGAGGACTGAAGGAAAGGTGACCAGCCCGGCCCCGGTGGGGGCCTCACGGCGCCTGGATCTGCGGAGGGTGCGTGGGCAGGACGCAGATGGGGGTCTCCGCGTGGGGCCCGCCGGCCCCCTTTCCAGAGCTTCACAAAGGCTTTGTGTACAGACGGGCAGCAGACTCGGCCTAGAAGCGTGCACTTCTTAACGTAACAGTGGCATTTGCCTTCTTGTTTTGATGTGAAATCTCCAATTTGAAGCCATTTATGTTCTTGGATAATGGTAGCAACCCCAGGAGGCTCGTCTTCCGGCCAGTTGAGGTCTTCTAAAGAGCAGTTAACCGCAATGCAGACCCGTCAGTCACACGAGGCGCCGGCTCAGGGTCTATTTCTGAGGATGTGGGGTGGCAGCCACTCTCTGCTTCCTTTCTTGCTAGGGCCTGGCAGTCAGGGCCCTGACCACAAGCCCCACTACCAGCGTGCCCGCTGCTGCCCCCAGAGCAGCCCCTCGGCGGAGGGCCAGCTGTTTGGCCGTCAGTCTGCCGGGGGGAGCCGGCAGGGGCTGGGCTGCTTCTGGAGTCCCGAAGAGGTCCAGGTGGGCCTCGGGCCTTGAGTACATGGTCAGGGTCACGCCAGGGTAGCTGCCCGTAGCCACTGCAGAGGCAAACGGGCCAGCTGAGCGCGGGGGCGGGGGGGTTGCCGGGGGGTGCGCGATGGACGCCTGTGCCTCACAGCAGGAGACGCCCGCCTTCTCTCCGCGGCACGGCACGACCAGAGGACGCGCAGGAAAGGCTGTCGCTAAGACGAGGTGAGGCCGGACGCGTGTGCCCGTCTGAGCCTGTGTGATGCCTGACCTTCACCAGCGACCTCAGGGCGTGTGTGAAACGCTTAGTCGAGCTGCCTTTGCACGGTCCCTCGTGACCGGCGAAGCCCACAGAGTCTGCAGCCGGTTCCCCGCCGCGGGACAAGGCACGGGCGCCGGAATAACGGGGGCTTTGGGCCGTGACAAGCAGCGCCCGCCCCGGGGCAGCAGGGCGGCCGCCTGGTGGGGGGCGGGGGGTCGGCGGGAGGCGCCCGCACGCTGCTGAGTCGAGCCAGGCTGACCTGCCCAACCCACGCCTGCAGGCCCCCCACCCGGGCTGGAGGAGCGCTGACAACACGGCCCCGGGTCCGGCGGCCCGCGCTGCGACCCCATCCCCTGCCTTTGCGGTCGCAGGCGGACGGGGAAGAGACCTAAGCGCTCAACCCGCTCCCTCGTCTGAATGGAACCGAGGCTCACTGCCCCCCAGGCTGGGGAGGGACGGGGCCTGCTTCCCGGGGCCTCTTAGACAGTGGCTGTTAGTGTCACCCCGCTGGCGTTAGGACGGACGTCACTGTCACGCTGAGGAAGAAAGGCAGCTGGGGCTCGCGCGGGGCAGCGTTACCTGAAGATACGACCGCTCTCTCGGGCCCGGGCCTGAGGCTGGGGGCCGTGCTCCCAGCGGCCTGGGGCGGCAGCCCCACGCGTTTCTGCACCTGAAGGAGACGGAGTCTTCCGGTCGGCCTGCTGTCCACCCCGGCCTCCGCTGCGCCCTGCAGGCCGGGCGGGACGTGCTCACACACAGGCACACCTCGGAGGCTCCAGACCACTGCGATAAAGCGAATGTCACACCAAAGCCACTCACAGGGGTTTTCTGGTTTCCCGGTGCATATAAAAGTGATGTTTGCACGATACTGGGGTCCGTCAAGCACGCCATACCATCATGTCTAAAGGAGCCTTGTCCCTGCCGCAGTTAAAAGGTGCCTCTTGGCTAAAAAGTACTAACCATCACCTGAGCCTTCAGCAGGTGATCAGCTTTTTGCAATAGTGACATCAGAGGTCAGTGATCACACCTCCCCATAAAGGAGATGATAACGAGAAGGTTTGACACAGGATGAGAATTAGCAAAGCGTGAGAGAGACGTGAAGCGAGAAATGCTGTTGGCAAAGTGGCACCGACGGACCTGCCCGACGTGGGCTCGCTGCAGACCTTCAACCTGCAGAAACCGCAGCACCTACAAAGCGCGGTGCAGCGCGGTCGGCCCGTGTTCACCCTTCCGGGGGGCTTCACGGTGGTGGTGTTTTAGGGCCGTGCTAACCCGTCGTCTCAGACGTCAGGAGGACTGGACCCACACACGAAGGCAAACCCAGGCTCTGCGGGGATTCGGTCTCAGAGCACCCCCTCCACGCTCAGCCTGCAGCCCAAGCTGTGGCTTTAACGCCTCTGACGAGCAAGTGCCAGCCCGCCCGCTTTCAGTGCCCCCGAGGGGACGGTGACAGGGTGCTGCCGCGGCCTCTTGCAAGGTCACAGCAGCCTCGGGGCTCGCCCACGTTCAGTTTGGCCTTCGGCAGTCGGGCTGCTGAGGTGGGTCTGGGGTGGTACCTGGACGGGGCGCCGCGGACACCGCGCCGTCCCCGTGGCGGGAGATGCTGGGGCGCGCCCCTGGCGTCTCGGGGCGGCAGCGCTCACCTCCTCCGCAGCCCGCTTCCAGTCCATCCAGGCGGTGTAGGTCACGAAGGCCGCGGCGGCCGGGAAGACACAGGCCAGCATGCCCAGCCAGAGGCCTGCAGGACACGGGACGGTGGGAGCGCCTGGCGCGGCCCGGGGCGCCCCGCCTCCCCCCACTCACGTACCCGTGATCCCCAGGCCGACCACGAAGGCCGGCACGACGCCCAGCGGGAGGCCGACGGCGTAGTACATGACGGCGTGCACGACGGCCCCGAAGGCCTGCCTGCCGGTGCCTCGCAGGACCCCGCCGTAGAGACACTGCGGGAGGCAGAGGGGCCGCGGTTGGTGGCGCCGAGGCTGACGGGGCTCTCAGCAGCGGGGCTTCCGCAGGAATCTACGGGGCACGGCCTCGTTTAAGTCCGTAGCACGGGACCCGGATGGGCCCTCGTCCCCCTTCCTCCCCAGCGGGGACCTGCGCGGGGTCACGCAGAAGCCGCTGCGTTTCGGACACAACTCCAGAGCCCCGGTCGGCACCTTGACTGCCTCCCTGGAGAGGGAGGGTGAAGCTGGGGACGGACTACCCGCCGGCTTGGGAAACAACTCGCTTCGTACGGACTGTGTGTAGGTCTCCTGTTGCTGGTGCTGCACCGAGTTGCCACAAACGGTGGCTTAAAACAAGACACGTGGATTATGTTACGGTTTCTGAGATCAGAAGGCCGGAGTGGTCCCACTGTGCTGAAGGTGGGGCTGGTCCCTTCTCGAGGCCCCGGGGAGAATCTGCTTCATTGCCTTTTCCAGCTTCTAGAGGCGCCTGCATTCCTGCCCGCGGGCCCCAGACAGCAAAGGCATCGCTCTGACCTCTGCTTCTCCCTCTCTCACTTCTAAGGACCTCTGAAAACACCGGGCCACCTGCATCATCCAGGACAGCCTCCCCACCTCAAGACCCTCGGCTTAATCACATCTGCAAAGACCCCTTTTGCCACGTGACGCCCAAAGGTCCGGGGATCAGGATGTGGATGTCTTTGGGGGCGTTATCCTGCCTTCTGCACCGGCAGGTGAAGGTGTCTTGTTCCATATGGAAGAGGCAGCCTTTCCCGCTGCTGCCCCCATGATGACGCTCTCGTGAGCCCTGTCTCCAGAAAGCACTACCTCTTCACTTGTCTCATCCTCCCAACGCAGCCAAAAATAAAAAGTTATTTATAAAAAATAAATAAGAAAATGAAAGTCAAGCCACAGACTGGGCTTGCAAGTCATAAAGGACTTATGTGTAGAACATATAAAGAATTATTGGGGGAGTGGGGTGTGGGAGGGATGGACTTGGAGTTTGGGGTTGGTAGATGCAAACTATTATCTATAGAATGAACAAACAACAAGGTCCTACTGTCTAGCACAGGGACCTATATTCAATATCCTGAGATAAACCATAATGGAAAAGAATACATTTTAAAATATATGTATGTATAACTGACTCACTTTGCTGTACACCTGAAATTAACACAACATTGTGAATCGACTATACTCCAATAAAAATAAAAATTAAAAACAGACTATACAGGGCTTCCCTGGTGGCGCAGTGGTTGAGCGTCCGCCTGCCGATGCAGGGGACACGGGTTCGCGCCCCGGTCCGGGAGGATCCCACATGCCGCGGAGCGGCTGGGCCCGCGAGCCATGGCCGCTGAGCCTGCGCGTCCGGAGCCTGTGCTCCGCGACGGGAGAGGCCACGACAGTGAGAGGCCCGCGTACCGCAAAAAAAAAAAAAACAAACCTATACAAAAGCTCTTAAAACACAACAATTAGAAAACAAGCCAATTTTAAAACAGGCTCTGAACAGACACCTCACCCAAGAAGACATACTGATGGCAAATACGTGTATGAAAAGATGCTCCACGTTACGTGTCAGTTGTAAGTTACAAATTGAAACAGCAATGAGACACCACTCCACACCTGTTAGAATGACTGGGATCAAAACACCGACAATACCAAACTCTGGCGAGGATGCAGAGCAACAGGAATTCTCATTGATTGCTGATGGGAATGCAAAATGGTGCAGCCACTCTGGAGGGCAGTTGGGCAATTTCTTAACAAAGCTAAACATAATATTACCATGCTATTCAACCACCATGCAGCCAGGTATTTGCAGAAAGAGTTGAAAACTATGTCCACACAAAAACCTGCACGATAATGTTCACAGCTTTATTCATAATTGGCCAAACTTGGAAGCAACCACAATGCCCTTTAATGCGATCCGTCCAGACAGTGAAGCATCAGTGCTAAAAAGAAACGAGCTGTCAGGCCATGAAAAGACCCAGTGGAGGCACCTTACGTGCACGTGACTAAATGAAAGAAGCCAATCTGAAAAGGCTACGTGTTGTTTAACTCCAACTATAAGACACTGGAGAAGGCAAAACTACAGAGACAATCAAAAGATCAGTGACGGCCAGCGGGTGAGGGAGGGGGAGAGCGGGAGGAGGGGAGGAATGAACAGGGAGGGCAGAGAGGATTTTTAAGGCTGTGAAATTATGCATAGGATTCCTTTTTTTTTGGCCCTACCACACTGCTTGTGGGATCTCAGTTCCCTGACCAGGGATTGAACCCGGGCCACGGCAGTGAAAGTGCCGAATCCTAACCACTGGACCGCCAGGGAACTCCCATGATTCTTTTTTTTTTTATGGAGGTATAGTTGATTTACAATGTTGCGTTAGTTTCTGCTGTACAGCAAAGTGATTCAGTTATATATATATATTCTTTTCCACTATGGTTTATTACAGGATATTGAATACAGTTCCCTGTGCTATACAGTAGGACCTGGTTGTTTATCTATTTTATATACAGTAGTTTGTATCTCGTATGATTCTATAATGGTGGGTCCATGTCATTATACCTTTGTCAAAATCCATAGACTGTACAATGCCAGCAATGAACCCTATGGAGAACTATGGACTTAATTAATTATAATGTATCAACATTCTTTCATCAACTAAACAAATGTCCTGCACTAATACCAGATGTAAATAAAAGGGGAAAGGAGGAGAGAGAGGGGTTTATGGGAACTCGCTGTATTTTCTCAATTTTTCTGTAAACCCAAAACTGGCCTTAAAAATAAAATCTGTTTTTAAAGTTTTAAGACAAATAATACCAAGAATTGGCAAGGGAGGGGGAGGAACTGGAATCCTCATATACTGCTGGTGGGCATGTAAAATGGTACAGCTGCTTTGGAAAAGAGCTTAATGGTTTCTGAGAAAGTTAAAAATAAACTTATGCTTCAAGCTAACAATTCAAATCCTAGGACGCTACCAAGAGGAGCAAAAACATACGTCCACATGACGACTTGAACGTGAATGTTCCCAGCAGCCTCAGTCACAGCAGCCAACACTGAAAAGAACCTAAGTGTTCATCGCCTGATGAATGGGTAGACAAAACATGTTATAGCCACACAACGGACCATCATTCGGCCACAAAAAAGAAATGAAGTCCTGAAAAATGCTACAACGCGGACAAACCTCAAAAACATTTCACTGAGTGAACGAAACCAGACACGAAAGACCCCATACTGTATGAGTCCACGTCTATGAAATATTCAGAAAAGGCAAGTTCACACAGACAGAAAGCAAGTCAGTGGATTACCTAGGGCTGGCCATGGGAGCAGGGAGTGACTTCAAAACAGGCCCCAGGAATTTTTGGGGGGTGATGAAAATATTCTAAAACTGGATTGCAGTGCTGGCTGCACAAGTGTAAATTTATTTTAAAGGACTGACTTATGTACTTAAAACGCACGAGTTTATGGTACGTAAATTATAACTCGAGAAAGTTATAAAATATATAAAATAAAGATTAGGTCCATGGAACACATAAATTAAGAATGGCATAGATCGGGTCTTCCCTGGTGGCGCAGTGGTTAGGAATCCACCTGCCAGTGCAGGGTACGTGGGTTCAAGCCCTGGTCTGGGAAGATCCCACATGCCGCGGAGCAACTAAGCCCGTGCGCCACAACTACTGAGCCTGCGCTCTGGAGCCTGCGTGCCACAACTACTGAGACTACGTGCCACAACTACTGAAGCCCGTGCTCCGCAACAAGAGAAGCCACCGCCATAAGAAGCCCACGCACCGCAACAAAGAGCAGCCCCCGCTCACCACAACTAGAGAAAGCCTGCGGGCAGCAACGAAGACCCAACGCAGCCAAAAATAAAAATTAATTAATTAATGATTTTTAAAAAAGGATGCTATAGATCTAGCCGGGGGGAAAGATGATAGATGCAGATACGCAAGCTCTAAGGTCCCTCGCAATTGCTAACTACGTCTGCCTCGGGTTCCCTGGTGGGCAAACTGAACGGAGAGGTGCTGCCTTCAGAACATTTAGAAGCCAGAGCTGTCCCCGACCTTATATTGCAGGAGGAATCTCGCAGCTGTGGCCTCACCTTGGAGCTAGAGAAAAAGTAATAATAGTGTCCTTAACACTAGCCCATGACAAAAGCAATAACAGAATCCATAAGATAGTTTCTCTTAATGTTCTGCGGTAAAAGCTATGGATTTGATGACGAAAACCAGCCCAGAGCAAGCGGTCCTGCTGAGGTCAGAAATGTACTCCAGGTATTTGCCCGGCTAAATTCAAAGGCCAGTCCTGGAACATACAGGGAACTGGGCAGAGAGCACTGGGGCTTCCGGAAAAATCCTCCACGAATAGTTTCTCCCAAGGTTACTTATTTTCCATGAGAGGTGATGATAATTCTTGTGCAGGTGTTTGCCCCAGCGCTCTGTGCTGCTAGCTAAGCACTCGCTCCACGAAGAGATGTGGATTCTACGCTCGGGTTGCCTTCCTGAAAGAGTCCCGTGACCCGAGCTGTGAAGTAGAAGACCCAGGATTTCAAATTCTGCTTACCGAATGAGACTTTAGTGCTTCCTTTCTTTATGCCACGCTTTTAAAAGTTCACATAATTCACACCTGCACTAAATGGGCCCTGCCCTCTAGCGATCAGAGGAGCAGAAAGTCAGGCCCGCCGTACCCCGGGCTGACCCACTCCTCCGAAGTGTCCCTCTGCTCTGGCCACCGGCGCGACCGCGCCTGGCCCCCGCTCCGGGGAATGAGGAAGGAGCGGATTCGTGAGTTTACACTGGGGCCAGCGTTCAGTAGTTTGCTCGTCTGCGTGCATCTCTGGCGTGTTGGAATTGCACGGCAGAAGGGGGCTCGTTATTTTGAATGACAGAACCAACACGAACAGACGCTTCGGGCACCTCTTCTCTGGTCTGCCCTCCCTGCGAATCGGTGCGCTAACGCTCACAGCCCCGACCGGCCTCGGGGAGGGTGCGTGAACGTGGGGGGTCAGGGCAGGACTCACACAGACTGCCTCAAACAGGTGGAAGACGAGGTAAAGCGGCAGGACCTTGCTGACCAAGGCGACCACCTCCCTGCAGGAGAAACGGGAGCGCTGAGACACGAGCGCGTCCTTGGGGTGCCCTTCGTGTCCCCGCCATTCCGCCCCGCCGCACGCCAACGTAACAGATGCTCCCGCGTCTGCGTTTCCCTGTGTCTGGGGGACACACGTCTTCACCCCCCGAGGAGCCCCCCGACTTTGCCCTGCCCTCCGGGTGGTGCCGTCTACCGACAGGTGAGCGGTAGAGGGGACGTCTCCGGGGAGCGCCTGGCGTCCCCAGAAGTGACTGAGGGAACGGATGACCTACTCGTCACCGGTAAAGACGTGGCCCAGTTCATTCCTCAGGAGGCGCAACAGGGCGCCCACGACCAGCGCGGTGCCAACCGTAAGAGACCAAAGGCACGGCCCCGCTCCCACCGGCCCAGCCCCACCCCGCGTTCATTTGCACTAAGACCCTCGTTTGTGGTCTGCTAAGGAGGGCGCCACATGTGAAAGGCCTTTCCTCCTGTGGCTCGCAAAGTGGGGTCCCTGCACCGGCCGCAGCAGCGTCGTTGGTAGCTGGTTAGAGGATGCATATTCTCAGACGCTCACCTCCGACCTACGGAGTCAGAAACTCCGGCACGTGGGGTTCTGTGTTTTCACACACACACACGCACGCACACGCCTACCCCACCCCCAGGGCTGAAGCCCGAGAGCCACCGCTCTCCACGAGGAGCTGATGGGAGCCTGGCAGCCGCAGAAAGCAGAGGCAGGATGGACACAGATGGGGCCGCTCTGAGGGCTGGGATGGGCAGGTCCCAGGCTCCTGGAAATGCCGGCAGGGCAGGCTCGAAGCAGGACCGGCTTTCCCAGAGTCGCACTAAGCGATGGAAACTGACAGCCCAGAACCCCAGCGGCAGGGAAGGAGCGGAAGGGGCACAGCAGGCTTGCTGCTCGTCAGAGGCGCTGCTCTAGGCCACGTGGCAGGTATGACAGGTTTGGAAGGTGAACTGTTGGCTCCCAGGCCCTCCCCGGCCTAGGGCCCGACCCCACCCACCCGTGCAGAGGGTGCCTGAGACGGCAGATCGCTTGGCTTGCACGGTGTCTGCGGCTCCCAGGGCCGTCCCCACTCGGAAACAGACCGCGATGCTGAGCCCCATGGGAATCTGGGATCAGAGAAAAGAAGGTGTGGTGGTTAGAGCCCCCCTCCTGCCCCAGGGGCCGAGAGGAAGGCAGGATGTGTCCCAGGGGGGCGGGGCCCACGAGGCTGCTGGCGACAGGCCGAGACCTGGGAGGTGGGGTGGGGTGGGCTCCCCAGGGCCGGCCAAACCCACCGGGCCCGGGCCGCCAGACATCACAGGCAACCGAAATCAACGCGCTGCCGGAAACTCACGAGTAAACGCGTGTTGAAGAGGTGGATGTGGTCTTAACTATGTTAGAAAAGTTCCCTGTAAGAAGAAAAGATTCAGCGGAAGCCATCCGTAACAAGAAGAATCACCTTATAAATTAGTTTAGTGCGTGTAGATTTGTGCAACTCCCTTGATCAAAGCTAGGGTCACAGACTGCATGCCCCAGGAGGCTGGCAGATGCTACACGAGTGACAGGGGACAACCCACGTGTCCGGGGGAGAGGAAGGAGCTGCGGGGACCACGAGGGCCACTGTCCCCCAGCGCCCACCAGCTGGGGTGTGCAGGAACGTGGGCTCACTGCTAAATGGCATGTCCCATTTTTCAAAAAAATGCAAATATCTAGATTGTGATGTGAAATCTCCCTATTTTAAATGGTGCTAATTAATTCAAAACAATTGCAACATCGTGAATTCAGCGGAGCAGCCGTGAGCCACGTGTGTCTGGCAGGGCCCGGGCCTGGTGGGTGCAGGAGGTCCAGAGGGTCCCTCGGGAGACGGAGACAGCCTTTGAGGGGACAGCCCGCCCCCCTCCTCTGACACCCTCGGGCCGTCAGGGGGCCGGGCTGGGGGCAGGGCATGGCGGAGGCACCCCCATCGAGCCTCACCATGTAGACGACAGTGGCCACCTCGTAGATGATGGCCTGGGCGGAGAGGTCGAGCACGCCGTGCAGGCCTGGGGGTGGCGGGGGACACGGTGAGTGCCCGGCCGGCCAGCCCACAGCCCTGGGCTGACAGCAAGCCCCTCGCTCGGGGGCTAAGGGGCCAGTGGTTTCCAAGGGCAGATGCAGCGAAGAACGCTCCCGCCTGGGCTCCAGCCCTCCAGGAGACCCCTGCCCAGGTGTTACAGGGTCAGGGTCTCTCCTCTGTGTGCGAGGTGTGATGAGGAAGGGAAAAACTGGACCAGGGGCGGGAAGCCAGAGTTCAGCTCTCGGCCCCGCGGGGGGACTCTGGACCACCTAACTCTTGGGGCCCATGTTCTCATCTGTGACTGGGTCAGGGGTGGACTGGAAGGTCTCTCGGGGCCACCCCAGCCCTGGCTGTTTGGACGGAGGCCGCTGATGAGCACACGACGTGCCCGGTGATGCCCACAGCTGCTCAGGCACCAGCTGAAACTCACTCCCTCGCTGACTGACCACCACGCCCGGGCGTCTACTCAGCTCCACGCCTACGCCGGGCAGCGCCGGGAGCTCACGGCCCGGTGGGGAGACGGGCCGGGCTGGAGGACCGCCCACCCGGGGGAGGGGGTCCTGAGCTGGGGGGCGGCCCACGCGGCTCCCCGCACCCTGCTGTCCACGTGCCCATGAGGAAGCTCCCGATCTCGTAGGCCCACCACTCAATGCAAGTCATGAGCATGCTGGGCACGGCCAGGCGGAAGAAGGGGCCCCAGCCCTGCAGGCACTGGCTGGACCAGCCTGGGAGCAGAGGCCCGCCGCTGAGCCGCGGCCCCGCCCCCTGCCCCGCCCCCTGCCTTCGGCCCGGGCACCTGGCGTCTTGCGGGGGGCTGGCCAGGGGCCCCAGCGCTGTTGCGGGCTCAGGGGGAGGAGGATGCCTGGCCAGCGCCCCTGGCGCTTCGGGCTGCGAGCCTGTGACACCCGAGGGTCTTGGCTAACCGCCCCGCCCTTTCTGGACCCCGTTTCCTCGTATGAAAACTTTAGTCCTTATCTCCTCCGCCCCCGAAGCGTTGCTGGGAGGACTGCACGACACCAAGGTGCCAAACGGTGTCGCGAGGCGGACGGGGCTGCGCAGCCACGAGGGACTAGGCCCGAGAGCTGTTCCCGAAGCACCCGGGGGAGGAGCCACCGGCCGCGCGGCTGGGTCTCAGGGGCTAAAAGCTCAGAACCTGAGGCCTGGGAACGGGTTCGCTCCAGGCTCCACCACGCACCACCTCTGGCCTTTGGGGCAAATGACAAACCCTCTGTGCACCAGCTTCCTCCACGTAAATAAACGGGGCTAACGAGGTGTCGTGAAGCTTCGCCGAGCGACGTGGGCCCCGCCGCTGCCGGCCACCCGTGCTGCTCTTCCGTCTCCATCCCGAGACCAGGGAGCCGGCAGAGAGCTCCCTGGGCCTGTCCGCAGCAGGGCCCTACCCCATGACACACCGGATGGGCAAGCCCGGGCCCGGGGGTTGGGGGGGCCTGAGGGACGTGCGGGCAGGCCCGGGCCAGGCCTCCTGCAACGGGCTGCAGCTGGGACCCCGCCTGCCACCTGCCCGCTCAGCCCCCAGGAAGGGCGGCCCTCACACCTGCCCACGTGTCCAGGTGCAGCTTCTTCTTCACGACGCAGAGCAGCAAGAAGACGGCCTGCGTGAACTGGGAGACCGTGTCGGCACAGGCCGAGCCCCTGACAGAGCAGGGAGCGCAGGGCTGGGGCCGCGGCTGCGTCCGGGCCTGGGCGGGGAGGGCCACGGGCCTGGCTCTGTCGGCACCCCATCCCAGGATGGGCCCCACCCGGGGGGGACCCACTCTGGGCCTCTTTGGACAGGCCGGGCAGCGGCTCCTCGGCCCGTCTCCTTGGCGGCGGGTCCCCAGAACCCGAGGGAACAGCAGCCCCCAGTTCCCCACGACCCCCGGATGCCGGACCGCACGGGCAGCCTCCTCAGTCCTTCTCGTGACGGGGACTGGGCCGCCCGGGCAGGGGTGGCACTCCGTGGGCAGGGCTCCCGACCAGGCCCCTGAGGCCCCCAGCCCCGGTGCTCACCTGACCCCCAGGCCCAGCACGGAAACCAGGATGTAGTTGGCCAGCCCGTTGACGCAGTTGCCCACGACGCCGCTGAGGACTTGGGGCCACATGATGCCCTGAAGCAGGTGAGGGTGGGACTGAGGGGGGTGGACGGAGGCTGGGGACACGCAGCTCCTCGAGGGCCCCCGTGGGGCGATCAGGACGGGGCAAGGCGCAGAGGGGACCCCGGGCACCCCTGCCCACTGGAACAGG
Organism: Physeter macrocephalus; assembly: GCF_002837175.3. Lineage (NCBI taxonomy): Eukaryota > Metazoa > Chordata > Mammalia > Artiodactyla > Physeteridae > Physeter > Physeter macrocephalus. Next base: position 82,463,496 of record NC_041227.1, read on the forward strand.
GTGGGGCTGGGGGCAGCTCCAGCCAGGGACCCATACCTGATTTTGCAGATATTTGGCCAGCAGGCTGTAAAGAAAATTTGCCTGTATAAAATAAACACACACACACACGAAGTAAGCAACAACTCCCAAAACACCACCAGACGAACACTAACAGACACTTCTTAGATGAGTTGGGGCAACTGCTTCACCACGGTACCTCTGGGACCCCAGAGACGGGCTGTGTGCTGACCTGCGCTCCAGCCCCCGGCCTGAGAGCCGCAGGGCTCCTGGCTGCCGTCCAGGCCTTCCACCCGCTGAGGAAGGAGACCCAGGCCTGCTCACAGAAGGGCCACCAGAGCCCAAACCCACAGGTCGGGACACCCCGGGCCTGGCTCGAGCCTCCAGAGACAAGGATCTGGAGCAGGGGGGCCTTGGACTGAGGGAGCGGGGGGGCACCCAGGGGTGTGGCACCAGCAGCCTCGGCAGAGCAGGTTGGAGACCCCTCGGGGTGGTGGGCCTTTCCCTGTCTGCCGAGGACAGAGAGGGCCTGTGCGTCAGTGTGTGTGTCGGAGGCACCACCCTGTCCTTTCTGCCCTCTGTCAAGGCCTGGCCCGGGGCCTGCACCCCCTGCGCACCCTCCCCTCAGCCCTCCGCCTCTCTTCAGCACTGCACAGTCAGCGAGAGCGAGGAGCTGGGTTCAGACACTGGCTCTGCCTCTTGTGAGCTGTGTGGCCTTGAGCAAGTTACTTAACCTCTCTGTGCCTCAGTTTCCTCACCTATAAAGGGGACAATAACATGCGTGTGAATCCTTAATATTTATACATACATTCACATACAAAGTTAATATTGCAAAGTGCTTACAGAACAGTATTTGGCACATTTAAGTGCTCCAAGAGTTAGGTGAGCGTCATGTAAACGTTAAAAGTCATCGTGATTCTTATTTCATTGCTAGTTAAACTCTGCAGCACCATTGTACAGAAGGGACTTTGTTTATTTGATAAAGTTGCTGCCATAGTGATAACGTGATGTTTCCCCCTGACACGGCCCCAATGGCCCCGAGATACCTTCACTTGGTCTGAAGAGCCAAAGGCTCAGAGGAGAAAAACCAGACTTTTCAGGTGGTTTCCACGATACAGAAGAAATGTGGAGCTGGCCAGGCCCCAAAGAGGTCATGGCACTGGCCTTCCAGACGGGAGGAGGGTGAGGCTGGGGCTCCCTGCCAGGCCTGGCATCCCCTGTGGGCACCCCGCACGCATTCACCCCGCCCCGCCCCCTTCCCAGCCCCCTCCTTAAGAGCTCTATCCCCAGTGCTGGTGTGCCGAGGAGGATGGCGGGGGCCGGAGATGGGAAGATGCACTCCCCCGAAACAGCACTGCCACCTGGTACCGCATGCACTGAACCACAGCAAATCAAACAGTGTAGCAATGGGTTGGGGGTGGACACACAGACCACTGGGCGGGGCTCGAATCTCAGAAACTGATCGCAGTGGATGGACTGCTTATTTAGTATTTAATAAATTAACAGAGAAAGGAGAGAATATTCAATGAGTCTTAGAAAAAGTGTGTGAGATTACGGTCTTAAATGTAACAACAGAAACCATGAAAGGGTTCAGAGGAAATACAGGCAAATGCTTCTATAATCTTGCAATGGATTAACCGTTTTTAAGCCCAAAGACAGACATCATAAAGGATGGGATTTATGGGACTGTTAGGTCCCATAAATGTTTCTGCAAACAACCTAAATACCTAACATGTAGGGATTGGCTAATAAATTATGGCACTAGGGGATACTACATCGCCTTTGAAATGGAAATTGTGGAAGGCTGTCATATCAAGAGACTAATGACATATTTATTTGAAAGGGAAAAAGCAGGTTATAATACAACATACACATATTGGCCCCGTTTCACACTACGCATGGGTCTGTACGTTCGAACACACATGCCCACGAAGAGAAATAATACTGGAGAGAAGGATCAACCTGTGTTCTCTCTGGGTGGTAGGATTACAGATTGGAAATTTTTCTTCCCCAGGCTTTCCAGAATTTCTCCCATAAATGGTTTTCTAATCAGAAAAACATGTTGTGCTACTTTTTAAAAAAAAATAATATTGTAATAACTTTTCTTTTTTTTTTTTTGACCGCGCTGCGCGACATGTGGGATTGCAGTTCCCGACCAGGGATTGAACCTGTGCCCCCTGCAACGGAATTGCGGGGTCTTAACCCCTGGACTGCCAGGGAAGTCCCCATGCTACTTTTTAAAAGTTCAATCTGCACCAACCAAAATGAGAACTTTTCTCTGGCCCCTTCGGCCGCCAGCATGAGGGCCGATGGCCTCCCCAGCTGATGGGGAGACAGGCAAAAAGCCAGAATCTCGGGGGGTGTGGGCCCAACCTCCCCAAGTTCAGCAGAGGACTTACCGGGAGCGCTGGGATGTAAACATGCACGTACTCCTGGGCCAGCCTGCGGGAGAACCAGGGCTCTGAGCCGAGCAGCCTGCGCCCCCGGGTGTGAGGAGAGGCGTCATCAGGCTTTACCCCAGAGACAAGACCCCCAGGTCAAGCGGAACCTCAGCGGTCGGGGGAGGCTGCCACCGCGTGCTAGGAAGGTGCAGGAGGAGGGGCCCAAGGTCCCAACCACGGGGTCTCAGGGCTGGGGCACTTGAATTCGGGGTGACGTGTGGTTTGTAAGGGGGAAAAAAGGTTCTATCCCATCAAGAAATAACCAAATTCAGCGCGCATAATATTAAACGAGCAAGGTGTTCCCATGAGGGGGCAAATCTAAAATTAATAACAAAGCGCATAATTCATCAGAAATTGGGCTCAGCCCTGTTTCCACTGTTTGGAATTTGGGGTGGCGCACGCTTCACTTCTTCAAAAAGCATCTCTGAGGCTCCAGCCACGCGCGGGGACACCAACGCAAACACCACGCAGATCCTCTTTTCCTCCTCGGTTAAAACCGGCCGTGGGTCTGCCCCCTGCCGGCCACGGCGGGAGCAGCAGGCTGCGCGGGAGAAGCTCCAACCCAGCCCCGTAACGTCCCCAGAGGGGCGCGCTCGCGACGGCTCGGCACCCAGAGAAGCGCGGGGCCGGGGTACCTGGACACGGCCGGTCCTGCCTGCAGAGCAGCAGGATGTGCTGGGTGTTGGGGAAGAGCGCCCAGCAGGGAAGGCAACAAAGCAGCAGCACCAGCGCGCCCCGCTGCAGGATGACCCCCACGTGCTTCCTGTTGGGGCTGCCGAAGCTCTGCAACACAGCGGGTCAGCGCCCACGCCCCGCGCACCTGCCCTCTGCCCCGGGGGCCCTGCCAGGGCTGCGGGGCGGGCAGGCACCCGGCGGGGCGCGGTGGCGCAGCCCTCCAGCGCAGCCGGCGCGGCCCCGGCGGGGGCTCGGCCCGCTCACAGAGGGACAGCAGCAGCTGTTTGCTGAGCGCCAGCCTCCGTCCGCCCATCGTGCCCGGCTTGCCAACAGCTCCCGATGGGGGAGGCCTCGCCCCCCGCCCCCCGGCGCGAGAGCACCTGCCAAGTCTCTCTGGGGGTGAGCGGCCGCCGGGCCCACCGCGAGCCCGGGACCCCCGGAGCTCAGCCCCGCTGGGCTGTGGGCCCCCGAGAGCAGGAGGCCCCGTCCGTGGGCCCTCGCACGCGAGGTCAGGGGACTGTCTTTCCCTCCAGGGCTCTCTCGCCCGGCTGCCCGGGCTCTTTTCAAGGGGAGGGTCTGGTCCCTGCAGCACGTGGCCCTTGGGGGTGGGTGTGCCAGGGACGGCTGCCCCCGCCCAGGGCCTGATGAGCTCCCAGAGCCAGGGGACATTAAGGGGCCTCAGGTGGGCCCCCAGCCCCACCGTTTCTGCAGCAGCTGAGGGACTGGCTCTGCTCCTGCCCGGCTCTCGGAGGGCCACCTACCTGGGACATTAAGGTGTCACAGGCCGAGGACAAGCCAAATCCAATGGAAACTCCGCAGACGTTGACAAACTGGAGGCCCACACAGGAGAGAGCGCAGTCTGTCAGGCGGAGCCTGAGGGGGGACCCTGCGCCCGGGGGGTTGCCCTGCAGCCGGTGACCCGTCCCGGCCGGGCCCTGCCTGCGCCGTGTGGTGTGCCTGGGGCGAGGCCCTGAGGTCCAGCTGTGCCCTTAGGCTGTCTCTCCTCCCCGGAGCCCAGGGGAGAAGGTCCCTGCGGCCCTGGCTGTACTCACGGCCACCGAGAGGGTCACTGCCGCCAGCTCCACCTTGCCCAGGTGTCCGCAGAACACCGTGCTCACGACATAGATCATGAAGTTCAGCATCTGGAAGAGGAACTGGAGGACGGCGGCCACGGTCAAGGGCTCCCCTCGGTCCTGCTGACCCCTCACAGCCCAGCCCCACAAGAGAGGCTCTCCAGGCCCTGCGAGGCCGAGCAAAGACCCGCAAAAGCCCCTCGAGGCCACAGGGCAAGTCACCCAGAGCGGGGGAGCAAGCATGGGGCCGAGGCCGCTGCAGCAGCCAGGCTGGGTGACGGGAGGCCCGGGTCCCGCCCCGTCCCCCGCTGCGCAACTGCGTTAACCCCTGAGCCCCGGTCTCCCCGCCAAGCAGCACCCAGCACCGGGGCTGGAGAGAGTACCGCTGGCGATGCTATCGTCACCAGCTCGTCACGCCACGCGCAAACGGGAGCTGGGTTAAAGACGCCAAAACCTTAGGAACGGCTCTGTCCAGGGGCTGGGATTAGAAAGAAGTGTCTTCTAACTTTTCGTGTTGTCTGAAACTCCTACAGCGAGCACATATTTATTAGTCTTTACGGCCAGGAAAAAATGCATCTAAGCCATTTTCCCTTCGGAAATAAAACAGGCAGAGGCCGCCCTTCTCCTGCAAACGCCCAGAGGGGCCCCCCGGCTCCCCGCAGCAGGGGACCTCACCCGCCTTCCCGGCTTTCAGCCCAGCCTTCCCGTGGGTTCCCGAAGGAGGACACGCCTGCCCCTTCTGACGGGGGCGGGAGCAGGGGGGCTGCCCGCTGCTGAGGGGGTCAGGCCCTGCCAGGCTCTGGGCAGCAGCCCCTGGGGCCACCTGGACACGGTCATCAGGGGCAGTTTCTGGGCAAGGTCGTGAGCAGCCCCTGCCCGGCCCCCGCGTCACGCCTGGATGGCGGCCCTCCACGCACCGCCGCCTCCTTACCAGGGGTCCAGAAAGGGCAAAGAGCGTCTTCGCCTCGGCCCCGAAGCCGACGGGGACCAGCCCGCGGAGGGCAGGGCAGCGGCTCCCTCGGCCCGGGGGGACCACGTCCCGGGCGCCGTCCATTCCGAGCCCGGGCAGCAGCCACGCCGCAGGCCGGGGCACCCACGCAGCCAGCCTCGCCCGGCCGGCCGGGGCACCGCGCAGCCTGGCTAATGAGTAAGGGCTGGGAGGAGGGGCCGTGCCACCCAAGGGACCGGCCCTGCCCCCCCGCCCACGTGCTGCCTGGCCCACTGGCCCCAGACCGGACAGAGCCCTGGGCCCCCGGAGTCACCAGGCCGACCCCTCCCAGGGGGTCAGCAGCAAAGGCCCAGGAAGAGCAGGTGTGGGCAGGCCTGGGGGGCCCTGAGGACTCCCAGGCCCAGCTGAAGAGAGGCAGACTCGCGCTCCCGGTGGCAGAGCCAGGTTCCGGCGGGGGGCGGGGGGTGAGGTGCAGGGGGCGCCCAGGGCCAGTTACTGTTCTCCGCCCCCCAGACGGAGGGCGTTCAGTGGAGCGGCCTGCAGGGCACGCTCATCGTCCGGAGGGCAGGTCCTTGTCTCACAAATGGGGACGGAAACCCACGACTTCTTCCATTTCCCTGTGCGGAAGCTCTTTGTCCGCAGGCTACCGTCGGGATCGCTGCCCGGAGCGGACCGGGAGCAAGGCAGGGCGTGGGAATCCCCGACTTCCACCAGCGGGCGCGCTGCTCCCTCGGGGCTGGGGGCTTCCCAGGCCTCCCAGCTGTTGACTGTCAAACGACCGCTTCCAGCCTTTTCCCGCGAACGCCCCACTCTTGTTGCAGCGACTGCACGTTCAGCCAGTGCCACGGGCAGCGCCTGCGGGCTCTGCCCCCAGTTCAGTTTTCCAGGATTTCAGCCCAGGGGCGCCGGCACGGAGTCTCAGAGCAGAGCAGCCCACCAGCCCCGCGCATCACGCCGCAGCCGGGTGAGAACTGCGGGGTCGGCGAGCCCCTCTCCACGGCCCACCGCTGTCAGGGGCAGCCGTGCAGACCCCCCACTGGACATGATCAGCAGTTCAGCTCTCGGCGACGGGGCCGCGGACCCCGGACCTCGGGAACCTCCCCCTTCTCAGGTGAGAACTCGTCCCCGAGCCCCGGGCCCAGGGCACAGCGGCCTCCCGTCTCCTCCCTCCTGCCAACGTTTGTGTCGTTCGTGGTTCCTTAGTGGAAACAGGAGAAACTCACTTGAGATGGTGTGGAGGAGGTGGGAGAGGGGCCAGTGTTGGAACGTGCTCTAGAAGGAAGCTGAGCAGCTAGAATGAGAAAATCTGGGATTTTAAGGGCAAGCCCACGAGATGATTACGCTCCAAACACCTTCAGCCCCAGAGGGAGATTCTGGAAGACGGGGGCAGAGCCAACCTGCGATGGCAACAGAGGGGAAAGGGTGGGCAGGAGGGGGGCTGGGGACCACCTGGAGGGGCCAGGTTGGCCCCCCCAAGGGTGGGATGCTGAACAGATAAAAAAGATGGCATCACCTGTAGACCCAAAACTTAAGGGTCTTAAATCAGCCGCCACTTCTATCACGCGGGCTGCTGGGATCAGCTGGGTAGCGCTTTTACTGCACCTGTGTCTCTGTGTCCGCTGTCGCCCCGAGGCTCGCCCGGGTGGAATGGTCCACCGTGGACGCCTGTGGTCGCTGGGCACTGCGCTGGGGCCCCGTCTTCCTTCACGGGACCTCTCTGGGCAGCCTGGCACCTCACGGCGTGGAGCCGGCCCGACGAGGGGACATTCCAGGAGCACGAGAGGAAGGCGCGTCCATGTCGACACCCGTGGCGTCCACCTCCTGACGGGAGGAGCTGGAGACCCTGCAGCTTCTGGGACCCGCCCCCCGCCTCTGTCCCATCTCCAGCCTCTCCCCTCCTGTCCCCCTCCCCAAGCCCCAACCCTGAACGAGGGCAGAGCGGTGAGGGGCCCAGGCCTGCCGAGGACCCTCACAGGGAAGAAGGGCCCAAAGCTACCAGGTCCTGGGAATGGTCGGGGTGGTGAGGGGAAGGGGGTGGAGAGTCACTGCAAGCCCCCAGCACACACTGGGGTCGGGGAGGCTTGCAACCAAGGAGAGGGAGCCTCCCCTGGAGCTGGTTCCGGTGCCCGGCAGCCTCACCGTGCCACGAGGCACTGGAGCGTGCCCCGAAGGGCTCAGTGACTCAGTAAGGAAGCACGTGTGGAACCGGAACAGAAGCCACTGACCTGGACAAATTGGGTGGCCTAGCAACCTCGGGGGTGTGGGGCGGACCTCGGGCTCCCCTGTTGCCACAGACCCGCTGCAGCAAATGCCAGCACAGAGCCATCCAAGCAGGACGCCGTCTCCGGCTGCAACTCCTGCAGCACCAAGAGGTCGAGTCCCCCTGGAGGTAGGCCTGGCCTGTGGGCCCTGCCCTCAGGTAACTGACAGCCCAGGGACCTGACAGGCACAGCTGGGGCCGGGCCCTTGCAAACCTTTCCTCACTTGGTTACACTTCACCAGGCCCAAAGGCGTTGCATTTGCCCTTTGGCTCTCCTGAGCCCTGCACCCCCAGGCCAGGGGGCCAGTGTTCCTCTCTGACCCCCCCTCCCTGTCCCGTGACTGCCAACCACGGAGTGAGGGACTCTGGCCTGGCTCCTCAGCTCCCCATACATCATCAGGGCAAAGGACAGCTGGGCAGGACCAACACCTGCAAAATGCCCAAGGCCACCCCTGAGCCCCCAACCCCCCCCAGATCTGGCGACCGCTCCCCTCTCTACCTCCGCCCAACCCCTGTTTCCTCCATCCCTCACCCCTCCCTCCTCCAGCCAGACTTCACTAGGCACCTTCCCACAGAAACGCCTGGGCTCAGGTCCTGGTGGGACGTCAAGGTGGGCAAGGGTTGGGGATGGCCAAGCCTCCACAGTGACTGTTGGTCCTCATGGGGGACCTAACAAGTTCAAAGGCTCCCAAAGCCCTAAACATGGGGGCGGGGCATTTCCAGCCGGGGAGAAGTTTACAAGAATGAAAATGAATACTATTCAGTGCTAAAAAGAAACGGGCTATCAAGCCATGAAAAGACATGGAGGGCCTTGCTGACCCTGAAGGGACTACCCCTCCAGGGCCAGCTCGTTCCTAGAGATACGAACAACTCTGCCTGCAAATGAGAGCAAACAACTCTGCACCTTTCACAGCAAACCAGCCACCATGTCCCTCAGGGTTCTGGGCCGCCATCCAGCTGCCGTAATCACCCCAGAGCAGGTACCAGACACCTCGGCACGGTCGTAGGCCTCAGAGCCGGCTGAGGTTATTCAAACGAGCCGATCTGAAGCCTGTTTGCCCTGCCTCAGCCGTTTACTCCCCAGAAAGCACGAGAAAGGCTCTTGCCCACGTTTCCCCTCCTGACTGACCTTGGTGCTTCACCCAGTGGCCTGTATGTCATGTCCCCACCTCTTGGGAACTGTGGGCAGTCGTCTCCTGACCTATTGGCCCTGCCATCCCTGAATAATAATAAAACCTACATTTTAAAACAGCCTAGAAAAAGGGGAGGAAAACCTTCGTTACTCAGACACCCAAAGCCTGTGACAACCAGAGGTCTGGGCAGCCTTCCTGCCCCAGGGGTGCTGCTATGAGGCAGCCTAGGTTGTGTTCTCAGCCCATCCATCCAAAGACACCCTCACGAGGGGAGTGCTGGGCAGGAGGTGGAAGGGGGACCACAGTGTGTCGCATTGTGGGAGGTACGCCCTCCAAAAAATAAAGCATTGTAGGTAGGGGCAGGGTCAAGATCGAGGTGATGGAACAAATTAGAAAATGTAGGCTCTGTGTATTGTACTGGTACAGGAAATCAGATCCATAGTGTATATGGATCAGTCGGCTCAGCTGTGCGCCTCTGGCTTTCCTTCATGACTACAAAATGGCTGCAGCAGCCCCGAGCATCTCATTCCCTTCCCCTCACCCCCACCTGTGACAACATCCATATTCAAATCTCTGTCTCAGGCCACTTTTGGGAGCAAGATAACTTTCCCAGAAGTTCCCCAACTAACTTCCTCCAGTATCACACACACCCATGCTTAAGCTCATCTCCAGGGGATGGGAATACCAAATTTGGGGTTAAACCAGCAGTTCTAACCCTTGACTGAATTTTAGAATCACCTGGGGGCTTCCCTGCTGGTCCAGTGGTTAAGACTCTGTGCTTTCAATGCAGATGTCGCGGGTTCGATCCCTGGTCAGGGAACTAAGATCTCATATGCTGCGTGGCATGGCCAAAAAAAAAAAAAAAAATCACCTTGGAAGCTTTTTAAAAAAATATCACTACCCAGGTCCCACCACAGATGTTCTAAATTAACTAAGGCCCAGGCAGCAATTTCTTTTCCTTTTTTCTTTAACTTCTTATTGAAGTATAACATTCATACAGAAGAGCACACTTATAATAAGTGAACAGCTCCACGAGTTTTCATAAATTAAATGCACCTGAGTAAGCAGCAGCCAGCTCAAGAAACAGATTTTTACTTCACTAGCCTCCTCTAAGGCCTCTGGCGTCGTGTTCAGTCACTATTCCCACCGAGGATAATCACTCTCTTGATTTTTAGCACCAGGGAATTCCTCTGCCGGACACTCTTAGACCCACCCAGGTAACTTCCCCGAGTGCAGCTTGGGCTGAGAACCACTGGGCTGACACCTCCGCCCACCTTCCCAGCACATTGCTGCCCTAGCCCACTCCCAACTAATTGCCTTGGCAAAGATGGAGGCCTTGGGAGGCGCCAAGCTCACCATTACTTCTTAAATCAATAGATGCAAGTCCCGAGGCCACCTTTCCTAGGCCTGTCCCATGTGGCAAGGGCCTCCTGAGCCTGGTCTACGGTTGCTTCTCCCCACTGACCCTAGTTGTCCCTGAAATGACCCTTCCAGAAACTGCCGGGGCTGTCAGGGCTCAGTGACTACTACTACTCGCCCGCCCCGCCCCCCACCCTGGCCAACCCCCATCCCGAATCGGAGGGTTTGGAAAGCACCTGGTGGGCTGGGAGAGCCCAGCGCCCAGGAAGGCTTATGCTGGGGGAGCGCACGGTCAGGGGGCAGCTGCTTACCTGCCCGGGGAGCCCTCGGGGACGCCTCAGCCTTGACAGCCGTCGTCTGTCCGGCCCCCGCAGATGCCATCCAGGGAGCCACGGTGAGGGCTTGGGCGCCCAGCCGGCTGGGAGCCCTCCCCAGCACGAATCCCGAGCTCAGGCCACTGTTGTCAGCAGGCACGGGGCAGCTGGCCTCAAACGAGGGGCTTTACTGAGGTCAAGGCAGGCCGAGCCCGCGCACCGCCTCGAGGGCCAGCACGGGATCCACGCCGGAGCGCACACAGGAAGCCGAGCCCGAGCTTTAGGCGGCTCACGTGGGTGCAACCGCCTCGATCTAAAATCAGCCTTAATTCAGACCAGCCTTGCGCGCAGCTGGCGCGGATTACCGAGGCCCGGGCGCCCCAAGGGGAAAGCCGATCAGGCGGCAGGCAAGGTAGCACGAGGTGCACGCAGCGCAACAGGCCCTGCGGACCAGTCCGCCGTGCCCGGCAGGGGCGGGTCCACATGACACGTGACCACCTCTCCACCACAGTTTATTGGCGGCTAAGGCAAGGCTGGGCCAATCAGATTCTCTCCCAGGACTTCGGGGGTGGGCGTGGAGCTGGGTCCCAGAGAAGGCGGGGCTGGAGGCGCAGCTCTCTGCAGACTTGGCCAGGCTCCGGCACGGCTGGAGGCAATCCTGCACTAAATGGTGCTGGGGGCCTGGAGCAGTGGAGGCATACACGTGGGAGGAGAAGAGAAGAGCGGCCCCAGTGAGGGGCACAGATGGGAGACCCTGTGCCCCGCTGGGGAGGGGGCCACCGTTTCATTCATTCATTCACTCATTTGGTTTTTTCAATGTCTTTTCCATGTCCGGTCCCTTTGTGGCCTGGCTGTTCCTTTTCCTACGAGATGATGCCCCATCGTTCCAGCCTCACGTTTTACTGGAGATGATGTGAGTGGAGACCGGTCGGTTCCTTGCAACCTGCTGACCCCTGCACCTGCCACTCTCTCCCCACACCAGCCTCCTGTCTTCATAGTGACCCCACTGAGCAAACCCCTGCCTTACGTACTGTCCTTCACGTGGTCTTGCTAGGGAGACAGACCTCCTAGCATGAAGGGTCAAGGATGCTCCCAGACCACCGAGCAAGCCCCTCCCTGACCCATCAGATCCTAGCCAGCCTGGGAGGCAAGAGGACACCCCTCCCCCACTTTCTGTCACAGCTGCACCCCTTTCATGAGGCGGTTTGTTGAACCCAACTGTTTGCTCAGGGGACCGTTAAGTTAAATAAACAAGGAGGCCTACGAACCAGCACCTAAGCCTGTAAATGCCTCAACGCCAGGAGGTCAAAGCCTAAGGACAAGCAATCACAAACAGCCAACCAGAAAGTGAAGGCAATCCAAGTGTCCGCTGAGGGATAAACAAAATGTGATCTATTCATTCAATGGACTATTAGTCATCCTTAAAAAGGAAGGAAGGGCTTCCCTGGTGGCGCAGTGGTTGAGAGTCTGCCTGCCAATGCAGGGGACACAGGTTCGAGCCCTGGTCCGGGAAGATCCCACATGCCGCAGAGCAACTGGGCCCGTGAGCCACAACTACTGAGCCTGCGCGTCTGGAGCCTGTGCTCCGCAACAAGAGAGGCCGCGATAGTGAGAGGCCTGCGCATGCGATGAAGAGTGGCCCCCGCTCGCCGCAACTAGAGAAAGCCCTCGCACAGAAACGAAGACCCAACACAGCCAAAAATACATAAATAAATAAATAAATAAAATTTAAAAAAAAAAAAAAAGGAAGGAAATCCTGTGAACATCGAGGACATCATTCTAAGTGAAATCAGCCAGTCACCAAAAGACACACACTGATGAGGTATCATATGAGGTCCCTGGAGTCGCCAAATTCATAGAGACAGAAAGTAGAATGGTGGTTGCCAAGGGCTGGGGGAGGGGGAGGAGAGGTTATTGTTTAATGAGTATAGAGTTTCAGTTTTGCAAGATGAAAAGAGTTCTGGGGACTGGTTGCATGACAGTGTGAATATACTTAACACCACTGAGCTATATACACTCTGAAATGTTTAAGATGCTTAATTTTAGATTATGTGTATTTTACCACAATTGAAAAAAAATTTTTTAAGAGTTATTTTTTTTTATCATTTATTTTATTTATTTTTGGCTGCATTGGGTCTTAGCTGCGGCACGCGGGATCCTCATCACGGCCCACGGGCTTCTCTCTCTAGTTGTGGCGCGCAGGCTCCACAGCGCATGAGCTCTGTAGTTTGCGGCACGTGGGCTCTAGTTGAGGCGTGTGAGCTCAGTAGTTGTGGTGCGTGGACTTAGTTGCCCACACTATGTGGGATCTCAGTTCCCTGACCAGGGATCTAGCCCACGTCCCCTGCATTGTGAGGTGGATTCTCTACCACTGGACCACCAGGGAAGTCCCAGCACAATTCAAAATTTAAAAAACAAATTTTTTTAAACCTCACAGAAAGTACTGACACGAGAAGTAAATGAGCTAACATATATGGAAGTGCCTGGATCATCGTGTGCATTTAATGGACGTTAGAGTCTTTTTTCTTTCTTTCTTCCTTAAACTCTGGTCCTTGATTCCTGATGTTCTAAAGGTATGGACCAGATGAGACTAACTAATTAGAGGCCCAGAATTTACCTTTAGGTCAATGAACACTGCACAAATCCTTGAGATTCTTTTCTTAAGCAGGTTAAATAATCTGCATAACAGATTTTGTTGCATAACAAATAGTTTTGAAGAAGGAGGAGGAAGAGAAGGAGAAAAGGATTCAAGAGAAAAATGAGCTTGGCTCACAGCATTTTCATCTGTAGAGATTTCCTGCAGAATGTGTGTTGAGTTTAGGAGGGTGTGTAGAGGTGTCTCTCGATTATGTGCTAATTGGACCAGCAGCGTTAGACACATCATCACATTTGATCTTGTCCCAACCTTTTCCGGTAGATATGCTTATCTCCAATTTACAAATGAGAGAACCAAAGCTCAGGGAAATACAGAACTTGCCCAAATAAAGTGGCGGGGCCAGAATATGAGGCTGGGTCTGTGTCATCTCAAAGTACAATTTCTTTCTGCTCCATCTGGGATGGCAAGAGTTTTCCTCCAGCCTGCCAGCTCTGCATGGATGTTACCTTGCACTGCTGTGCCGTGAACCTTAGACGGTTCAGCAGACGGGTTCTGGGATCAACTCGCAATGTCTGCCACGGGCGTTGGGTAGAGGAGACACGGTACATGTGCTATGCAACTGCCTCTCCAGCCTGTATCACACTGAGCACAGGTTTGGAGCAGAAAGAGGAAGAATGCTTTTCTGTCTGTCTAGCAACTGTTGGCCTGTTCTCTGAAGAAGAACTCGGCATTGAAATGCTCCTCCTGCCAGGGTATCTAGTCGGGCTTGGTCTCCTCTCCTCTCTCCCTCTGCTTTCCCGAGAGAGAGGACGGGTCATTCCAGTTTCTACCAGCCCCGGACCCTGTAAACACCTACCAGGCAGACAGGCTTCGGGGAACAGAGAGCTGTCGTCTTTCTCCAGCAAAACAGCTACCAGCATGAACATTTATTTCCCGGAAGGTCACACGAGTACTCGTGAGCTCACGTCTGGCTCTGGCTCAAAGGAAAGACGTTCTGCGAATGCGGCACCCTGGCACCAGGCCCGGGCAGCATTCCCCGGGCGGCAAGGCAGTAGCTGGGAAAGCTTGGCACCTGCAGGGTCTCGTTGTCCTGTGAGGGAACAGAAGGTGTGAGTTTTCTCCCCATCTTTCGACCTAAAATCTTGGGGCAAACCAGAGAGGTGAGAACATCTTCTCACCGAGCGCCGTCCTCCCCCGCCACTCAGCCCTCTACCCTCCTGCTTTGCTAAAACGCTGCAGCCAGTCGTTGGAGTTGACAGCAGCCTGGAGGGGGTGCCTGGCAGGTGGAGGCTGCCCTCCCAGCAGAGAGCGCCAGTCCCAGGCGGGGAACCCGAGGCCGCGGCTCCGCCCCACAGTGAGAGTCTCTGGACCTGCCCCCGAGGGCGCGCGGCTTTCCCGAGGTGCTCCCAGCCTGGGTCTCCCGGGAAGGAGCGGGCTTACTGGGTAGCCCCCAGAGCTGCCTGTCCTGCCGGGCCTGGCTCTGAGCCTGGGCAGCGGCTTTGCCTGTGGCCGCCTCGCCTGCACGAGCCATCTCTGTTGCCGTTAGGAATTAAGTAGCTTAGGCCACCCCTGCTTGGTATTTTCAAAATTTCTTAGAAACAAAATGAATATGCAGCTTATATAACACCCGTGGCTGGAAAGTCAATGGTTGCTGGCGTGGGGGCAGCGTGTCCGGGGAGGCTGGTGCTGAGGAGGGCCTTGGTCAGCCCTGGCCGTTGACCATTTGCTCTAAACTTTCTAAAGCAAAAACTCTCCACCGAGGAGTGACCTCCGAGCCCACTTCAGAGTGAGGCTTGGAGAACCACGGAGGCAGCAGGAGGCGGTCTCAGCAGTGGTGACGAACGTTAACCAGGCCCTGGTACAGCTCCGTGTCAAGTGCTTCCCCTGCGTTAACTCATCTCATTCTCACACTAACCCCAGGACGTAAGCGTTGAAATTAGAACCACTTGGCGATCAAGAAGCCGTAGGTCAGCTGGCCCTCAGCATCCATCACCCCTCCTGCCGGCAGCTTTCTGTGTTGCTAGAAACCACCTCTCCCCGACTCTCTCGCAGCCAGGGCCCTCAGTGAGAATTCAGTTCTGTCCTGACATACCAGGTGGGCAACCTGGCTTGGTAAGCCAGGGCATGGACGCCTGCGGGGTTCTGCCGCGGCCGTCACGTGTCCCATCACCACCGTGGTTGGGGTCAAGAGCGGTTATGGTGGCAGTGCCACCTCCCAGCCCATGGCAGTGAGTTCAGAGGTGGGTCTCGTTCTCCAGGTGGAGGAGTAACTCTGCAGGAGTGTCCTTCCCGTGAGTCCTGGGAGCCGTTCCTGGAGGCCTCGCCCAGCGCCTGCTCCTCCAGCCCTTCCTGTGTTTTTGTAGAGACCTAATTCCCTTTATCTATCATCTATCTATCTATCTGGCCCTGCCACGCCACTTGTGAGATCTTATTTCCCCGACCAGGGATTGAACCCGCGCCCTCAGGAGGGAAAGCGCTGAGCCCTGACCGCTGGACCGCCAGGGAGTTCCCCCTGATTCCCTTTATTTAATCTCTCTCTGTTGAAAACACCTGCAGTGGAGTCCGTGTCCTGCTCTCAACCTGGCTGACACAGTCCCAGAGCAGATATGGGGCAAGTCCTGTCTCCCCTGTTGGTTCGGAGCACAGAACACGGGGTCAGCGGTGGCCGGAGGGAGAAGCCGGTGTGCTCGGGGCTTTAGAATCAGGAGGCCCAGCTGGCAGTTGCTTCAGGGCTAGGGAGGGGAGCCCAGGAGGAAGGACTTGCCAGAAAGCACGAGCAGGAGTCTCAGGCAGGAGAACAAGCAGCCCTGCTGGGAAGACGCTGGGACCAGGAGAGAGCAAGAGGAAGAGGAGGAGAGATGGACACCAGCCAGGGGAGGGGAGGAGGGTAGAGTCTGTCCCAGACAAAGTGGTTGATTCCCTCCATCCCATGAGATGCTTTCAAATGTAAATAACTGAAAACACACTTCAGATGTTCTTTTTTAAAAGGACATCTTTTTTATCATCACGTATAACAAAGACTCCAAAGACAGGGCAGGGTCAAGTGGCTTCCATCTTTCTGAGCCCCCATTCTTAGCAGGTCTACTCAGCCTCGAGGAGGCTGTCCTCATGGTCACAGGTGGCTGCGCTATTCCAGGTGTCACATCCAGACACACCAACTTCTAAGAAGAGGACGCATCCTTTCTGCTGCTTCTGTTTTCATCAGGGAGGAGCCTCTCCCAGAATCCGCCCCCAGTAGACCTCCCCTCACACCCGACTGCCCACAGCTGGGTGGCATGCCCCTCCTCACCTAGTCACTGGCTGGGAAAGCACACTTCAGTACTGGCTTCTGCCAGGTGCTCCACCCTGGCAGAATATTAGAATCACTTACAGAACTTAAGAAACATATATATATATAATGTATATATTAATGCCCAGTTTCCACCCCGGAACGTAGACTAGCTCAGGACCCTTGCTAATGACATGGCAACGTAGGCCCATCAGCTGTAGCAAGCCCACCACTCTGGTACGGGTCGCCGCTGGGGGGCGAGGCCGTGCGTGGGTGAGAGCAGGGGGCATATGGGAAACCTCTGTACTTTCTGCTCACTTTTGCTGTGAACCTAAAACTGCTCTAAAAAATAAAGTCTATATACAACTTGTTTTTAAAGCTCAGGATCCTAGGCATTAGTATCTTTTTAGAAGTTCCTAAAATTATTATAATATTCCAGCATGCCACCAGGGTTGAGGAATTATTGGTTTAGACTATTTGAGATTTCTCTCCGAGCTGGGGACAAAGTGACCTTTCTTAGACGCGAGTATCTGAACGAAATGGGGATACTGTTACGGAGGGGGGAGGGGATGGAGTTGGCACAGACCACGAGGCATCTGCTACCCTCGCCGAGGTCCACAGCGCGGTCAGTCCAAGCCATCGGGGCGACTCCGGAGACATTCGGGGAAAGGAGGAGAGTCAGAGAAGGGCCATCCTGCTGTCGCCCGAGGGTGATGCTGGCCCACGGGAGAGGCAGGGCCAGAACGTCAGGGGCAGAGCTGGGCCCGGTCCTCCCCTGGCACCTGCCCTCCCTCCGGAGTGGGAGATGGTCCATTTCCCCGCTGTTCAACCTCGGCCAGAGGCTGCGGGTGGAGTCCGGGCAGTGGGGTGCGGGGGGCGGGGAGGCTGGGATGGGGCGGGGACAGGAGTCACTGCGGGTCGGGGTAGCTCTCGGGGGCCGTGACAAGGGGAGCGTGGCCTACCTTCCCTCAGTCAGTTCCTCGAATGGGCCTCTCTCACTGCGGGCAGATCCTCCATCATCGGAGCGGCACTGCCCTCCTGCCCGGGACTTTTCCCGTCTGTTTATTCCCGTGTTTAGCGTCTGTGTCCATGTTGCCGCCCGATGGCGACGGTCCTCTGCGGTTCCCAGCACCCTTTCAGCTGGCAGGGGTCGGGTACAAGACGGCATGTGAGCGCGGCGACCCGTGGGCGACCCTCCGCCTCCCCCTCCCCTGCCTCAGTGAACCCCCAAGGCCTGCCCTGAGGCGGGGGGCCTCCATTAGCAGGGGGCTTCGAGGAGCAGAGCCCGGCCAACCTCCTGTCGGGTTACCCACAGCTGTCCTGGGGTCAGCCCGTTGCTGCAGCAGCACCCAGCCTTTCCTGAGTCACCCCAATCGAACGTGGCTCCTCGAAAGCCCAGACTCTATCGCCCTGTCACAGCACCCAGGACAGTCCACTCAAAAACTATTGGCTGAACGAACAAACGAATGGGGGAAACCTTCCCTTCTGTTCTGTAACAACAACAAAAGAAGAGACTGTGACCACAACAGACGGTTTGCTTGTTTTATGTCTGAGAATCTAAACACTAGAAGCACCACACAGTGGAAACAAAGGATGCTCTGCTAAGCTTGTGGCTATCCGGCTGAGAATCGGGAAGTCACATCGGGAAGTCACGGGTGCCCTCTGTGCCCTCCGTCCGGCGTGACGGGGGTTGTGAGGGGCAACCCGGAATGCCACCCGCTCTCGCTGGTGACCTGCGAGTTGGGATGGTTCTCGGTCATTTACGTTTTGGACAATGGCAGTTGTTTGGAAAGAATGAGTCAGTTGTGCAAATATTTTTTCAGCCCATTCCTTAGTCCAGGAAAAAACAGGAGAAAGAGAAAACAGTCGATGGAATCACCAGGCGGAGGCAAGAGCAAGGGTTTTTTCCATTGTTTTCTTTTGAGTTAAATCTAGTTTGGAAATAGGGTTAGTCCAGAGCGGGTCAGGTCTGGGACATCCCAACGAAACGGCTTAGATCGTTATGTCTTGTTACAAAGATAGTAAGTGGGACGAAAAGGAGGAGGAAAGAAAAAGGGAGATGACGGTGATTTTTCCTGAAGGTGCTAACCTTCCCTCTGGAACAAGGCCGATCAGGTGGCTGGAAACCCTGAGCCGTCTCCTCCCCCAGCTGAGCGTTGCCAGCTCTCTCGACACCTCCTCAAGCAAGGGTTTTGAGGAGACCCTCAAACGCCGCTGCAGGTGACACTTCCGTGGTGTCAGGAAGGAGCAGATGCTCCAGAGACACTGCTTCCCTAGCCTGGTTTCCTCATCTGCCGACCGACCGGCGTGCAGGGCTGCTGGTGGGTCGGGGTGGAGGAGAGAGAGAGGGGGGCGGGTCCGGCGAGACTCCCTCCCCCGCACCCAGCCCGGGGCACACCTTTGAGCAGGATGTGGTCTTTGCTGTTAATACAGCTTAAACTGTCAGGAGCTCAGGGCCAGGGCCAGAGACTTTAACGTGGGAGGAGAATCCGGGGAGGTGGGAGAACAGAAGTGCGGGGTCCCAGGGCCCCAGGGTTGAGGGGGAGGGTGTTGGAAGGGGGGGGCGGGCAGGGCCTGGGGAGGCTGCGGCCACGACGGTGGGCCTGCCTACACGGGTCAGAGCCCGGATGGATGGGAGCGGTTTCTGCAGAGAGCAGGTGACGGATGGGCTCGGCCGGACGGGAGGGCAGGAGAAAGGAGGGCTGGGAAACGAGGCAGTAACTGCAGGGGCAGCAGGTCTGGAGAAGATTTCGGTTTTGTTACAATCAGTTATTTGATGTTTGCAAAATGAGGAGCAGGCGTGCACAGCAGATATCCAGGGACACAGGACCTTTCACCCTCTGCCCAGTCCCCAGCAGATATCCAGGGACACAGGACCTTTCACCCTCTGCCCAGTCCCCAGCAGATATCCAGGGACACAGGACCTTTCACCCTCTGCCCAGTCCCCCTTCCCTTCTCCTGGAGGGGACGAGGCACAGGCAACAGCTTGAAGTAACAGCCAGCGGCCAGCCTCGGCCCGTCTTCCCCAGCCGCCCCGCTCTCCCCCGGCCGGATTCTGGGCTCCTGCTCTGGCCCGCGCCCTGCTTCCCATGGTCCTCTCGGCACCCCGTCCTGGCCCCTCAGGCCAGACCCCGGGGCCCAGATGCTGCCGGCACTGAGCGTCCTGGGGCTGCCCCCGGCTCCCCATCCTCCGGCCCCAGGACCATCACTCTGGAGTCACCCGGGGGGTCGTGTTGACCGCCACCGTGGGTCTCACCAGGGACGCCCGCCTTGGCCTCCGTGGTCACCCCTCCGCTGGACACACCTGAATTGGAGCTGACGTCCCCAAGTCCCGGGGCCCTGGGGCTAAAGTGAGGCTCCGGGGGCTGGAGGGGAACGGGGGAACCAGAGAGGGCGGGGGGCGGGGCCGCAGAGACACGCACGCACGCACGTTCCTGGGCTGCTGGGAAACTTTATTGGTCTCTATTCTAGCGAGGGAGGCGAGGACGCCCTCGGAGCAAAAGGGGTGCCAGGAGCAGCCGTCCGAGGACGCAGCACAGCGAGGCCAGGGCAGCGCTTCAGTGACGGGGCATCTGTGGGGGACACGAGGCGTGGTGAGGCCCTTGCCCGGGGCCCGGCGGCTCCCCGAACTGCCGGCCCGCCTCTCACCTTGGCCGGGCTCGGGGGGTATCTGGCTCTGAGGGCCTCCTCATTCAGCAGAGGCCTCACCAGGCAAGAGCGGCGGTGGGAGAAGGTCTCGAAGCTGCTCCTGCCATGGTAGGACCCCATGCCGCTGGCCCCTGCGGGAGAGCCGGCTCAGCGTGGCCCCGAGGCCCCTTCTCCGAGCCGCCTGGGGGCCCCCGATGCCCGGGCTGTCCGCCGAGGCATCCACGCGGGAACAGTGGCCAGGAAGAGCCCCATCCCAGCCCCGCCACGAGGTGGCGCTGCGACCTCCGGCGCGAGCGGCCTCTCAGGCCCCAGGGGACCTCTGGGACCCTCTGGGGTCTCCAGGTTGAATGTGGCTGATGGATGTGGCGGCTGAGGGACAGGTCAGTGGGAGTCTGAGGCCCAGCCCGGGGGGGACGCCCGCGGGGGGCAGTGGGCCGTGAGCTCGGCCCCAGACTCACCCACGCCCCCGTAGGGCAGCGAGGGCACGGTGCTGTGGGCGATGACGTCGTTGGCCGTCACGCCGCCACTAGAAGTCTCCGCGATCATCTTCTTAATCACCTGCAATAGCCCGGGGCTCAGCCTGCGGCCTCCGGGCCACCCAGCCCCTCCCCGCTGTCCTGGAGCCGCAGGGACGGTGAAGGCAGAGCCCCGGCCCCAGTCTGGGTTCCCCACTCTCTCCACGTAGTCTCGTGGGGAGACGGTAAGAGCAGCTGTTCCCAGGACGGCGTGCGCGTGCGCGGCACCGAGGGGCGCACCATCATCTCATTCAACGCTCTGTCCTGATTTCAGAGCTGAGAGGAAAGGGGCTCAGGAAGGTTAAGCGGCTCGCGGTGAGCTGTGAAGCTGGGACTTGCTCCCAGCTCTGTGAACCCCTGGACCCCGTCTGCAGGAGCGGCGCGCCCAGGGCCCCAGGAGCCGGGAGGAGAGCCCCCGGCTCACCTTGTCGTTTAGGGAGAACACGTAGAGGGCCAGGGGCTTCTCGCGCTGGCTGATGAACTGGATGGCTTCCTCCAGGCTGCGCACGCATACGATGGGCATTATGGGCCCGAAGACCTCCTCCTGCATCACCGGGGACTGGGGGTCCACGTCCACGAGGATGGTGGGGGCTGGAGAGGGAAGAAGCCGGCGTCAGCCAGCGCAGAGACCCCAGCCCAGGCGTCTGGTTTCTCCCCCAGCCCTTTACAGACAAGGCAGCAAGGCTTAGAGGGGTGGGGGGGGCGGCGGGCACGGGGCCTCCTCCTGCCAGGCTCCATCCCGGCGGACCACGGAGAGAACCCTGGATTCACCTATACGGGGGGAGCCCGGGCTCCACACTTCAGGGGGCGGGCCCTGTGCCCCGCTGGCCACGTGAGCCCTGCTGGAGCTCTTCAGCCTCCTGGCAACTTGGCGGCCAAGTGGGGCCCCGTCTGCTGGCCCTCCCGCTCGGCACAGCTGGGGCTCCTGTGGCCTCTGCTGAAGCTGCCGAGATGCACAGGAGGTGACGCCTCCTCTAGGCCTTGAGCGGAGGGGCTTCTGGGCTGGGGAGGGGCCTCCCAGGGGCTGTGGCCAGGCCCTGCCCGCCGAGAGGCCCAGAGCCAGCCCGGGGCCCCCGGACACACACCACGGGGCTGCGTCTGCTCTTCAGGGTTGTGTGCCCACCCGCCGCCCGCTCGCGGGGCCCCTGGCAGCCCTGGCGGGCGGGCGGCGCTCTCCTGAAGGGCAGCGCACGCACCTATGTACCGGGTGGTCGCATCCCCGGTGCCCCCGTAGGCGACCTTCTGGCCCTCCATCAGGGCCATCACCCTCTGGAAATGCAGGGAGTCGATGATTCTCCCGTAGTCGCGGGACTTCTTGGCATCCTCCCCGTAGAACTCCTGTGGAGGAGAGCCTCCAGGTGAGGATGCGGTCCCTCACCGCGGCCACACGCTGCGAGGTCACTGGTGACCCCGGCCTGAGAGCACGTCACACTGGGAGCAGACGCGTGCGTCCACGGCAAGGAGAATGGCGGGAACACACCAAGCCGGCAGCGACTGGCTTTAGCTGGTGGGATTCTGGGTGGAGCTTTTCCCCCTTCTTTATGCTTTTTAATCTTTTCCACATTTTCAACAGTGAGTGTGGATTATTTTCACGATCAGAACAAAAGAATCCAGTCTTTGGTCAAGTCCACGTCCGTCTCACCACCTGGCAGCCTGTCACCCACCCCCGGGGCCAACACTCACTCTCAGGGACTTTGTGAGCTTCTCCACGATTTGGTTCTGGATGGAGGGGTCACACAGGATGTAATCGGGGGCCACGCAGACCTGGCCGCCGTTCATGAACTTCCCCCAGGCGATGCGTCTGTGAAAACCCCAGGTTAGATGACATATCGCCGGCCGGGGGCTCCCCGGGAACAGGCCTCTGGCTCAGTCAGCCCAGGGTCAGGGCGCCGGGGGCTCTGCTGGGAGCCATCCGCCAGGGGGCCCCCTGAGCACCCCACTGGCTTCTAGATCCCATGACCCCGGGCGTGCTCGCGGGGCCCGCGGTGACCTCACCGCTGACCGGCGGGGGTGTCGGGCGGGCGGCCTCCACCCCCCTTCTCACAGCCTTGAGCCCCGCACGGCCAGGTGTCCCACACCCCAGAGGCTACGTGTGCGGGACACGAGGGCGGGCAGGGCTCCGGCTGGACCGCTCCTCTGCGGGAAGCCTCTCCCGCACCTCCTCTGTGAGCACGGGACCCCCACCCCCAGCCCCTGCCAGGACCGCAGGCGCCCCGAGGGCAGGGACCACGTCAGCGTCACTCAGAGTGAACTGCCGTCAGCCTGAGCTGCGGGGCGGCGAGGCCAAGCCCCCTCACCTGCAGGCGACGTCCAGGTCACAGTCCTTGTCCACGTAGCAGGGGTTTTTGCCCGCCAGCCCCAGCGTGACGGGGGTCAGGTGCTTGGCCGCGGCCATCATTACGATCTTGCCCACCCCGGTGCCCCCGGTGTACAGGATGTGGTCAAATCTCTCCTTGAGCACCTCTGTGGTTTCGGGGACACCCCCACTGATCACCGGGTACAGATCCTTCCGAGAGAGGACAGAGGTGAGGCCCAGAAAGGACCATAGCCCCCTCCCCACGTGGCCGGGCAGTCGCCACCAAGTGGACCCCCTCTCTCGGCTCAGGGGTTCCAGTCACCCCAACGGGAGTGGCCAGCTGTCCTCACCCCACCCGTGGCTTGGGCCCTGGCTGCAAGAATTCACTATTTGTCAAACCCCGCCGCAGTTCTCCGTGTGCCCTGGAGAGCCTGTCACCTTGTCCAGGTACTGGGGGAGGATGGTGGCCAGCAGGCTCGCTGTGTTCTCACTCAGCTCCGACGGCTTGAGGACCACCGCGTTCCCTGCAGAGCACACGGGATCAGGGCCACGCTGGGGCCACCCCCCTGCTCTGCCCTCCCAGGGACCAAGGGCGCATGGGGGGCGGTGAGGCTGTGTGGACCTCTGAGCCTGGCTGGGCCTGGACACCGGGAAGCCTGGTCCCCGCAGCCTCCTGTGAGAGCCGGACCCTCCCATGGCTCCCTGACCCCAGGCCGCCTCTTCGCACAGGCCTGAGCCCCCCACCCCAGGCCCTCCGCTCTGCAGTGGAGAACAGGGATCCCTCCTGGCTCCCCGAGCCAGAACGGGGCCCACAGTACCTGCAGCAATGGCGCCCACCATGGGCTGGATGGTGAGGCTGAAGGGGTAGCTCCAGGTGCCAATGATGAGGACCACGCCCAGGGGCTCTGAGTGGATGTAGGGCTCATCCTGCTGGGTCTGGGGGGTCTTCTCCACGGGCTCGTCCGCAGCCCACTCAGGGAGTTTCTTGATCACGTAGTCAATCTCCTCCAGGACGTACACGATCTCCTCGTAGTAGGCGGTCCATTCGTTCTACAGCGAGAGAGCTCCCTGAGGCTTGCTGGCCCCAGGGTGAGGGCCACGCAGCCGGGGCTCCGAGCAGAGGCCCCAGGGCTGGCGGTGGTCCTGGCTCGCTGCTTCCCAGCTTTGTGACCCTGAATGACCTTCCTGACCTCAGTCTCCCAATCTGCAAAATGGGAACATGACTGGACCTCATGCTCCACGTGGGCCCATTGGACACAGCCTGGCTTGTTCTGCTGCCCACATGAAGGGGGCCATTCACCGTGGGCTCCCCAGCCCAGTGGGCCAGGCAAGAAGGCACAAGGGGGCAGAACTGAGGATTAGCCGTCGAGTGGTGGGTCTGTGAGGGCCCCTTTCTGCCAGTGCTGGGGGCCCAGACAGGTTGGACACATCGAGTATGAGGTGCACGAGGGCACCTCAGACCTGAGTAGTGATTTGAGGGTCACTAGTGAGTTGGGGGGAACTGAGCTGAGGCGTGTCCGGGAAGGCTTATAGATGAAAACGAGACTTGAAGCCAGGACGGAGCCCTAAGAAGACCACCCTGATGAAGTGGCTTCAGGAAAGAGGCCACCAAAGAGAGACAGGAGAAAATCCGAGAGACCCTCAGGCGGATGGAAGGGTGGAAGCAGGCCCAAGTGACTTGGGGGCAGCGAGGGGGAGGGGCTGAGAATTCGGAGGGGTCTGATTTTGCCCAGCGGGGAGGAGAGGATGGGGGGGGAGGGAGGGAGGACGCCCAGCAGAGCAGGCTGCCCTCCGCGCAGCCAGGCTGGGCTGTTCCCTGGTGTGGAGAACCCGGCCCGCACGGGGCTGAGAGCTGAAGGAAAGAGGAGGCCGGAAAGGGGTGGCCTCGTGTGCTGGGCTGGGGTGGAGAAGGGAGGCAGTGAAGCCAGGAGGGGGGATGGCGGGCCGGGCGCGTGGGACCTGGGGCGCCGCAGGACGCAAGGAGAAGCCCGCGCGCCCCATCTCAGCGGCTGCGCTTTCCCCTCCGTAAGAGGGTCCTGAGGCGCCCGGAGTGTTTTGGGGGCTACGTGCAAAGAGCCGGGCGCAGAGCCTGGCCCGCGGCGCGCAGCCGACGTCCTGGGCGCACGCAGCCCTCTCCTGCCCGCGGCCGGTCGCGGCGCACCTTGCGGAGGTCGGCGGCCAGCGCGCCCACGAGGTCCTTCTCGCGCTCGCGGATCAGGCGCCGCAGACCCTCCAGCTGCTGGACGCGGCACTGGAGCGGGCGCGTCTTGCCCGCGTTGAAGGCGGCTCTGGCCCGCTGTACCACCTCGCTGATTGTGCTCATGGTTCCTGAGGACAGAGAGCTCCTTGGAGCCGGGAGGAGGGCGCGCGCTGCCCGGCCGCCCCCCCACTGGGACCTGGGGTCCCCAGGGCAGCACCCACCCTCACTGATAATTTTATAGGAAGAAGAAGATCTCCCTGGGAGCACCGGGAAATGGCCTTTTGCCTTCTCAGCTCCCTGACCCTGTTGTCTTGGACCCTTCTGGCCATCAGCGTACTCCCTCCCTGAGCACATGACAGACCCCCGCGGTGAGGACCAGGCAGCCGTGACCTGCGGTGCTAAGGGTGTCTACAGCTGCTGAGGGTGGGCTCTTGGCAGGGTGCTGGGGGAGGCCCTTCCTGGCATCCCTCAGGCCCCATGCCCACCTCTACCTTCGTGCAGAGCTGGCGACTCTCCCAGGCGGTCACTCCAAGTGCTCTGCGCACCCAACCAGGGCACTCTCCGGAGCAGATCAGAGGACACGGGTCGTGACTCCACACCCACGCTGATCAAAGAAAACCCAGCGTCAGGATTCCCACACCACCTTTCTGGCTGAGCCGTCGTTCTCAAAAGCACTGGCGGCTTCCCAGACAGAACCAGGCTTGGTGTTTATTTTTTGCGGTATGCAGGCCTCTCGCTGTTGCAGGCTTGGTGTTTAAACCCGTGTGTGCCTGCAACACCCGTGAGACAGACCGACTCACAGAGCTTCAGATTTCCACAAAAAAGCTGCCCGTACAGGAGACCACGCTGGCGAAGTGGGATGGCTCTGCTGGGAGGCATTTGGCTACGCCCAGCAAAAACCTTTAAAATCTATTTCTCTGTGACGTAGTAGGCCCACATTCAGGAGCTCATAGAAATGAGAGCGTTCCTAAACATTCATGAACAAGAAAGTTAATCAGGTTTATGCATAACAGAGAGATACTGGAAACATCCTAAATGTCCATCAGCAGAAGACAATTTCAAAGACGTCTGCTGCACCCACGTGCAGTAATGAGGACAGAGATGGACAAGTGTTTCAACACCTTTATAAGGGCGCTCTCTGTACCAGATGTGTCCCGGGCATGAGGGATAAGAAACAAAACAGGTTCCAGAACAACAGATACCCCAGGCGTGTGCGTGCCTGTTCACGAGAGAGCCCAGAGGGGCGGCCCCCCCCCCACCCCCCCGCCCGGCGTGGTGACTCGGGGGGATGGGAGGTTGGGGGTGGATTAGAGGTGATCTTCATTTTCATCTTCTGGAGGGCTTCACTTTTTTGCAGTGAACTTGCATTTTTAAAAAATGTTTGTTACCTTTTTGAGTAGGTAACACACGCTCATGGTAGAAAATGTAAAAGATACAAAAGGGACACAGAGAAAAGTAAGTGTTCCTCCTCCCTTCTCCCCCAGCAATTCTTCCTGCCCTCCAAGAGGTTTCCACCCACTTTCAGACACGGTGTAACCTCTGACATCAGAAAAAACCACAATAAGGCTATTTCCATTTGACAGAAAAGTTAAATACCGTATCTACATCTATGTAGATATACAGAGATGTAGATATGGTATATATAATACATATGGTATATGTGTATATATCATACATGGTATATATAAATTTTTTGCAAAATGGAAACAGCCCTTTATAGATGTATATGTATGGACGTGTGTATATGTATATATATGAAATCCTGCTTGAATTCCAGCGATTCCTCCCATCACCTCCCCTCTCCGTAAGCACCGACCCCCACCCTGGCTTTTGGCGCGGAGAGGAGGGCCCTGCTGGCACCCAGGGCGCCCCAAGCCTGGGGTGCCACGGCCCCCTCCCTAGGTCCGACGGGAAATCGGAGGGAGCCCTCTGGGACCCCAGCCTTGCGTGGGCAAAAACCAGGGCAGCAGCCTCTGGCCATGGGCCACCAAGGCCTGGCGGCTCAGGGCAGAAGAGCTCGTGGGAGGGAGACCGGGAGGGCCGGCCCCCAGCTCAGCACTCAGAACCACGTGGTCTCTGGGAAGGAGCTTCCTCTGTGGGCGGCGTTGATAGCAGCGTCGCTTCAGTCATTACAAAGGTTAACGGCGCCGCCGGAAAGTAGCTAACATTGCGCTTGACGCCCCAGGGGGAGCAGCTGGACTTAGTCCCCCAGGACCCATCCTTCTTCTCACACCCCTGCATCGCCTGTGCCTGCTTCACCTGTGCCACTTTGACCCCAGGTGTCATCATCCCTCGATCCTCACAAAAACCCTCCCTCTGTCGGAGCGCCCACCAAGAAGGAGCCGTTACGAGTCCATTTTACAGATGAGGAAAGTGAGGCCGAAAGACGTGCAAAAGATGCTCTGTCTTTGGTCTCCCAGTTAGCAAGTAGCAAAGTCAGGACTTGAACCCGCTTCTGTCTCTATCTCACACCGCTCGTGCCTTTAATTACAGGGCTCTGCTGCCTCTGGGTGACTGAATCAAGGCTTCTCGCCCACCGTCCCCTGGGTCCCCCTGCTCCAAGGGTCCCCGGGGCCTCTACCTCCCTGTGGCAGGGGTGGTCGAGCTGCCAGGCGTGAGCTTCGGCGGATTCTCAGAAGATGTTCCTGGGTGTGGGGAGGACCTGCCACAGAGGTGGACCCGCTCCTGGCCCGGCTGCAGCTAGAGATTTCTAGGAGGAGAAGAGAACGGGGAAGAGAGTTACCTTCGACACAGGCTCTCCCGGGGCTGGAGCTCCAGGAATGGGCATCGGCCGAGAGGGGATGCATTTAAGGACCCTTCTGCCCTTCTCCCCGCCCCCTGGGCCCTCGGAGTCCCTGCCCAGGAAGTTTGCATAACAAGAACAAAACAGTTTTCAAACGTGGGGTGTAGTAATCCGGCCCTCTGCTCCCAGTTTGGGGGATTAGGCCTGGGGTTGTCTGCTTTTGTTCTGCTCAGAAATGCAAGAATGTGTCTGTGGAGGCTTGGGCGGGGCCGGGTCCAATCTTCCAAAGGAGCCCCTGTGTTTGCCTCGGGCCTGGGGCTGCTGATTGATTCAACCTGACCTGACTGCTTCCAGATTTTCCAAGTGCAACTGCCAGCTGCTGTCCTCCCGACCTCCCTGATTACATAAGGGCGGGGGAGGTACAGTCACAGCGAGCGTGCACGCAGCTCCCCGAAGACGCCCCATCAAGGTGAGATCTCTAAGCCTGGGGAATCGCAGGCCGGGGCTTTCTACACGAGGCCCCACCAATACGTGGGTCTGCCCACTTGTTGAACAGCAGAGAAGAGGGCCACGGACCAGTACCGACTGCCAGGAATCTCCCCAGTGTGGTCGGTCACCCACGGAGCCAGAGATGCTTGGGCAGAGAGGACTCTGGGATAACAGATGTTTGCTGGGCGTCTGCTCAGTGGGGATGGAGGCCTGTGTGGAAGACACACCTGGCCACTTCTCACACCACCACACCCTCCAACTAGAATTTGCTTTGTTCACTGCTGTATCCTCAGCACCCAGAACACCGTCTGACACATAGTAGGTGCTCAATAAATGAATGAGGGAATAAACAGAACGTTTCAAAATAATATGAACCCTATAGTGGCTGGAATACGCACAAGATGCTACAGGGCCTCAGATGAGAGTCCCGAGGGAGGGAAACGGAGTCTGAGCTGAATGGGAGGTATTTAGGCTTGGAACAGCAAAAGCAAAGACACAGAGGCAGGAAACAAAGTCGTGTGTCATCGCAGTTATTAAGGTGCTATTAACGTAATTAATGGGAAAAGAATTTGAAACAGAATAGGTACATGTATATATATGACTGAATCACTTTGCTGTACACCTGAAACTACCACAACGTTGGGTTTTTTGTTTGTTTTTTAATATTTGGAAACTTTATTTGAATGAACAATTCTTTTCCGGTGTGATTTTATTTTATTATTATTATTATTATTTGGCCGTGCTGCGTGGCATGTGGGATCTTACTTCCCCAACCAGGGATCGAACCTGCTCCCCCTGCATTGGAAAGACGGAGTCTTAACCACTGGACCAGCAGGGAAGTCCCAACATTGTTAATCAACTATACTCCAATATAAAATAAAAAGTTAAAAAACTAAAAGAAAAAATAAAAATGTAACTGAACCTGTTGGAGATGCATATTCCCAGGCTCTACCTGCTCGACAAAATCAGAAACTCTGGGATGAGGCCCAGCCATTGGTGGTGTAACAAGTCCTCCAGGTGAAGTCGGAGAACCCGTGACTCACCGGTTACTGATAACAGTTAACTGGGAGGAGTTCCCTTCGATCTGTGTTTTTATTCCTTTAAGAAATTGCTATAAGAAAATCATATTATGTATTGTTTAATATCTGCTACATGTTACAAACATATATATGGATTTATAAAATTATATTTTGTAACTATATAAAGCTGGGAAGATTGATGGTAATGATGTGAGTATGAGAGAGATTTTATATTGGCCTGTGACACAGAATTCAGTTTACATGTTTCAAGTGGCCAGGGAACTAGGGTGATGGCATAAAACCTTATGAGAAATTGTTCTAAGGAACGAATAAAAAGTTTGTAGTGGCAAACGTGAAATCATCAGATGACAGCAGGTGTGACGTGAGGCATTATTCCAGGGACACATCACAAACCTGGGGCTGCCTGTGGTCATCACGGCCGGCACTCAGGCAGCAGTCACTTGTGCCGTGACTGAACGCATGGGGCCTCTGGTGACAATTCCACAGGGAGGGTGTTATTCTCCCCATTTTATATAAGGGGGACCAGAGACTCGTAAGAACGTTGGTCCAGGCTCTTACTGCTCACAGGTGGCAGAAGAAGCCCTTGAACCCACCAAAGCCCAGGATCACTCACCGAATGCAAGCCGTCTCCCTGGAAGTGAGATGCAGCCAAAGCAACCCCAACAGGAAGTGACGTAGTCCATGCCCGCCCTCCTTCTGAACGTTCTGATTATCATTACGCAGAGGGTTCCAACCAGCCTGGGGATCTGGTTCCTCAGGCTAAGTGAATAGATGGAAAGAGGAAGGATGACGGGGAGGAAGAGCTGTGAAGAACAGCGAGGAAGATGCCAACTGGAAGGATCAATTCCATTTACAACAGCATCAGAAAGAAGTAAATTTAAATGTAAATTTAACAAAAGAAGTGTAAGACTGATATACTGAAAATTGCAACACATCGTCGAAAAAAATTAAAGATCTAAATAAATGGAAAGAAATCACAAGTTTGTGGATTGAAAGACATAATATTGTTAAGGTGACAGCACTCTCCAAATTGATTTACAGATTCAATGCAATTCCTGTTAAAATCCCAGCTGGCTTTTTTTTTTTTTTTTTTTTTTCAGGAGTAGAAAAGCTGATCTTAAAATTTGTATGTAAATGCAAGGGACCAAGAAGAGCCAGAACAGGGCTTCCCTGGTGGCAAAGTGGTTGAGAGTCCGCCGTGCCCCGGTCCAGGAAGATCCCACATGCCGCGGAGTGGCTGGGCCCGTGAGCCATGGCCGCTGAGCCTGCGCGTCCGGAGCCTGTGCTCCGCAACGGGAGAGGCCACAACAGTGAGAGGACCGCGTACCGCAAAAAAAAAAAAAAAAAAAAAAATGAAGAGCCAGAACAATCTTGAAAAAGAAGAACAAAGCTGGAGGATTCAATTTCAAAACTATAACAATGCTGCAGAGATCATGATACTGGCATAAAACAGACAAGCAGATCAATGGACTAGAGCTGAGAGTCCAGAAACAAACCCTTACACGTGTGGCCAATTGACGTTTGACAAGGCTGCCAAGACAATTCAGTGAGGAAAAAGAACAGTCTTTCCAACAAAAGGCACTGGGATGACGGAATATCCACATGCAAAAAGATGAACGTGGACCGTTACCTCACACCATACGCAAAAATTAACTCAAAATGTATCATCGACCTAAATGTAAGAGCTAAAACTATAGAACTTCTACAAGAAAACACAGGAGTAAACCTTCATGTCCTTGGGTCAGGCAATGGTTTCTTAGCTAACAAGACCAAAAGCACAAGTGACAAAAGAAAAAATAGCTAATTGGACTACGTCAAAATCAAAGCATGGGCTTCCCTGGTGGCACAGTGGTTAAGAATCCGCCTGCCAATGCAGGGGACACAGGTTCGAGCCCTGGTCCGGGAAGACCCCACATGCCGCGGAGCAACTAAGCCCGTGCACCACAACTCCTGAGCCGGTGCTCTAGAGCCCACGAGCCACAACTACCGAAGCCCACGCACCTAGAGCCCATGCTCCGCAATAAGAGAAGCCACCACAATGAGAAGCCCTCGAACTGCAACGAAGAGTAGCCCCTGCTCGCCACAACTAGAGAAAGCCCACGTGCAGCAACAAAGACCCAACAGAGCCCAAAATAAATTAATTAATTAATTTTTAAAAAATGTCAAAGCGTTTGTGCTGCAAATTATACCAGCAAGAAAGTGAAAAGAAAACCCACAGACTGGGAGAAA
Organism: Physeter macrocephalus; assembly: GCF_002837175.3. Classification (NCBI taxonomy): domain Eukaryota; kingdom Metazoa; phylum Chordata; class Mammalia; order Artiodactyla; family Physeteridae; genus Physeter; species Physeter macrocephalus. The sequence goes on from NC_041227.1 coordinate 82,494,721, forward strand.
ATGTTGGCAAATCATGTATCTGATAAGGGACTTAGAGTATATAAAGAACCATTACAACTCAACTTTGATCGTTTGTCAATATTAGACAAATAACCCAATTTAAAAATGGGTGAAGGATTCAAACAGACATTTCTCCAAAGAAGATATACAAACAGACAACAAACACATGAAAAGATGCTTGGCATCATTCGTTATTAGGGAAATGAAAGAGAAAACCACAATGAGATACCACTTCCCAGCCACTAGCATGGCTATTTAAAAAAAAAAAAGGGCTTCCCTGGTGGCGCAGTGGTTGAGAGTCCGCCTGCCGATGCAGGGGACACGGGTTCGTGCCCCAGTCTGGGAAGATCCCACATGCCGCGGAGCGGCTGGGCCCGTGAGCCATGGCCGCTGAGCCTGCGCGTCCGGAGCCTGTGCTCCGCAACGGGAGAGGCCACAGCAGAGGGAGGCCCGCGTACTGAAAAAAAAAAATGGCAGACAATAAGAAGTGTTGGCGAGGAGGTGGAGAAATCGGAACTCTCCTACACTGCTGGTGGGGATGTAAAATGGTGCAGCCACTTTGGAAAACAGGCAGTTCCTCAAAGAGTTAAACATAGAGCTACCATATGACCCAGCAATTCCACTCCTAGGTCTACACCCAAGAGAAAGGAAGACCTGTGTCCACACAAACACTTGTACATGAATGTTCACAGCAGCATGATTCATAGGAGCCAAAAAGTGGAAACAACCTAAATGTCCATTAACTGATGAATGGATAAACAAAACGTGGTGTACCTGTATGATGGAACATTATTACGCCGTAAAAAGAAATGAAGTTTGGATACATGCCTCACCATGGATGAGTCTTGTGGACATTACGCTCCAGACACACAGGACTACTTAGTGTACGATTGATTCCATTCATATGAGATGTCCAGTAAAGGCAAATTTATAGAGACAGAAAGTAGGTTAGGGGCTGCCTGGGGCTGAGAAAGGGGGTGGGGGCAGAGGGCAAGGATTGACTGCTAACGGGTACAGGGTTTTTTTAGGGGGACAAACGTGTTCATGATTAGGTTGTGGGGATGTCTGCACAAAAAACTAAAAAAACATTGAGTTGTACACCAAAATGAATAACATGGTGTTGAATTATATCTCAATGAAGCTATTAAAATATGTATATCATATTCAGTATCCTCACTCTGAGAAACTAGGAAAATGCATTAGGAAAATGTGGAATCTCCCCTACAGAGAGCTGAAAATCATTTACGTAGATAAGGCCCCCAGGAGGAGGTGGAGCGTAGACCCTCTTTTCTTACGTGTGGCATGTGTGTAGTGACTTCTTTCCAAAGAGGCCAGGTTGGACTGGTCAGGGGAGTAACTCTACACGGGAGAAGCTGGTGAACGCGACCTCAGCGGGTGTCCAAGGTCAAGGTCATGGCGACCCCATGTCCCCTGGATACCACGTGATAAAAACCGGCGCTTCCACTCTGTGGTCTGCTTCCCCAAACCCAAACCCCCAGTCTAACCATGAGATGACATATCAGACATGCCCAAACTGAGGGAAGTTCAACAAAATACCTGACCAGCCCTCCTCAAAACCGTCAAGGTCACCAAAACAAGGGAAGTCTGAGCCCAGAGGAGCCTGAGGAGACGGGACAGTAAATGGAAGGTGGTCTCTGGATGGGATCCAGGGGCAGAAAAGGGACATTCGGCACAAACCAGAGAAACCCGGAGAGAGCATGGGCCTCGGTTAATAACACACCGGCATCGGTTCACTAGCTACGGCAAACAAGATATCAGCAGCAATAGGGGATCCACGTGCAGATGACCCAGGAACTCTCCGCACTGCCTTGGCAATTTTTCTGTAAATCCAAAACAAGTCAAAAGTAAGATTTTTATTTTAAAATCTCATCTGGAGGCAGCACGCAGGGTGAACGAGTGCTCGCTCAGGGGTCCCCAGCTGTGAGGCCCGGGAAAGACGCTCACCCTCCCGGGGCCCCATTTCCCCATCAGTTAAAATACGGGCGCCAGACTCGCGAGCAGTTGTGCGGGACCCTGAGAAGGCGACACGCGTGAAAGGACCTTGGAAAGTGAAATTCCTTCCAAAATCATCCACGGAAAGAGGTGAGCTTCAGTGAGCTGCACCGCTGACCCAAGCTAACCTGCTCGTCTTCCTAACGCAACACTGTCGCCAGGTCTTTGCCTCGGGAACCCTCCAGCCTCCGGGCGGGCTGCCCTTCCTCCGCCCGTCGTCCCCACTGCTTTCCCAGCCCGGCACCGGCTCCCCTGCTGTCGCCTGGTGGATGCCCCCCTCCTGGCACCATGGGTGTCACCTCCCCACTGAGATCCCGCCATGTGAACTTCCCGTATAAACTTCCGGATGAGGCACAGTGCTGGGGCTCACTGACCTAGAGGGCTGACTGCTGGGGCCTGGCTGGAGCGAGGGGGACAGCGTGGGTGGGGCAGGCTGGACTCGGCTTCGCCCAGCAGTTCTGACCTCGGGGTGCCCCCCGCCGCCGTCCTGGGTTCCTGGGTGCAGCGCAGAGCCACGGGAGGACACTGGGATTTCAACTACTGTTTAGAGAGCTTCTCCCCGGACAGCGGCAAGGAGAGCGGACCGGCTGCACGTCTGGGGAAACGCAGGCAGGATCCCCGGGGGTCCCTTCCCCTCTATCCGCCCTGAGGGCAGAGACTTGGGTCGGAAAAGCTGCAGGCGTGCATCCCAGGAAGTCAGCAGGAGCAAGAGGGAAGCCCCCCCAGGGATGCTGCAAAGGTCCCCTACTGTCACCCGACCCTGACCTTCCCCTGTGCAGGCTCCCAGGAAGCACCCAGGAAGCCAGGGCGGAGTTGGAACACAGGGCAGCCCGGGGCCAGAGCGGGCAGGGCCGCGCGGCCCGGCAAAGTGCAAGTCACGGTGAGCTGGGCGCCTGGCCCGACCCCGCCCGGAGCCCCCGCCCGCTGTGGGGCAGGCCCGGGCCGCCTGGCTCTCCTGCTCCTCCGAGCGTGGGACGCCGCACCCCGATTCCTGACAAACACGAGTGCACCCCATCGCACACCAAGTCCGATATTTACTCTAAAAAGGGCGAGAATCCCTCCGTTTTATTTCTGCACGGTGATCACACAAATATAATTGCGTGAACCTGCACAATGTGATGACTAGTTTTTAGAGCCGCCCTTTCCTTTCACACATAACTGGCTTGCCTCGCCCTCTGTCAGCACCCCGTAGAATTCCAGCGCGCACCCCCTGTGTTTTCCCCAATGCTTATATAACATCCGATAAAGTTAAACGTACACGACACACTGGGGGCTCTCGCTGTTTTTAAAACAGGGTCTCGTCAGACACGGGTTCTGATGCCCCGCTGCCTCAGCAGTGGGCACAAGTGCCCCAGGCAGGGGGACCGCGGAATCCACTCTGTCCCCTCTGGCAGCTGTTTAGTGTTAACATCAACAGCGTTTGATGTGCACAGGACCAGAATGCCCCCTGCTGCGGGGAAGCCACCTGGCTTCCAGCTTTTGACCGATGCTCCCTAAGCCTCCTTGAACTTACGGGTGTTTTTCTTTCTTTGTAACAGAATCCCAGGAGTGTTGGCATTTTTGATTTCGTGCGTGTTGCCCGATGGCTTTCCGCAAGGCGGTCCCTGGAGGCCAGCGGGCCGTCCGGGCCCTGGTCCAGTCAGGCAGCCAGTGCCCTGCGTTCTTGTCGCTTCTCGGCTGTTCCCTGACCCCGGCGGGCGGGCTGGTGCGTTGTCACACCTGCGCCGGCCACAGGCCTTCACCCCACTTCTCTTCTGTCTGTGTTTTCCTTGTCAACGTTTAAGAGCTCTTGCTGTTACAGCTGTTGAGTCACTAGTACTCTCCTTGATCTGTCACTTGTCCGTGGACTGGATTTACGGCACCTCTTGCTACACACGAGTTTTAGTATAGCCAGCAAGAACTCTTCTGTTTCAGTTTGAATGAGGAGAGTTCTCTCTCTCGTCCTACGCGGTTCATCTAATTCCCGGGACATTCTTGTAAGATTTGTATTATTTTATTATTTGCTCTGAGCCCATCAAGAGACTATTTTATCAATAATGCGGACGTCCCCTAGATGAGCTCATTTAATCCTCACAACTGCGAAGAGGTAGGAACTATCATTATGTCCATTTTATAGACAGGAAACGGAAGCACAGAGAGGCTAAGTAATTGGCCTAAGGTCACACAGCTGGTAAGTGACAGAGCCAGGCCTCACCTGGCATCGATTCCTTGATCCCCCTTGAAGGCTCACACCCTTGGGCTTCCCCATTTCCTCCAGGTTTTCGAATTTTTGCTGTAGTGTTGAATACAGTTTCCTTGAAACGCTTTAATCTCCTGACTCTGTCATTATGTCTCCTTTCTGAACCTTAATCTTGTGTGTTTCCGTATCTCGTTTTTCTTTCACAAAGAAAGGGCAAGTCAGGGTGAGCTCGGGTGTTCTGCTCACCGGTGTTTGCAAAGACCAGGCCGCACTTCTCTTCTAAGAGAAGCGTGAATATAGGTTTCTGATTCATTTCAATTCCATCTTCCTACTTTCTTTTTGTACTTAAACTGGGTAAGTAGGTCCTTTGACTTTTGATTTCCTATTTCAATACTGATGGCCTTTGTCTTTATTTTCCACTGAATACGGTTTTGCCGTGTCCTGGAGTTTTGAAAATGTAACATTCTTACTTTCACCGCTTTCCAATAATTTTTAATTTCCCTCTTGATGGCCTCTTTAAGTGTTTTTTATACGTGTGTTTCCTAATATCAAAGTAGTTAATATTATATTCGTCACACCTTTATTATTTACTGCCAGTTTTCTCAGATTATGATAAAAATATGGCCTTCTTCTCTGCTTTTCTCTATGGGTTCAGGCCTTCTTTGTGGTCAAATAGATAATTTCTGTAGCCGTTCCAGGGACATACGAATGAGATGTATTATTTCTGTTCATAGATGTAAAAATCTCCACCTATTGAATCAAATGTACTGATTTTTCCTGGGTATATTATCCAGCTGTCCTTACAATTCTGATACTTCTGCTTTGTGTGTTTAACCACATTTTGCTTTGTTCATACAAGTTTATGACTGTTTGATCCCCTTTATAATTTTTGCTTTTCTTCTTCCTCTGTTTTGATCTTAAAGGCCACCTTATCTGATGTTAATTTGGGTGGTCCTGCCTTATATTTGTTTGCACCCGTCTGAACACCTAACTCCCTCCAGCCCTTCTTTAGCCTGCGGCTTTACATGCATTTCTCGTAAATGACAGAGGGAGGGTTTGTCTTAGACGCCCTTCTGACAGTCTCTCTATTTTACTAGAAGGACTGGGACCTTCCATCGTTTTCTTCCCATTACCTTTGAGTCCACTCTTCATGTCGCTCTCTCCTCTCTGATGGTCGCGGTTCCTCCCTTTCCCTGCTCATCTGAAAGCTCTGTCGCCAGGGAAGCCCCCGAAATGGCTTTTCAATGTGTTTTCAATTCCTGCTTGCAGCTGCGCCTCCTCAAATCTTTCTGTCCCTTCAAACATTCCGAGCGGCTCCATCACTTCCTGGTCAATTTCCCGCGCCCAAAGCTCCATCCAGACTAAGTTAGCACTTCGATCCCAGGGCACAGCCTCCGCCAGCTCAGCTCCAGTCTGTGGCCCCAGGAAGGGGACAGTCTCATCCCGCCCCGTCCCCCGAGGCTCCGTCCCCCGAGGCTCTGTCCCCCGAGGCTCCGTCCCCCTGGTGCGGGGGCTGACAGGAGGAGAAGGGACAAGGGCAGCATCCTTCTGCTCTACCTGGCGCTGCCCACGGCCTCGGGGGACTCCCGGGGGTCCCGCAGCTCCTGCCCACCACACAGGCCCCGGGAAAGGAGAGATTTCCCCGCACCCTCAGTTCCAGCCCCACCCTCCAGGGCACCTTCCTCGGGTCCCCTCACGTGGCTGGCAGCTCCCCTGGTATCAGCGAGATGGTCCACGGGCACGCCACCTTGGACTGCGGTCAGCTGGAGGAAACTCACACATCCTCTTGTGCAAATGGGGCCCCCTCTGCCTGGCTGTCTCTCTCTGGCTCGCTTTTCCAGCTCCATCATCTCGGATGACACAGAGGGTAGCTCAGCAAGCCCCCCGGGTGAGGAGATGTCCCTTTTGCAGGCACCCCTACCTCTCTCGGTGACTCTCGGAGCCCCGCTCGGTTGGCTTGGAGAGGTGGGGACTCCACCTTTGGGGGAGCGTTGGGGGGGAAGGAAAAGGCCACAGGCCTCCCTCAGACGCACGACTCCCCTGACTCTTACAGTCGCCGCACTTTCTAGGTCCCCGTCTCCAGGGCAGAGAGATGCTGGGAGCAGTTCTCTCCCTCACCTGGAGCAAGGTCTCCACGGGGCGAAGGGCTAGAGTGCACAAAGGAAGGACAGACAGAGCCCAGAGGGAGGGGGCGTTTCAGGCCCTGGGGCGTGGCTGGAGAGCTGGACATTCCCACACTGGCACACATGCTGGTCTCCCGAGTCCATCCTGGTGATGCTGGGGAGGGGCCGGCAGCCGCTCTTGGGACTGCGGAGCCGCTATAGGGAACACGGCCCGGTCAAAACCATCTGCACTACAGCGGGGCATCATCCAGCCTTGAAAAAGGGAGGAAATCCTGGGGACTGCCCTGGTGGTCTATCGGATAAGACTCAGCACTCCCAATGCAGGGGACCCGAGGTTCGCTGCCTGGTCAGGGAACTAGATCCTGCATGCGTGCTGCAACTAAGAGGCCTCACGCCACAACGAAGGAGCCCGCCTTCTGCAAGCCGGTGCAACCAAATAAATAAATTTTAAAAAAATATTAAAAAAAAAAAAAAAGGGGTGTACTTCCCTGGTGGCGCAGTGGTTAAGAATCCGCCTGCCAATGCCGGGGACACGTGTTCGAGCCCTGGTCCGGGAAGATCCCACATGCTGCGGAGCAACTAAGCCCACGCGCCTAGAGCCCGTGCTCCGCAACGAGCAGCCCCCGCTCGCCGCAACTAGATAAAGCCCTCGTGCAGCAACAAAGACCCAACGCGGCCAAAAATAAATAAATAAACAAATTTTAAAAAATAAGCGGGGGGAAATCCTTACACCTGCTCAAGCAGGATGAACGCAGAGGGCACTGTGCTGAGTGAAATAGCCAGTCACAGAAGGACGAGCACTGTATGACTCCACTTGTATGAGGTCCCTGGAGTCATCAAATCCACAGAGACAGAAGGTGGGGTGGGGGTGTGTGCCAGGGGCTGGGGGAGGGGTGGAGAGTGAGGGTTTAATGGGGACAGAGTTTCAGTTTGGGAAGATGAGAAAGTTCTGGAGATGATGGTGGGGACGGACGCACAACAACGTGAACGTACTTAATGACACTGAACCGTGCACTTACAAATGACGAAGATGGTAAATTTTACGTTGTGTGTGTGCCCAAGTTCTCCACTCAGTTCCACTGCTAAACTCGGCTCTGAGCTGTGGACGCCATCTGGGAACCAGAGCTACTCGTCCCGTCAAACCAGGAGCCTTCTTTGTCACGGGGGCATGGAGAGAACCCATTTCTCCAGACTTGTCCCTTCCCGTGCCTGACAAGTGTGGACTCCAATTTCGCGGAGAGCTGTTTTCCTACATTATTGCGGCTAATGGTGAGACTCAGCTCATGTATGTCTCAACGAGACTCCGTGTAGTTATTTCCTTGGAACCATCAGTTGACCTTTAACATGGACCTTAACTCTGACTAGAATTTAAAGTCTCTGTATCAGCACAGTGTACCTTCTGTTGCCCTTACCCTTCGCCCCCTTTTTTTTCTATTTTAATCAGAAAATATAAATACTGAAAAAAAGAATCCCATCCACATGGACCCAGTAATGTAGCAAATGCATGGACACCCTCTACTGAGCCCCCTGCCCCGGGTACTGGGGCGGGAGCCACGGTGGACAAAGGGCAGAGGCGACCCTCGCCCTCACAGAGACCCCAGCCCGCAGGGACAGAGATGGCAGAGGCTCTCGGGGAGCTGGGTGGAGGCCCTGTGCAGTGGGTCAGGGGAGGTGGCCCCAGCGCTCGTCCAGGTGTGAACCAGCTCCGGCTTTAAAGTGAGCAAGGCTGGACTTGCTGAGAGACATGGGTGGAGGACGACAAAGCCGAATCAGGACAGCGGTAACCTTTGGGGGCAGGGGGAGGAAGAGATGGGGGTGGGGAGAAGAATGCACCAAGGGCTTTCTAGGTATGTAATTTCTAAAGCTGGGTGGAGGGAACACAGGTGTTAAGTATTTTTGTTTATTTTTGTATGCCTAATATATTTCATTGTTTAAAGTTAAGACTATTTTTTAGAGCAGTTTTAGGCACAGCAGAACTGGGGTGGAAGACACAGGAAGCTCCTGCGCACGCCCTGCCCCCCGCACGCACAGCTTCCCCACCGTCAACACCCCACCAGACAGTACATCTGTTACCGCTGATGAAGCAGCGCGGACACGTCGTCACCACCCAGAGCCCAGAGTTCACATGAGGCTCACCCCTGGTCTTGTATATTCTGTGGGTTTGGACAGATGTATCGTGAGCTGTATCTATCATTACCATATTGCACAGAGTATTTTCTCTGCCCAAAAGAAGAAAAATGTAGCTTCCGAGGTGTCTGTGCGACGTCCAAGCTAAGTGTCCGGTGGCCATGGGAGTGTTGCTGGGTCAGAGCCCCATCGTAGACACGGGCTCCCCTGCGGGGTGAAACTGAGAGCCAAAGAAGGGAAAACAGGATTGAATCCTGGAAGCCACAGGCTTGAACAGAGGGGGAGAGAGGCAATGGATTCGGGTGCAGCTCCAGCAGAGCAATTTATCTATGAAACCAAAGGAGTGAGGGAACCATTAGGTACTAGCAGCCTCACTGGGGCATCACTGGTGAACAGCACAGGATTGGAGCAGCCCGCAGGCCCGACAGGTCAGGACCGGTTAAACAAATGAAGGCGCAACCATTCGAGAAATAGCTTCAGATCCGTAAAAAGGGCAGATGTTCATAATATATTCATACCTAAGGAAGACAAGTTTTAAAATAGTATATTTTGTATAATTCTTTTTTTTTTTTTTTTAAGTATTACCCTGGGTAGGTGTAGGAAGCACTTTTAAAAAAAAATTTATTTGGTTGCACCGGGTCTTAGTTGTGGCATGTGGGCTCCTTAGTTGCAGCTCACCGGCTCCTTAGTTGTGGCATGCGGGTTCCTTCGTTGTGGCATGCGAACCCTTAGTCGCGGCATGCGAACTCTTAGTTGCAGCATGCATGTGGGATCTTAGTTCCCTGACCAGGGATCAAACCCAGGCCCCCAGCAGTGGAAGCACAGAGTCTTAACCACTGGACTGCCAGGAAAGTCCCTACAATTCGATTTTTATAAAAGATTTTGTTTGCACAGGGAAATCATGCGGGCAGATGAATTAAAATGTTAATATAATCTCTGGGATGATGCGAGGTTTGTTCTTTTTATGGTTTCTGCAATGAACACAAAGTACTTACGAATATAAAAAAGAGAAGGGCCTTCCACAGGGAGCAGGCCCTGTCATTTCCTGGGAGGCTGAGAGACGAGTGGGTCCCACGGCAGGGAAGCCGTGCTCCGTCCAGGGCAGCCAACGTCTGGGCTCCACCGGGCCAGGCCTGGGAGACAGACCGGCACGCTGTCAGCCCTTCTCAGTGCGGGGCAGGCGAGGCGCAGGGAAGCCTCCCTGCCTGCGGCTCTGAGGGAGGGCTCCTCCGACACAGCAGGGCCCAGAGTTCTCTCCTTCCCTCGAGGGGTGGATGTGGGGGAGCCCCCGACCCCTCCACCTCCGGGACGTAGGAGACTCCACCCCTCAGGCAGACGGCTGTGCCCTCCCCCTGCCCTTAGCCTCTGACGGTGTCTCCAGTTTTCTGCCAAGGTCCCGTTACACCAGCCTGGCCAAGACCCCAGCCCACATCTCTCCCCTCGACACCCCCCTCACATCCTCTACAAACACTGCAAAGTGTTTGAGAGCCGCTGGCTAGGTGTGACCTCTTGGCCACCTGGGTTCTCAGGTCTCAGACCCCATCCACGATGGCCCCCGGTCAGAAGATACACATAAAAGTCCCCCTAGGCTCCTTGGTGCCAGCAGCCCGTGGCCCCCCCATCTGCGGCGTAGGGGTGGGGAGGTGCCCGAAGCACAGTCTTGGCCTCGGGCCCGAAGAGGCAGGGCTGGGATAAAGACTCCTGGGCAGGACCTCGCCGGGGGAGTGCGAGCCCAAGGGGCATGAGATGGGGAAGGGGAGCCCGCAGGAGGGCGGGTGCTGCGCCGGTGACGCCACCCCGGATGCGGGCTGCTGCGGACCACGTGGGGGCCCGCCTGGAGGCTGGGCTGCTGCAGGGCAGGCACCAGGGCCACTGGTTGTGGCTCGTGGCTCAAGCACTGGGCTCTCTGGACAGAGGCTGGTCGACCACTGGACGAGTCTTCCACGACCTGGTTTGCTCGGCGCTCCCCCTGGTGGCCACTGGCACGAAACGCAACGCTGTGCGCCCACTCCCGAGGTCATCCGCTCGGGCCACCCCCAGACCTCCGCCAGTCTCATTTCCCGGTCTCCCTTCTAGGCCCCGGTCCTCCCGGCACAGCCTTCACCAACACCCACATGCCTGCATAGACCCTTACCCTGGACCTCTCCTCTCCACGCAAAGGCAATGACTGTGCACAAGCTCTGCCCGCCTTGCAAACGGGGTCTTGCATGCGACCCAGGAGGAGCGAGGTGGTCGCGCGTGTGTGTGTGTGTGCGCGCGCGCGTTCTCCTCTCTGACACCAGGCAGGGTTGCTGCAGGATCAAACCCCCAGAGCAACACGGACACAGGGTCACAGCAGTGCAGCGACACTCGTCCTGCACGTCCTGCGCCCTGATTACTGATTTTGTTCCCAGGCCGCCGCAAAATTCTTTTTACAAATAGTCATTTTTCACCAATTCCGTTCTGCTTAAATCAGCCAGAGTCCTTTCCATTCGTGGCAGGCTGCAAAAATGGCCACAGGGATTCCTCCCCCCGCCCCCTCCACCGTCCCGGGTGAGCAAAGGGTTTCGTGGTAGGTCGTTGCCGTGCTTCCCCACCTTGAACCTGGACTCGGTCCACGGGACACTGGCAGATCTGCCTCCACAGGGCTGAGGGGTGAGCGCCTGGGGCTCGTCCTCTGAACAGGGCTGGGCCGGCAGTCGACGGCAGAACGTCAAGCAAACCCACAAGCACAGGTGAGGCCACCTCAGGCCACTGAGCACCAGCCACGCTGAGCCAGAGCAGAGCCGCCCAACTGGACCACAGAATTATGAGAAATAATACGTGTTCCTTGTGTTAAGCCGTTGTCTTTGGAGCGGTTTTGTTACACAGCAAACGTGAGCTCATACGCGACGTCTAGCAACGGAGAACCCTACCCGATCCACCCACATCCTATTCCTCTCCAAGTCACGTGGGTTTTCGCTCCTCCCTACCTCTTGGAAGCAGGCATTTTCTCCTCTATGTTTTTATGGGTGTCCCTGCAGCCATTTAGGCCGCCTCCCATCTTTTCTCCAACCCGCCAGTTCAATCAGGCCACCCCCTCTGCTTCGAACCTTCTTACGGCTGCTAGAGGGCCTCCCCCAGCCTTCCTCGCTGCTCACTTTGTCCCCACACGCCGACCTTTGGTCAGGCAGGGCTGGTGCCGAGAGCCTGTGTCCATCACGGGACGGACGCGCTCACACGTGCACAGACACGCGTAGAACAGTCTCTGCGCGCAAGCAGAGTCGTTGCTATACCTGCATCTTGCGGCGGTGCGTCAGGGCGTGGGCTCGGGGGAGCCTGAGATGAATCCTGACACAGGCACTGACCACTGTGAGATTCAGCGAGTTACTTCCGTCTCTCACAGGTGGCTGCGAGGTTCACACAAATTCACACACGTGAGATTCTTGGAAGTGCAATGGCACAGGACTGCACACAGTGTCTGTCTGCCTGGAATGCGGACGTCACCACCATCATCACCACCACCACCACCGTCACCACCACCACCACCATCAACGTCACTGTCATTTTCCACAAATATCTGTTGAGCTCCTGCTCTTTGCCAGGCACTGTCTTACAAGCTAGGGACACTACTAACAAGACAGATTCCTGGCTGAGAGAGCTGACATTTTAGTGAGGTAAGGAGAGTAACAAGTAAAAATAGAAACAGGGTAATTTCAGAAACTGGTTACTGTGCTGCAGAAAGCAAACGGTGCTGGGACAGAGAATGACTGCCGTGTCTTCGGTGCCTTTGTTGTTGCAGGCTCCCCCTGCCCCGGGGCCTTTGCACATGCTAGTCCTGCTCTTAGAACATCCTCCCCTCCTTCATTAACCTGGTCAGCGGCCACTCATTTTTTCCCGACTTTGGTCCCGTCACCCCCGCCACAAGCCCCCCCACAAGCAATAACATCGTCCACCTCTCTTTTGCGGCATTCATCATACCTGTGTGTTTATCAGTCTTGTCTGAAGTGTACACCCCGTGAGGGCAGCCAAGCCTCTCTCTCGCTGCTGTACCCCCAGCACAGCAGGTGCTTAACAGTTTTGAATTACAAACAAAGCTGGAGAAAAGACCAAATTTGAAGTCAAACATTACAGTTCCTTGAAATTTATCCGTCAGCTTCTGGCCTAGGAAACATCTCACAGAGCCTCGAGGAGACGCCTTCCCTAGACCCTGCCTCACACCAAACCCCTCTTCCCTGTGTGCGTTCCAGGTGTTCACCCTGAATCCAATCATAGAGAAACTTGGGATTTTTCCTTCTCTACTCTGGTTGGCTGGAGGCCTGGCTCTTCTCGCCCACGAAAGACCCTCCAGGGCCGCCCTCAACACAGGAGCGTGAAGGCCCCTGGGGGCAGAAGTCAGAGGGAGACCAAGGGCAGCCTTTCCCCCAGGGTCCCTGTGTCTCTCCTTTGCGGGGCCCCGATGCCCCACCCACTCTCAAGGGAAAGGCTGGTCTCACCAGCCCCAGGAAGGGCCTGGGGGCGCCTCGGGGCAGTTTTCCTGGAGGAAGTGGGCGTAGGACTCACCTCCCTGCTTCCATCAGAAGGGAGCTGGGGGCTTCTGAGGGTCAGGGTCAAGTGGGCACCTGGGGACCCTGGGAGCTCCTGCGCTTAGGTCTTCCTCCGGCCCTCAAGTGCCTGTCACTGTGCAAAGGGCATTCTCCCCACAAGAATTGTGTGAGAAGGTACTACTCTGATCTTCAATGGATGGAAAATGGAGGCCCAGGAGGGCGAGGGGACCTGCCCAAGGCTACACAGCAAGAGTGAGAAGTACCTCGTTTGTCAAAGCAGCAGAAAAAAACATGTGCTGCCCCAAATGTTCCATTAACTAAGGATCGTACAGACTTTGCATTCTGTCTGTTTACTACCCGTTTGATGAAACGTCTAAGAGCAGAACCGTCGCTGGGGAGGTGCTGCTGACCCGGGGACACTGTCCACATCCGTGCTAGCTGACCCCAGGAGGGCAAGCAGCACGCATCCCTGGTGGCCTGTGTCTGCCGCCGCGTGCGCCTCGATGCCTGGCTCTTCCGCAGTTCATCTGTGCGCCGGGGGCCACACGCGACGGCCTGCAGGCCAGGTCCGGGCCACAGCCTAGAGATTAAGAATGGTTCTTACATTTTAAGTGGATTGGAAAAAAAAAAGGCTGTTTTGTGACACGTGAAAGTTACAAGAAACTCAAATTTCAGGTGCATCGTACCGGCCCCGGCTACTTTCCGTGGCACGACAGCAGAGCCGAGCAGCTGCCAAAGGCGCTGCCGTAGGGTCCTGAACGGAGAAAGTGGGCACCGCGTGGTGCCCTGGAGGTCCTGTCTGATTTCCTCTGACACGACGCTACAGACGAACAGATGATGTGTTCGTGACCGTGTGGACGGAAGCTGGGATCCTCAGGAGTAAACAAGCTGCTTATGTAACAGGCATCTGTTTCCCGAGAATCCCCCCAGGTTTCACACCCTTTCTGAACTGACACGCTTTTGTCACATGCTGGCTCCTCTGACGGCGACTGAATAAACGGTGATGTGTGCTCCGCACCAACTTGTCTAAGAATGGTTATTTTAGCACATTCTCAGTGGAAAGGAGCATTCGCGTGTCCAAAATCCCGACGTGACGAGGAGCCAGCCTGTGACTGGAGAAGGGCCCCCGGCCTCAGCCTCGCTCACCACCCTGCACCCACCTCCCGGGGCTTAGATCCGCCCCCCTATTCTGAGCCCAGAGACTGGGACCCTCGGCCCGTCTGTGCCAGGGGCTTTTTACTCTGCTGCTCCAAGAAGCCTTCAGACTGAAGGGGGGGCAGGGAGAGGGCTCTCGGGGGGGGGGGGGGGGAGGGAATTTCCTTATTTTCTCCCAGCATTTCCCCCACCTTAACTCCCCTCATCTGTTGTGTTTACTGCCAATACCTTTCCTAGATGATGACCTGAGTTTTATTAGAGTTCTTCCTGTACGGAAATCACCTTGTTAAAGAATCACAAAATTAACAAGCTCACAGTGAAACAATCAGCATCACCACCGCCCATGACAGACACTCCGACAGGGAAGGAGAACCTGCTGTCCCGCTGGACCAGCGGCGACGTGCCTCCTCATCCCCTCACAGACCCTCCCCTCCGTGGAAGGCACCCTGCCCTCGCGAGGATCCCCAGATCAGCCGCCCGCCCTAGTGGTTCACTCTCAGCGCACAGCCCGCTTACCCACCATCTTCACAGAAACCCTCCAGCTGGAACAGAGGCAGGCCCGTCAGGCCCCCATCAGAGCCTCTGGCCGCAGCTCAGTGTGCCAGGCAGAAGTCCTGTTGTCGCCCAGGCGGGACTCTGGGCAAAGGCCCCTGTGACCTGCCCCTGCCGGGCCCACCACCTCCCTCCCCGACCTCGCCCTGCAGCAGGGGTGGGGCCCAAGGGCAGAAGGTGGGAGAAGGGGCAGCTGGGTGGGCCTCAGTGCTTCAAGACGAAGACAGGGCTCCACGCACCACCTCCCGTTGAGGGACCGAGGGGAGGGCGCTGGCTTACATCCCTGGGAGAGGGCCCCTACGTGCCGCCGTCAGCAAAAGAGCTGGTCTTAGGACGCCAGGGCCTGCAGGAGTGCCCTTGGCAAACCTGGGGTTGAGGCCCCTCCCACCCAGGACCGGCCAAATCCCTGCTGGTCTATCATCTCAGCGACTCTCGTACAAATAAACAAGCAAGCAGGGACCCTGCAAAGTGCCCATTTGTCCATGTGTCCCGGAAGCCCTTCCCCTGGGGGTTCTGAGGGTGGTTTCAAAGCTTCTGCTCTTGGGCTCCGGCTCCAGCCCCCAAGGGGATGGCAGATCTGCTAACCTCACCTGCTTCTCAAAACTTGCTGCCTGCCGCTTGGCCGGGGGAGTCCAGCCGGAGACACCTGCGCACCGAGAAGCATAAGAGTGCATCAGCAGAAAGGAGGGGCTGGAAGGCCGAGGGGTGAGCAGGGCCGGGGCTCCAGGCACGTGTGTGGGATGAGGAGCTCGTGGGCCCAGGCCCCGCCCAGCAGCCCGGCTGGCCAAACCCCAGCCCTGGCTTTTTTCTCTTTGGAAGTTACTTGCCAGGTCTGCCTTTTCCATCTGTGAAATGAGGCCAGTGAGGGCTGGTACGAAGATCAAATGAAGTAATAAATATTAGATTGCCACAAACCTTGAACTACAAGGGTCAGATCAATCCACAGGGAAAGGACGTCGGCAAGCAGGTGCCCAGGGCTCGGCCGCGGCGGTGGGGCTGCTCCTTTCAGAAGGTGTCCAGACAGAGCCTGAAACCGGGCCTCGCCCCAAACCAAGCCTACCAGTGAGGAGCTGCAGGCTGCCCGCCGCCCGCGGCCGGGGCTGTTCAAACCACCTCACGCCCAGTAACTCGTCTCGTTCTCACCAGCACTGACCAGCTCCGAGCCGGACGCGGACAGGTGTGGCGAGGTTAGGGATGGCCAAGTGCCCAAGGAGGCACCGCTCTGCACGGGAGTCCGAGACCAAGGCAGCTGCACCCAAGGAAGCGGAGAACAGCCTCCAGCGAGCAGACCCTCAGAGACGGGACAGCCTGGGGGCAGGAGGGCGAGGGGAAGCCCCAGGGCTCGGCCACCGCCGCAGCAGCCTCCGCTCAGATCCACGCCAGGAGGCTGTTCACAAAGGACGGCACGTTCACACGCGGCCAAGCGAGGCCCTCTGCGCGAGGGGACCCGGAGGCTCTGCCAGGCGCCCTGCTCTGCGTGGGCCCGTGCCGTCGGCAGGCTCCCAGCCTCGGCTCCCTCCTCCACAACCGTCTGGGCACTGACCCCTGTGACCCTTCACCTGTTTGGCTCCGCCTCGCCCACAAAAGCCGAGACTTCAGGGACGGACTGTCGTTTCCCGCCCTGCGGTGCCTTCCCAGGCGGGTCACTTCTGATGTGACTTCCTCTGATTCCGGTGAGGACGATGCCACCTTGACCCCTCTCCCAAAGACAGCATTCTGGCCAGGGCTGTGACAGAGGAGGCGGAGACTCGGGCAGGGCCCAGGACTTCCATGGCTGACGACGGGCCCAGGAGCCAGTGTCAGTTGTCTCCCGGCGCGCAGAGGTGGATACGGATGCTCCTAGGCCGCGCCCGTCAACGGAGGGAAGACACCAAGCTGTCTGGGCGGCGGCCAGTCTCCCTGGAACAACAGAACCGCGCTCTGCTCCCGCAGCCGTGGGGGCTGCCCACAGAAGCTACAGGAGGCGCACGGAGCAAGCGGCAAGTCTTCCTCCGTCACCTCGAGGGCTTTTGAGAGCCAAGTCAGTGACTTCACACCCACGGTGCCCAGCTCGACTGCCCTATTACCCGTGGGGACTGAGGCGACCGGGCTCGAAGAGTCACCCCTCTCCGGGCTCCTCTCCTGGACCCCAGGAGGGGACAGAAGGACGCCCCCCTTGAGGAGACGGGCCCGTGGGAAGCATCCCACGGGCCCTGCGCAGGCGCCATTAAGGCGAACCCTCACAGCAGGAACAGCCACTCGGCACGCTCACGGATTAGCCCCGTGCGCATCTGCGCGCCCGCAACCTTCCAGGCTCACCTGAGCACCGGTGCCAACCCGTGAATGAGTGGGCTGGTTTCTTTCTTTTTTATGAAATAGATGATACAAAATCAAAAGATACACGTGGAAACATAAAGCGTTTGTTTATTATTGCTATAATCAAGGCAGAATCTCTTAAAACAACTGGCCTTGATAATGGAAATATAATCCGAACCATTAATCACAAGTTTACAGTTTGTTCTTCTCTGCTGTTCAGACTTCACGGCCTCACACACACCACCTACCACCTGACCTTTGTCGTACAAGAAGAAGAAGAATGCACTTGGAGGTCACAAAGCACAGCCCGGCCACTTCCCTAGGTACTGACTGCAGACCAAGCACTTCCTCGCTGTGAACCTGTTTCATCCTGTGTTTAAAAAACAAACGGGAGAGGGGAGGAGGGGCCGGAATGTACCCACCCCCTCGGAGGATCAGTGAGATGACACGGGCGGTAACTGAGAGAGAGAACGTACGAGAAACTGCCCTTTACACTCGAAAAACTCATACAAAGTGGAGTATCACCAGTGACGGTGCTTACCACCCCTGCAGGGAGGGCAGGAACCCACCACCCAGCCCACGCTCCTGGCAGCCTGCAGGACAGCCACCGAGCAGCTGAAATCCTGGGGCAGGGCAACGGGCGTTAACCACCATGCCTCCAAACTCACTGAGGAAGGACCCGGCCTGACAAGCCACATCACGGGGACCCAGCCTTACCCTAGGAACACCTGGTCAGTTTTATTTACCTTAATATACATCTGTACAGGCAATAATAAAAAGGCTATTACACAACAATTCAGTGAGTTTCACCTAGTTTCATGAATAATGCATGCAGTTACAAATAAGAGGTAGAAACACTGTATTAAAGACCTAAAAATATAAACATCATATAAATAAATGTTCAAAATTAACTGCTGGAATTTCATACAGATAAATAAAGTAAAAATTACATTACTTCGTCAAAGTAAAGAAAAACCATGTTTTTGTTTTTATCAGTACACCAAATTAGATTAACGCCAAAGAGCTTCTGTGCAATTTGTCAAGAGTTCAGATTATATTATCTAAAAGGATTAAAACTGGAGAATGGTTTCTTCAAGTATTCAAGCAGGTAAGTAAGAGAAACGAAATAATCTACAACGCAGGCACCATTTCTAGAGGGATGCTAAGTGCCCACATTCTCCACGACTAGCTATCTGGTGAACTGTCAGGATTAACATGAAAATGCACACAGGCTGGAAAGAGCTGCCCATTTTCCTAAGAGAAAACAAACCTCATTTTTCACTAACTTCATGTAAAATTCCACATCACTAATAAGCCTTTAAGTCACCAACTTTGTTCTGGCCCTATTACAATTCTTGAGAGTATCTCTGGATTGACACTTGTTCTAATACTGCCCCAATAACCCTAGCCTTTAGTAACCCCAGAGGTCATAGGCATGAACGCACATTCTGCATGCACAGTAAAAAATGCAAACAAAAGCAGACAACCAGCAACTTAAAAATATCACTGAGAAAACCTGTAGGTGTAGATGAATAGGTTAAGAAAATGCAAAAGGTTCACACAACACAAGTTTTTTACCACTTAAAAGTCCACGAGAGAGTACCTGTGAATTCTGGAAAGGGTAGTGTATATAATCAAGTAATATATTTTAAACAAGTCCATTGTGCCTCAGTTAGTTTTAAATTGCAAAATCCAATACACAGTTGTTTTAATAAATTAGTGCAATATGAAAGATTTTGGAAGATTATTAATATGTGTCCATATTAGATCAAACTGAAGATTTCACAATTTCTTCCAAGAGACGTCTTTCACTCCTTCTTAAGCTATTTCTTCCTGAGCTGTTTAAGGACGCGTGCTCAGACTCAGATAAACTTACCCCGAGTATCAAACTGCCTGGATGAGACGTGGCTTTTTACTTTTTCGCCTCAGTGAACATGTGGAACCCCACACTTTGCTCTGGTGACTGGCGTGAAGAGCCACTCATCGTTTCATTCCTAATTATCCTTAAGAATAACTGTACTGACAACTCTAGTTCTAAGGTACATTTATTTACCAAGTTCAAACTGAAAGCCAAGTGGAATACTCTTGCTTCTGCTTCTACAAAGAAAAAGGGAAGCGGTGGCTTCTCTGATAAGGCAGGTAAGTTCTGGGGTTGCTTTTCCTTTTTGAAATCACTGCTTGCTCTTTGGTAGTCACCGTGCAGGAACCTACAGTTTCCTGCGGGTGGGGCGACAGGATCCGAGCTGTGCTCCCAAGCGCATCGCCTCACACCACCCCTAGTCCTGGGGGCTGGCCTCTGCTGCTCACAAGGTCGAGGTGCTGTAGCAGAGTGCCGACAATCTCCTTTCAATACTAGATTTATCTAGAAATAAAATAAATTCATAATAAAAATCATTTATATTTTCAGAACCAAGGAAAGAAGAACCAATGAAAACAAGTCTCTCACTCTCCACCTACACCCTCACCTCTGTTCTGTCTTTGCCCCAGAGTTAACAGTTCTGAGTACTTTTTCTTCTTTCTGCCGGGTAATTGTCTAGCTTAGTGAGGCACAGTGGTAAAAGCTAGATCAGCACGTCAAATGAAGAACATTTAGGTTTTAACAGCTAGTTCGCTCACAATTGCAAACAATTTTAGAACTGCCAGCCCCTTCTGGCTCTTCAAAATGTGGTATGACCACACCTCCTCCAAGAGGTCCACCTCCTCCTCCTCAAAAAACATCACTGGTCTTACATCTAACAAGTGGAAACACCATCCTGGTACCCTACCAGTCTCCACTCCGTTCTGTACACCAAATCTGCAGTACACAGGGTTTTCACAGGGCTCTTTGGTCACTAAGCCAACGCGGATTAAAACAGTTGCCTTTCTTATTGTTTAATGATAAAAGCAAGGTTCTCTGCATACACAAACACACCCACCAATACAGTCAGGCAGTGTAGAAATCTAAAGACCAATGACAAAAGCCAACAGCTCTCTGTACAAGAAACCTCTCTAATCCTCACAACAGCTCGGCAAGGCAGGCATTGTTCCTCATCTTGAAGAAGAAGAGACCACAGAAGGGTGAGTGACTTGCCCAAGGTTGGGAAGCCAAGATGCAACCCCCAGGCCGCACAGTTCCAAACTCCATGCTCTGTCTGCTGCACCAGGAGGAGACAATGAAAGTGCAACCAACACGCACACTACTTTCTAAGTCAACTCACATTTGTGTACATTTTCAATATCTGCCGGGTCCTGGAGAATCTTAGTTAAGCCTTCCAAAAGAAGGGCCGCCTTATGATAGCGATAAACAATATCTTCAGTCTGCTGGAACATCTCATCCAGGGCTGCAGCCTGAACCTGGAACCAGTCAGCAGAAACAAGAAGATTCTCAGCTTTTCCATGAAAATACGAATCCATTCAGGCAATGCAGCTTTAAATGGAATCTGTCCAAAATGAATATGTTTTGGCAAAATGATATAATCTATTGGGTGAGCGACATAAAAGAGCTTCTTGACAAAAGAGGTACCCTGCATTCAAACATAACCTTCTTGAACTCAGAGATTCATAACTCATGATATTTATACTTCTAAACTGGCTCGTCTATGACTTCACTAAAAAGTTTATTTTAAACATACACTTCCACACTAGTAACCTGGCATTTCACTAAAGTAGATCTTGTTACAATGAAATAATTAAATGATGTTAAAAGCCACTTATCAGCTTTTCCTTTCAGTTACTGAATTTTCTGGTGTGTGGGATTCATTCATTCAGAGGTATTTACTGGGCACCTGCTGAGTGTCGGTCCAGAGCGTATGATGAAGGCAAGCTCACAGTCCAGAGGGAAGCGTGGGCTGTGAACTCCAAGGGGTACCTGGCATCACAGGAGGAAGCCCCGGATGGTACGGAGCACACGCGAGAGGCATCTAACCCGACTATGGAGGAAGAAGTGGTTAGGGAGCGCCTCCAGGAAGTGACGCTGAGGCAGAGCCACAAGGAAGCAGGAGGGAGCTGGGCAGGGGAAGAGGTGGGTAGGGCTCCCCAAAAGACGGGCATGGTGTCGCATGGTGTCATTCACGGGGTTATGAGCATTTGTTTCCCCAACAGCATCCTGATTTTCTCTTTAATCATTCACTGCCCAGACTTTCAGTAATCCAGTATCCTTAATTTACTTGTCAGTATGCTCTGTCTCTTTCAAAGAGTAAAGCCACATACAATATGATAAATAAAACGGATACAGAAAATCCAAGCCCTGAAACGGAAGGAGAGAGAAGTAACTAAATATAAGTTGAGTGTCTCCAAGCTTGCTCAGCAGCCAGGGCACAAGGAGAGACTTGTTGGAGGCACGTGGCTCTATCATCAGAAGAGACAGAAGCACCGTAACTCCGTACGAGAGGACGTCTTTCCTGGCACAAATTTCTAAAAGAAAATCTGTCCCATGAAGTCTTAATTCGGTACAAAACGATACAATGCAAATTATTCGTGTCAACAGCTTAGGGCACTATAATGTATATTATTCTCATCAACAGTTTCTATTCCAAAACTATTTCCACACTCCTTTTCATTATGATGGCTTTCAGAATAAGACCAACGGGGTAATATAACAGTACATTTCAAAGTACACAAATTTGAGAGGGAAAAGGAAGCTCAACTATGTTAATATGGTAAAAACTATAAGGTTGGTCAGTAATTAAATTTTTCCCCACTTCATTACTTCTTTGACAGTCCCTAATTTCCTGTTTCCTTCAGAGCAATTTTTCCCCCAAGATACAGAAAACCAATTATTTCCACTAACATAACCAGAGAGTTGGAAAAGTAGATTATACTTTGTGTGTCCACACTTAGGTAAGGTCAGTTGTGGAATCTGAGCATGTGAATTTCTGCAGATTGGGTAACAAGAGCAGTATTTTTTCTAGTGTTTTATCAAGCCAAATTTCTTAAATAGTAGAAAATGAAGAAACAGATCCAGTGAAGCTTTTAGATGCAAACTATAAAAAGATTAGATCACGCCTAATGTTAGCAATTTTTCAGAGGTATGATAAACTTTTACCAAATGTGGTAGGTAACCAACATAACTTATGTTTGTTGCATGTTAATTAAGTGTAATCACTCCTTCAGGAAGAGGTACCACAATACCTGGGACTTGGGAGTGGTGGGGCATAAACTCTCTTTAAAAGGATGATGTCAAGTAGGTGTGCACCTCAAAAGACGCTCTTAGGGGACTTCCCTGGTGGTGCAGTGGTTAAGAATCCGCCTGCCAATGCAGGGGACACGGGTTCGAGCCCTGGTCCAGGAAGATCCCACATGCCGCGGAGCAACTAAGCCCATGAGCCACAACTACTGAGCCTGCGCTCTAGAGCCCGTGCTCTGCAACAAAGAGAAGCCACCGCAATGAGAAGCCCGCGCACAGCAAGGAAGAGTAGCCCCCACTCGCCACAACTAGAGAAAGCCCACACGCAGCAACGAAGACCCAACGCAGCCAAGAAAAACAAAAAACAAAAGGTGCTCTTAAAGACAAGTAGTATTACTATGCAATATTACACCTTAAAAAGGGTTACCATTTCTACAGCACAATTATAGATGAGTTTCTCTGCTGTTACGCTGTTGATTTCATCAATAAATCTCTGTTTGTCAGAGAAGAAGCGATTCAGCTTTTCTGTAAGTTTCTTGCACATGCTGATGCAGAATTTATATCGTTCATTCAGATTTTTGACAACTGGAAAAAATTGAAATGAGAATTTTAATTTTCCTCCAGAAACAGTCATGGTGACATGCAACTTTCCTGTTGATTTATGGAAAGCAACACTAAATGATCACTGAAAAAAGTGACAGGAAATCATTCTTCCACATGTTCTCTCAGTGAAGAGAAGACTGAGAACAAAGTAATTCTGACTGTTCTCTGTATCGGTTAAACAGCAAAACCAAAAAACAGAAAAGCCAGCATCTTTTCCCATTTAAGAATGCTTAATACCACGGTGACCCCTCACCAAAGACTTCCCTTCCCAGTGTAAGGGGAAAAGCAGCCCCGTCACGCTCCGCTTGTACCTTGTTTCACTCCCGTGGACGGGCTCAGCTTCCCAGACTTGATCTGCTCTTTGGCGAGATGCAGAGAGGCTGCCAGCAGCTGTGCGGCCTTCATGTATAACACCAGCTGCTCCACCCGCCTGCACCCAGAGACAGCAAGCAGAGCGTCAGCCTGCGAACCGACAGGCCAGGGCCCCATCTCAACAGTCTCTCTAAGGGGACATCATTCCCCTTGACACTTTTAGTGCACGAACACCTCCCGAAGGGAGAAGGGCCGGCATGGAGAAAGACGTGTATACTTTGAATACAGTGGGCACACTCAGATAAAAATACAATCTCTCTATCATCAAATACCTTAACAGCATGATTTACAGGAAAGGAAGCACCAAGGCTGCAGGGCCTCCAGGTCTTGGCTCACACAGTGACATCGAGCACGGTGAGATAACTCAGGGACGCCCATGGCCGTGGATGACACGGCCCCCAGCTTGGACGCCAGTTTACAGAGGGCAGGAAGCCTCTGGAGATGGACAGCAAGGGGGCACCTACCCCCAGTCTTTGCTCAGCTGGCTGATCTGGTCCACCACCGCGCTCTCCTGGATCTGGTACAAGGAGACTGCGGACGCACAGAGCCCCGGGTCTCCCCCGCGCACGGCTGTCAGGTCCAGCACACACTCCGTGAACAACAGCATTGCGTTCAGGTGGCGGAAGGTGTCTGTGTGCTCTCGCTGCGGCAAAGCCAATCGTCTTAGAAACTTGCAGGTTAAGGAGAGGCGCACACTCATTTCTGCACACAAACTGTGGCCACTGCTAATGTTTTCTATACTTATGAATGTCAGGATGATCAAAGGAGAATGAAAGTTTTAAGTTCCAGAAAACTGAGAAAAAGAAACACAAATGAAACCAAACAAGAGTGTGTCATGTGTCTGTGGGTATGGATGTATGAGAGCACCCACAAAATTCAGCCTCAAAGACATGAAGTCATTGTACTTTTGCACCAGGAAAAAAAATGAAACACAGAACAATTAAATCTATACATGAGACAGAAACATGATAAAATAGACACCAAGATATAAGAATGTAAGGATATTCTGTGCAGTAAACCACATTTCTTGATAGTTTAATGAATTATACTGACTTACAATGTCAGAGACACTTTATTTTAATTTCTGGTGGCTCTTCAGTTAACAGTGATTCCTAACACTAAGGCTCTAAATTTTGTGATCTTGTCGGTTAAAAAGTGGAGTATAGATAGACATAATAGCAGCGCATTAAAAATGGGTACTCTAAAATTAACGTTTTGAGATTTGTTTTTAGCTACAAACGTATTTTGAAATCTCAAATAAGACTAAGTTTCTCACTCTCCTTTTATGATTAAAAAGGGATGAGAATCAGCGTACTAGAGACAGAAGAATAAACCAATCACTTTTTGAAAGTCTCTCTGCTCTATGACAGCATATCAGATTATATGTTCCAATACATATTGGAACATAATTTATGCCTAATTTGACGGAGACTGAAAAAACTCTGAAGATTGCTTTTCCAATCTTATACGTAGTTTCAAAATTACAACTTAAACTTACTACAGAATCACTATTAAAATTTTGCATGCAGTACTTTATCACTTTTATGTGAAATACTTAATTTTCCTTCACACACAACAGAAATATGGGAAGAGAATTTGTTCTTTAGTCGACCCGGAGGAGGTGCAGTCTGTGGAACACTGTCCTAGAGTCGACACTGAGGAATTAGCTGGCAGAGGCTCTGGAATCATAAAATCCACCTCTACTCTGCATTTGTGCTCAGCAC
Source organism: Physeter macrocephalus (assembly GCF_002837175.3). Lineage (NCBI taxonomy): Eukaryota > Metazoa > Chordata > Mammalia > Artiodactyla > Physeteridae > Physeter > Physeter macrocephalus. The sequence goes on from NC_041227.1 coordinate 82,519,473, forward strand.
ACTTCACGTTCTGAGGTGTTTTTCCCTGGAGACCTGGCTCCGCGGAGGGAAGGTACTGGTGTACAACACGCGACTGTCCGGTCTGCCGGGCAGCTTTATTCCTCAGCGTTACCGACTGATTTGGCATCTTAATTTATTTTTTTAAACCTACGTTTAAGTGTATCATTTTTATCTTATGAAGAAAAGCAAGCTTTGAGGATAAAAAGTTACGGTTTTAGGAAAAAGATGACGTCTTAAAAGTCCTGTAAGTAGTAAATAAACTCCAGATAAAGAAATTAAGAATACAAAATCTGTACGCGTCACTTCCTGTCAACCAAAGCTTGTCATGAACGAGTGTCACCGTCAACATCATTCTGAAAATATATGAGCAACGTTCCAAATAGGAAAGGCAAGGGGGATTTTGTCCTCCTGTCAGCACCACTCTCCTCGGGAGTCCCCTTACGTGACACGTCACAGGGTCTCTTCCCACCTCCATCAGCGTCTCCTCGGGCAGTTCAGGGGCTTCAAAGGCGACGAGCCCCTCCAGGCTGGGGGGTGAAGCACCACAAGGCGCGTGTCTCAGGCTGGGAGCTGCCTCTGCTCCCGGAGGGGGAGACCCGGAGCACGGCCCAGGCGGGGAGCCCCCGGACACGCGGCCCCCGCCGGAGCCCCCTGCGGAGACGGGCGAGGAAGCGTTAAAAGGAAGGCCCCCGACCCCTCCCCGAGCGCGTGAACAGGCTTTATCTTCCCAGGCTCACCTTCATTCCTCACAGAATCGGCACAGCTACTTTTAAATTCGGTTTTCAACAAACTTCTAGCACACGCCTTTCTCCCTGCTGCTCCACAGCCCTCACGGTGGTGAGACTCAGCGGACGCCTGTGCGCTTCGCTAAGATTATACCCCAGCGCTTCTGCGGCGGCACTTATTCTATTTCTGAGGTTTTTAATGCCACCGATAACAATGTAATGAGATCCGTCCTTCGCTTGAGTTATTTGTGAGAAATACTTTATAAGACCACTTTGTTGAAAGTGGCCTTATAGACAGAACGGGATTACCGCAGACCAAACATTACTATAAATATTTTTATAGCTCTTCGTAAGACTTGCCACGCTATTTTCTAAAGCAGCCGTGAGCGAGCGCAGGGGTCCCACTCAGCCTCAGCAACACTGGGCGTTACATCTTCTAACTGTTGGCTTAGGTAACAGGTATAAAAAGTTATTTTCTCAAAGTGGTATCTTCTTATTATTTAATACTCTTAATAACCCTAAAATCAAGATTATCAGCTCTTTTTCCACTCTCATTATCTACTTACATCCTTTGCTTATTAATCTACTGGTATCTTGATTAGTAACTGATTTAGCGTAAGAGAACTTAAGGGGACACAAGGTATAATATATGATGTCAAATGATAACTCAAGTCCAGTCTAAAAACTTTCTTAATTTTTGGTACCAATTACCTATTTATAGACTATGGCTGATAAAACCAATCTATCAGCCTATCCAAAAGTAGGATATAGGATTAAGTGCAAAGATTGGGACTCAAAGTACCAAAAAAGGTGAAACCTAGGTTTCTAAAAAAAACTCACAAAAACAAACAACAATCTATCATTTTCAAAAAATTTACTGGATGTACTAAAATAAGCCTTCAATAGAAGCTAAGAAGCAACAATATGCATAGCTGCTTCACTGTGGAGAAGTCACGTTTATGTAATGACGTTATAAAATTATATATATATTATTACAAATATATAACATAATACCTTTTATTTTGCAAAGTTTTTTTTCCCCCACAAGTATTGTTTCATTTACTTTTTTTTTTTTGGCCGCACAGCGTGGCATGTGGGATCTTAGTTCCCCGACCAGGTATCAAACCCATGCCCCCTGCCGTGCAAGCGTGGAGTCTTAACCACGGGACTGCCAGGGAAGTCCCCTCATCTACACTTCATAACCCTTTAAGGTAAAGTAAATCGTTATCTCCACGTCATTGGTAAGGAAACTACGTCACACCATTAAGCCGTTATCAGAATCTGCACACCAAACACGAGCCCAGGCGGAACTAAGACAATCCTCACCTGAGGTGGTTCTTGTCCGAAGGACTATGCGGGTACAAGCGGGGGTTGTGGCCCTGTGTGGAGGAGACCCTACCGTGAACAGCACAGCCCTGGGACTCGCTGCTGTTCCCACAGAAGGAGCCCATGCAACACCACAGGCTCCTGCAGGGGCTGCAATAAAAAGTTCACCAAATGTGTCACATATCGGAGGGTGGGTTTATAGGGACACCTTTACTTTTATATTAGTTTTGTTTTCTTTTTTTACAATAAGCATTTATTACTCTTAAAAACAGAAAATTCAATATAGATCTCCATTAAAAATATTTTATGGTAATCTCTTCACAGCTGTGAATCTTCTTTTTGCCAAGGCCTACAATTCAGTTACTTCTACGTGAATTGCCGTCACACCTGAGGATAATGTGAAAAGGTGGAAACCAAGAATTGGGAATAAAAATGTGGGGAAACAACCTGATTAAAAAAATGGGCAGAAGACCTGAATAGTTATTTTTCCAAAAAATACAGACGGCCAACAGGCACATGAAAAGATGCTCAACATCGCTAATCATCAGGCAAATGCAAATAAAAACCCCAACGAGACATCACCTCACACCTGTCAGAATGGTCATCATCGAAAAGACCACAAATAACAAACGCTGGTGAGAATGTGGAGAAACTAAGAGCTGAGCTATTTTTTGTTTCTTTTTTTTTTATAAATTTATTTATTTATTTTTGGCCGTGCTGGGTCTTCGTTGCTGCACACGGGCTTTCTCTAGTTGTGGTGAGTGGGGGCTGGTGTACAGGCTTCTCACTGCGGTGGCTTCTCTTTGTTGTGGAACACAGGCTTTACGTGCACGGGCTTCAGTAGTTGTGGCTCGTGGGCTCTAGAGCGCAGGCTCAGTAGCTGTGGCGCACGGGCCTAGTTGCTCTGCAGCAGGTTGGATCGTCCCGAACCAGGGCTCGAACCCATGTCCCCTGCATTGGCAGGTGGATTCTTAACCACTGCGCCACCAGGGAAGTCCCTAAGCTGTTTTACAACTTATATTTTCTTAGAAGAAAATATAGAGTTAAGCTGTTTTATAACTTATATTTTCTTAGAAGAAAATACAGAGTTAGGCATTTAAGAACAGGTATCTAGGGAAACTCAAAGACAACAGGGGAGACAAAAACAAAGACACCAGAGAAAAGTTCACCCTGATACCTATGGCTACAGCAAACACTAAACACAGCCTAACTCTTAGCCAGATAAACAAAAAAACCCTCACGCTATTTAACTCAATTATATGTCCAGTAATATCATTTCTGGCTTTCAACAAAAAATTAAAAGGCAAGTTAAAAGGTAAAAACAGCTTGAAGAGACAGAGCAAGCACTGAACCAGACTCAGATATAGCACACATATTGGACTTATCACACCAGAAATTATATTAACTTTGATTAATGCTAAGAACTCTAATGGAAAAAATAAACAACATGTAAACGCAAATGAGTAACAAAGCAGAGAGATGGCAACTCTAAGAAAGACTCAAAGGAAATGCTGTAAGTCAGAATCACTGACACAGAAATGAAGAATGTATTTGATGAGCTCATCAACAGACAGGAGGACATGGTTGAGAAGAAAATCAGTTAGCTTGAAGATATGTCAATAGGAACTTCCAAAACTGAAAAGCAAAGAGAAAGGAGAATTAAAACAACAAGAACAACAAAAAAAAATCCCAGAATATCCAAGAACTGTGGGACAACTACAAAGATATAATATACGTGCAACAGGAATATCAAAAGGAGAAAGAGAAAGAAACAGAAGAAATATGTGAAGTAGTGATGATCAAGAAATTTCCAAAATAAATGCAGAACCAAACGTTCCAAGTCCAGGAAGCTTAAAGCAAGCAGTTAGAATGCCAAAAAATCTACATCTGTGCATTTCATCTTCAAACAGCAGAGAATCAAAGAAAAAATCCTGAAAGAAGCCAACGAAAAAAGGTACCTCATTTATAAGAGGAATGAGGGAAAGAATTACACGAGATTTCTCTTCAGAAACCATGCCAGCAAGATGACGGTGGAGTGAAATATCAAGCCCTACAGCACAGAAACCATACTCGGGTGTTTGCTGGTCTAGATATTTCCTCCTTTGGAGGCTCATGGGAGAGACAGTAAAAGAATTACAGAGAAAACAAGAAAAAAGAGGCTCCAATACTGACTCTCAAATTTAAATGGACATAATAATCACGTGGGGAGCTTGTTAAAGACACAGATTTCTAAACTCCTTTCCCAGAAAACTTGATTAAACAAGTCTGGGTTAGGGTCTGGAGCCAGCCCTTTGTTTTCATTTTTTGATAAGCAGTCTAAAGTAATCTAGATGTGGGTCCATGGACATAAAGTTCCCTGGAACAACTATGAAAGAGCCAGGGACCTCAGTGACCTATGGTTCTTTATAGGTTGGGCTTGCTGTATAAGAAAATGCTCAAGAGTACATATGTGTAAGGCAACTTTGGCCAGTGTTATCCTACTGATAAAAAGCAGTCTTGGTCAGCATCTAACTTCTAACTGCTGCTGATCTGCTGATCATCAAGACACTCAACATGTCCCTGTCTTGACAGGCTCCTAAGAAATTAGATGAGATGACGGACTGGATGAAGAAATCTGGTCAACAGGTTTGTGAACAGTCAACAGAAGTAGATGGGCAGAGTAATTACCCCCATGCCCAAGCCAAAGATGCCCACGTCCTGACCCCTGAAACTTGTAAATAGGCTATGTTACATGGCAAAGGGGAACTAAAGCTGCAGATGGAACCAGGGCTGCTCATCAGCTGAACTTAAAGAGATTATCCAGATTATCCAGTGGGTCCTATGTAATCACAAGGGTCCTTTAAGTGTAGACTAAGGGGGCAGAAGGTCTGAGTCTAGGCTGACCATTGCTGGCTTTCACAGTTGAAGGGGCCACAAGCCAAGGGATGAGGGCAGCCTCCAGAAGCTGCAAAAGGCCAGGAAGTGCACTCTCCCCGAGAGCCTGCAGAAGGAACCAGCCCTGCCTACACCTTGATTTTAGTCTAGTGAGACCCACTGTGGACTTCTGCCCTCCAGAACTGTAAAATAATATATCTGTGTTGTTTTTAAGCTACCAAGCTTGTGGTAATTTGTTACAGCAGCAATAGGAAAGTTAACAAACAGATTACCTGCCTAAAAAGAAACCGGACTTCTCTTACCTATATCCATTGGTCGTTCTGTATTTAAACTGTCCGTGCTGCCCTGATGTCCACCTAAAGGTGTTTTTACTGGTTGATCTGATAATTTCCCAGTACTGACAGATCTAAAAAGAAGGATAATAATGAAAATGTATACTTTTAAAAAGATCCAGACATATCAGCAATAAGGGTGATTTAAGCCAAGCCATAAAAGGGTTAAAGGAAAGTCAGAGAACAAGGAGACAAAAAATAGAGACCAAACAATTCAAGGTAGAGATAAACTTCAATACCCAAAATAAACAAAAAGGCAGAAACAGACTACTCAGGAAACTCAGGGAGAGCTCTGGACTCCCACAGGTATAGGCAACAGCTATGGTTTTCAGATATTCTAAGTGTATGCAGTTCCTTACACGTGTACAGTGTCATTAACCACTGGCATAAACCAGCTCCTAATCGGGTATGGCTGTTTTATGATAGGAATAGATGCACTGTTACAGTTTCCACATTTTGGGCTGGAAGGAAATGGCGTCTCTTAGGGTCTGGCTGTTTTATGATAGGAATGGATGCACTGTTACAGTTTCCACGTTTAGGGCTGGAAGGAAATGGCGTCTCTTAGTGTCTGGCTGTTTTATGATAGGAATGGATGCACTGTTACAGTTTCCACGTTTTGGGCTGGAAGGAAATGGCGTCTCTTAGGGTCTGGCTGTTTTATGATAGGAATGGATGCACTGTTAGTTTCCACGTTTAGGGCTGGAAGGAAATGGCGCCTCTTACCTGCCAAACGCTGCCCTGACCTGCTGCTCGGACTTCTGCCTCTCCCCTCCTTGTACTGAGAGACAGTGAGAGCATCCCCGTGGGTCACTCCCATCTTTCGACTGCCCCTCAGAAGGCCCGCGGCGAGTGGCCAAGGCTAGCAGGTTGGAAGATGCTTGCGTTTTCGGGATTTTGAAAGGAGCCGTGGTCTAAGGGAACACATGTAAACTGGTTGCTATGACATAGCAATGTTCAGAACCGTCAGGCTCGTGGCACAGTAGCCGGAGCAGAGACTCCAGACTCTGTCAGTCTTGGATTCTTATCTCGGCTCTTCTGCTTCCAGTCCCTGTGACCTTGAGAGCTCATTTACACTACAGGCCTGTTTCCTTTTTTCAGGATTAAATGGGAACGTGTATAGAAAGCATTCAGCAAGTAAAGGACTTACACTTTGCCTGGTACATGGCAGGTGCTGATTAAATTGCAGCTATCCTCTTCCTGAAGGCTGTCTACAAAGTACTTATGATACCAGCTCATGACCTACTACTGAGAGTTAAGCTACTCCATGGTATTGCTGCTTCCACATCCACCGTGCTTGGCTATGCAGCCTGCAGGGACCTTAAATTGACACCAGCCCCTTGTACAAGCACACGCCCTAGACAGCAGCCCACAGAATCGCAAATAAATGTACGTTCCGGATATGACTTCCCTGACAGGCCTGGTGATCTCCCCCCGTCTCCCAGGGCCTTCCCGCTGTGTGCCCCTTAGACAAGACCCCCGTGGAACTTATCACAACCCTGCTCTTTTGGTTTGGATTGACCCATCCAGCCTTAGCCCGGGAACCCCAGAGCACGCCACCACAGACCCTAATAAAGGCATGTGCCCAGGTCCTGTCTCTCTCTGCACTTTGACTTGACTTCCCCGTGTGGCATCTGGGTGCTTCTTCCAGGACCGGTGAGTAACCAACTTCTCTATTTCAATTTCTCCTGTGGTCTGTTGCTGGACCTCAGCTGACCACCCGGAACAAAATGCCCCAGCTAAAAAAATGTTAATTTAGCAAAGTCACAACATCTACAAAAGGGCTTAATAAACACACCTTAGTAGGAGAGCCAATGATTGTTGGTAATGGAGTTTTGAAGAACCAGTCAGAACTCCGCGGGGAGGACCCCGCGTGCTTGGTGGGAGAGGTCCCAAGGCTGCCGGGCCGACTGGGCTGGGGGGAGCAGCTGCACCCAGCCCCGGCGTGGGACGGGCACACGGGGTCTGAGTGCTGCTTTCTGAGCTTCTGCTTGTTCTGGTAGATGTCGGCGAGGGTGGAGGCGCTCTGCGGTCTAGCACCCAACAAGAGTGGCTGTGGCGACGGAGGCTGCAGCACGGGAGAGCCTGCTGAGGACACAGAGACAGCGTTAACCCAAAGGGAAGAAGAAGTGCAGGGCAGAACCTGGCGAGTTAAGAGGACACCTCTTCAAGGAGAGTTCCAATGAATGTCTTGTTTCCCGTGAGATATTCTAAAAGTTGTTTACCTGGCAAGAGACATTTTTTGGCATCCTTTACAAACAGTGACAAGCACGCTGCGGTTGGCCTTCCCAGGAGACAGGGGTTAGTGACGACGGGTCTGTCAGCTGTTTTACCAACAGCGGGCACACAACTCCATTAACGTAACATCTAGTCAGCACCACAGAGAGCTAAAGAGCGCGTAAAGCCAACGAAAACAACGAAAATCTACATGGAATGAGATGATTTCCACTCTTTATATCGATACGTATGTGTGTATTATCAATGTAATTATTCTTTTTTCTCACATAGCAACTACAAGAAACTTTTCAAGCTAACCTAGAATAGCTCTTTATTCAAAAAAGAATGTTGGAAAGAAAATTAGAAAGATAATATACTTCTCCTGGATTTTATTTTGTCTAAAAATAACAAGCATACGCATATTCATTTTTGTCAGTTTCACGAAATTCATTTAAAACCTGAAGTATCCAACTTCTCTACAAAGAAAACACTTGTCCACAGACATTCTTGCCTCTTAAGGGGACACTGGGTGATGGCGTCTCGACAGGATAAACAGCTGTGGCTACAACGGGAGAACCCCCCCAACCCTGCTATTGCTGACCTGACGGTCGCTAAGCCTGGGCTCCGTTACAAATTCCGTGGAGCCTCTTGCTGCCAAACTACCACCAGTAATGTTAGAGACACACAGACCTTTTTGGTGGCTGATAACCATCACCTTTCCCAAGACAGACAGCGATAAAAAGGAGCTCTTGCTGCTGACCACTCCTGGCTTGATCGCATCCTAAATCTACTACTTGATTTTTCAGAAGTGGGTTCTGCCATACATGTGTGTATATACGTACACATACCCAAATAAACAGTGACAAAATGTTATGATCCGGAGAAAGTTAATCAAGCTTTATTTTTAAAGAAACACAAAATATGAAACACTAAACCTAGAAAAGAGTGCTTTTCTTTTCTTTAAAAAACCTCTAATTAACTTTTTTTTTTTTTTGCAGCTGCGTTGGGTCTTTGCTGCTGCACGCAAGCTTTCTCTAGCTGCGGAGATGGGGGGCTACTCTTTGTTGCAGTGTCCAGGCTTCTCTTGTTGCGGAGCACGGGCTCTAGTCGTGCAGGCTTCAGTAGTTGCGGCGCACGGGCTTAGTTGCTCCGCGGCATGTGGGATCTTCCCCGGACCAGGGATCAAACCCCTGTCCCCTGCATTGGCAGGCGGATTCTTAACCACTGCGCCACCAGAGACGTCCCAAGAGTGCTTTTCTAAGTAACACAGCATTCCTTTAACTGCCCAACTCCTCAAACGCACATACAATAAAATGTGACTTATCAAAGTGTGATTTGCACAGATCTTTTCAGGAATATATATTTCATGTCATAAAGCAAATAAACATCCATAGTTCTTTTTTATCTGGTCCTAAGTGGTAGCTCTTATCAAAACCAGTATTAACCAAAATAATGAAATTTCATTTTCTAGATCGATTTTCATTATCTGTGCGACAACAACCGGAGTTTAGCCACACTGTGTAATTCCTAGGACTCGGTCTCATAAAAGAATCCTATACGTAGGCGATAACCAACTGGCAATGATACACTAGAGCGCATTAGCATAAAAAACAGGAAAGCAGAGAAAATACTTCACATAAATTCTGTTGGCTTGTTAAGAGTGGAAAAACATATCTCAAATTCACGTACGACGGGATTTAAACTATTAACATTGCGAGTCCATCTCCTACCTGACCAGTTCCTGCTCCTGGATTCCTGGCCCTGAGGATGCCCACAGCAGCACTGACTAAACTGCTCAGGAATGGTGCCAACTGTGAAGAAGGGAAGGGTAAAGCAGGGAGAAATGGCTCACAACTAATACACCATGGAAAAGGCGACACATGCACAGATCGTACATTACAGTTGACACAATTTAACTAGCGAAGATGTAGTTCAGCTCACACGTACTAAGCGACAGCGTGCTGGGCACGCTGAGATCAAAGCACCGTAGGACCTGCCCGGAGGGCAGAGACTGGGCAAGAGCCAGGCAAACCTTTGACGTGGGTCTCAGGCGTGGAGCTGCTGGGGCCCAGCTGCTGCCCGTCCACCCGCCGCATTCCCCTCCCGCCGAGGTTGCCCCCGGGCTGGCCCAGCCTGACCGTGCGGGTCACGGGGATTCTGGGTGGCTTGTGCCTGGGGGCGCTCCTCAGAACTCACTGGCCGCCGAGACGCCTGCCCAGCCTTCTCCCCCGGGGGTCAGGTACAAGGTGGTCAGAAGGGGCGCCCTGCGGCCCCTGCTTCCTCCCCGCTCTCCCTCACAGCGGCTGCCCAGGCGCTCCCTGCACATTTCTGCAGCCCCCTTCTTTGTACCTACAGCTGCGAACCCGAATTAACAAGAACGGGAGGCGGGAAAGGTTTCCGGGAGCTCAAGCAGACGAGAGGCGTGTGTCTCCAGCAGCGGGGGAGCAGCGGGCGGAGACTCGACCCCGAGGGAGGGTCGCCTCCCTGAGAGCAAGGGTTGGGGCCTCGTCCGCAAACTCCGGGGGGCCCGGGGGCCTCTGAGGGGGCGAGGACGGGCCAAGACTTTGCTTGAAGATTTTTCAGCTAAAAGTAGTGTCCAAACCACTGCCACGGGGGAGTGGTGACATAAACTTTTAAAAAACATCATCACTGTGGTTTTCGCTTTGCGAACCGAGGCTCCCTGGCGAGGGTTCGGTCCTGCTCGCTCCGCCTGGTTCCGAGACGCGCCCCTCCCTCCCAGTCCTACTCCGGGGCGGAGACGGAGGGTGGGGCCTGCCCCTTTGGATGCGCGCGCTGGCCCTCCCGGCTCTCCGTACTCCCCCACGTAGCCGCTAGGAGGCGGCTGCTCACGGACTCCTGGATCTCCGTTGCCCTGGCCCCTCTCGCGTGTGTTCTGAAGCTGGAGTGTTTTCTTAGTTAAGCCCCTGAAAATGTGGTTCGAGGTCTTCCTGTTGGGTTGAAATTGGCTGTTCTGTGGCCTCCCTGCGTGCCTTGGGCGGCTATTTTCGAGCTCCCCGTGTTGCTGCCCGCAGTGTCCAGGAGAGGTGGGAGGATCTGCAGTGGAGCTGCCACCCGGTCCCCCCGCAGCGGGAAGGCCTCTGGTGGATGTAACCCAGCGCCGTCACGTACTCTACTGCCTTTTAATCCTCCTAACTCCCAGTGCCAAGTAGGGTAGGCATTTTACGTACTCTCACCTAGGGTTTCTGAGTTTGTGTTTAGAGCCCAAACCCAGTGGAGGTGCTTTTTATCCGCAAGATCCATTTATATTATCCTGTTTCCGACAGCCGTCTTAATGGCTTTATACAGAGATTCTCAAGAGGGAATCAGAGCAGGTTAGGGTTGGAGGGGCGGGATATGGCTCCCAGTCAGCTGGGACTCACTGCCATCGTGAGCCAGTGTTCCTAAAGGGAGTGTCCTGTCGCACTGGTCATAATGAAAGAAGGTTGGAAACAACTGCTATAAATTCTCCTTACCCGAAGGGGAAGGTGAGTAAGGCCTGGAAGACCCCGTGGAGAGTCTTCGTCCGACCGCCTGTACTGTGTCTGCCGCCGCTGGGGAGCAGGATCCCAGCCGGGGGAAGCCCATGGGGCTGGTGTTAGACCTCCGTACCACCGCAGATCTAAAGGGAAAAATAATATTACTCCCTCACCGGCAGGTTCTAGGACTTTATTTCTGTCCTTTTTCCTAAAACTTCCTAACAATATGCCGTGGAGTAGATTTTTTAAACATATGGAACATAGTCATATGCAACAAACATAAAACCTATAAAATTATACAGAGTGAGGTCTCCCTCCCATCCTTCTGTCCGTCTACCTAATTCCCAACACTTCCTCAATCCTGCTCAAAAGGTTACCATTTTTTTTAGTTTCTAATGTATCCTTCCAGAGTTCCTTAATTCAAATACAAGCAAACTGAATATATAATCTTATTTTCATCTTGTTTTAACAAAGGTAATAGACTCCATACCAATCATTTTCAACTTTTTTGGTCTTAGATCCCCTTTATATTCTTAAAGTTACTGAAGATACCAGAGAGTTTTTATTTATGCAACTTATTATATCTATTGATTTTTATGGTACTAGAAGTTAAAACTGAGAAATTTTTGTAATTATGAATTCATTAAAAATAAACTTATGACACAAGATTATGAAAAATATTTTCCAAAACAAATTATTGAGAAGGATGACATTATTTTACATTTTGCAAATCTCTAATGTCTAGCTCAAGAGATGGCAGTTGGGTATTCGTAACTGTTTCTACATTCAGTCTGTTAATACGTGTTATTTTGGGAGAAATACATGAAGAAAATACTGCCTTATAAATTTGTAACTGGAAATAGGAGGAGCACTTTGGTAGCCTTTCAGATACTGTGACACTCCTCTTTGATGCTACCCCAAAACTCAGCAAGTGGTCATTTCTAAGATCAGCTGCAATATGGAATCTGAAACCGCATCGGTAAAATTTGTTCTCTGTTCCATTAAACTCCATTCTCTGGCAAAAGTATCTTGTACTTGGAATGGAACTTATATCTATGTATGCTTTTTAAAAAATTTGGTCAGTTGGAAAATACTGGTTGACAGAGTTATAAAGATATTCCAAACGCTGACGCATTATACAATATCAAAAAGTCACATTCAGGGCTTCCCTGGTGGCGCAGTGGTTGAGAGTCCGCCTGCCAATGCAGGGGACACGGGTTCGTGCCCCGGTCCGGGAGGATCGTGCATGCCGCGAAGCGGCTGGGTCCGTGAGCCATGGCCGCTGGGCCTGCGCGTCCGGAGCCTGTGCTCCGCAACGGGAGAGGCCACAACAGTGAGAGGCCCGCGTACCGCAAAAAAAAAAAAAAAAAAAAAAAAGTCACATTCATATCAAAATATCACCACCAACTTAGTTCACTTTTGACAAAATGGCTGTCAACACCACAGCCACAGCTGTCCTCTCAAGCACCAGGTGTTCCATGAAAAAGTGGCTAAAATTCAGCTCACAATGAAAACAACCATACAAGGGCTGTGCCTTAGGGCCGCCACTCCGATGTGCAGCAAAGGTGCTTTATGCCTCCTTTCCACTCAAGGTCGAGATATTCAAAGAGAGATAATACCTTTCACTGTTTCACTAAAGACACTCCTCGGTACTAAAAGTGTGTGGAGGTAAAGAGACCGGGGCTAACAGCAGAACGGGAGCTCCCGTGATGTGTCCTGAGGCACCAGCAGCTTTCACATCACTGTGTTCACACCAACAGTGCACGTGTCAGCGCGGTGAAGAAAGCAAACAGCATCCTGGAATTACCATGGAAACAGTCTCCACCTCATGGACCCTCTGAAATGGAGCCGCAGACCACACTTTGAGAACCACTGCTAGTGCGCTGTTATTCACTTTGCTGTTTTCATTTTATAATGTACCTTGGAAACCGCCCTACCTCACCACACAGAGAGCTTCCTGACTCTCTCTGGAAGGTGTTCCACTGTCACAGATGGATCAGAATAAATGTGTCCCTTACTGGTGGGCACTGGGCTTGTTGCTCATCTTTTGCTGTTGTAACAATTAACCACTTTGTACACATACGATTTTATATACAGGCAAGGAATATATATCTTAGAATAAGTTACCAGAAGCTGACTGATGGGTCAAAGGATATATGCATTACTGATTTTCACAGATATGGCCAAATACCTTTCCTAGAAGTTTTCTTAATTTACATCGTACAAGACGGTGAGGATCCTTTTCCATTCACTGAGCTATTCCTTTGGTGGGTCCTTTTAATCTAAAATCTTGTCTCCTCCAATTTTGGAAAAAACTTTCTTAATTATTTCCTGGAAATTTTCTTCCTCGATATTATAGTTTTCTTTCTAAAATGCCTAAACTAATTAATCCTTGAAGAGTATTATTAATTCACACTTTCCATCTTCTTGAATTGATTATTTCAAATATTTCCTCAACTCTGTCTTCCAACATTTATTTTTAATTCAGTTATTCTATTTTGTAATGTTCAAGAGGTCTTTTTTACTTCGCTTGTTTTCAGTAGCATTTCGTTCTTACTTACAGATGCAGTCTCTAACCTAGTTCTAAGGTACTAGTTCTTCACGTAAGTTTTCCTCTCTTTGCACTCATGCACTTTCCTCCAGATGCAGCTTTCCTGCTCTCTGCCATCCGCCTCCGTCTGGCCACCCCGCCTGAGCTAAGACTCCGGCTGCCCTGTTTTGCCTGAGCCCTGCCTGCTCACACACTTACCCTGCCCGGTGGCGACAGGTGGCACCCCTCCGTTGTTCTCTTTCTCACTTCCAGAAACATGTTGGAAGCACTCACCAACTCAATACTTATTCTCGTTTTACTTGTTTTTGTGGACTTATACCTTTGTCATTCCTTTTCTATTTGAGTGGGGTTTTAGGATGTGGGAGAAATAAATCATATGTACATAGTCTGCTAAAACTGGTGAGATTTCATTTTTTAACAAGTTCTTCCTCAATTCTTAAAAATAATTATACTTGTGGAAAAAATATATATATATATCTCATACTATATTAATTACCCAGCCAAGCTTAAATATCATTTAAATAGATCCATTACAAAAAATTTTATTATTATTCAATTTTGTACATCTCCATTATACACATACGTAAGAGTCTAAGTCGACCATGGAAATTAACAGATCTTTCAATCACAACAACAACAATTTTAAAAGAAAGCAAGAGGAATTGGGAAAGGAAGCAACTGCTAGCTTACCTTGGAGAGCCATGGAGATTTGTGCCAGAGCTGGCAGTGGAGGTGAGGTTCTGCTCTATGCGCTGGTAGTTCCTAATCTGAGTAGGGACGGGAATGGGGGTGGCTGCGCTGTAAGGGGACACAGTGGGCTGACACTGCCTGCAGACATCATTCATTGAAAAAGGAAAGAAATACAAGTGAGACCACTTTCCTTTCATCTGTCGCACTGGTGGTATTTAGAGGAAATTCTATAAGAAGCCAAATGATCACTTCTGAATGTGAATAAGAAATGATCATCTTGAAAATATACATAAAGCCAAAAAAAACACACTTGTCCTTTACAGAAGTCTACTGGCCTGCACATGCACATTGAGGAGGAAGACTTGTAAGGAGAAGGGGACAAACGCCCCTCTGCAACAACAGGAAAGAGCCACAGGCCGCAAAACGCAGCTTCATCTGCTCACACTCTGCTAGTCACTCCTCATGCAAGAGGAGGAACACTTCGAGGAAAATATGCTGGGTAAACGAACAGGAAGTTCAAGAGTAGAGATGACTGGAATGTTTACAAAAGTTATGAGTGCAGTAAGCGTTCCCAAGGAACTTGGACTTTGATGAAGACTGAAAATACACTGTGTGACTCTCCCTGCACATAACCCATCTGAGGTCCACATTTTGTAGTGTAGCTGGTTTCTTTCCTTTTCATAAATTCAGAAACAGCATGTCCTTAGATGACTTTCAATTCAATTTACAACATACCTTAAAACATCAGGGACAGTACTGGGCCTTAAGAAAGATGAGTTATTTCCTTCTTTTGCCCTTCTGTAATTCTAAAAAAGCCACAACCTCTCCCATTTTTGCCCAATTACAACCTTACAGAGATAAAGAGATTATATATTTAGTTACCTAAACAAACCATATTGTTATCTTCTAAAGTGTCACTTTAGAACTTTGGGAACCATTATTTCAGATTTAAATAAAAAGAAAATCTAGGGACTTCCTGGGTGGTCCAGTGGTTAAGACTCTGCGCTCCCAATGCAGGGGTCCTGGCCTGGATCCCTGGTCAGGGAACTAGATCCCCCATATCTCAACTAAGACCCAGCGCAGCATGCATGCATGAATGAATGAATAAATAAATATTTAAAAAAATAATAATCTAAGAGACAAAAGTACCCCCAAATTATAAGTCTAGATATTAATGGGTAAACAATAAATAAAGATGTAATCTGGGATATCAGTACCATAAAGGTGGGGGGCAGTATACTCTTATACTCTATAGGAGTAGAGTTTTTATATGTGATTGAAGTTGACATCAGTTTCAAATAGATTGTTATAACTTTATTTTATATAATCTCAATGGTAACCTCAAAGAATATACCTACAGAATATACACAATAGGAAATGAGAAGAGAATCAAAGCATATCAGTACTGAAAAAAACAACAAAATACAAAGGTAGTAAGAGAGGAAATGAGGGACAAAAGAGCCACAAGACATACAGAAAAGTAACAAAATGGCAGTAATAAATCTTTCCCTATTAGGCTGGCAGTGAAAAGACGGAAAGAGATATTCCATGCAAATGGTACCTAAAGGAGAGCAGGGGTGGCTACATTAACATCAGACCAAATAGACTTTCAGTCAGATGCTGTTATAAGAAACAAAAAAAGGACATTATATAATGATAAAAGGGTCAATTAACCCGGAAGACATAACAATTATAAATATTCATGCACCAAACATCAGCACTACCACATATATGAGGCACATACATAACAGACTTGAAGGGAGAAAAGACAATTCTACAAAAATAATCGCAGGCTGAACCCACACCCTCAATCATGGATAGAACAACCAGATGGAAGACCAATAAAGAAACAACTGCCTGAACAACACGACAGACAACAGGACCTAACAGACACTGCAGAACACTCCCCCCACTGACAGAACACATTTTTCTCTGATGCACTGGAAACATTCTCCAGGACATACCACATGGTAGGCCACAAAACAAATCTTAACAAATTTAAATCATACAAATATCTTTTCCAATCAATCACAAAGGATAGAAACTAGAAATCAACAGCAGAAGGAAAACTAGAAAATCCACAAATACATGGAAACTAAGCAACACAACCCTTAAACAACCTATGGGTCAAAGAAGAAATCTCGGAAAAAATCAGCAAATAACCTGAGAAAAAGAAAAATGAAAACACAATGTACCAAAACTTATGAGAGGGCTTCCCTGGTGGCGCAGTGGTTAAGAATCCGCCTGCCAATGCAGGCGACACGTGTTCGAGCCCTGGTCCGGGAAGATCCCACATGCCACGGAGCAACTAAGCCCATGCGCCACAACTACTGAGCCTGCGCTCTAGAGCCCGCGAGCCACAACCACTGAAGTCCGCGTGCCACAACTACTGAAGCCCGCACGTCTAGAGCCCGTGCTCCGCAGCAAGAGAAGCCACCGCAATGAGAAGCCCGCGCACCACAACGAAGAGTAGCCCCCGCTCGCCGCAACTAGAGAAAGCCCGTGTGCAGCAACGAAGACCCAATGCAGCCAAAAATAAAATAAATAAAATAAAAATAAATTTAAAAAAAAAAGACAAAACTTATGGGATACAGTGAAAGTAGTGCTAAGATGAAGTTTGTATCTCACATTCGAAAAGGTCTCAAATCAACAATCTAGCTCTATCCCTCAAGGAACTAGAAAAAGAAGACAACTAAACTCAAAGCTAGCAGAAGGAAGGAAATAACAGGTAGATGGCAGAACATATACAGATTGTGCATCTTGATTTATTCAGAACTCTTTTTCTAAGATTCTGGTTGTCTTCCACCTGAGGGAAGGAAATAATAAAGATTAGAGGAGAGGTAAAGAAAACTGAGAAAATGGAAAAACAATAGAAAAAAAATCAAGGAAACTAAGAGTTGGTTTATTTTTTTTAAATAAAAATCAATGAAATTGACAAACCCTTAGCAAGATTAACTAAGGATAAAAGAGAAAAGACTCAAAATCAGAAAGGAAAGAGGGGACATAACTAATGCCACAGAAATAAAAAGGATTTTAAGAGAATTCTGTGAACAATTGCTTACCAACAAACTGATAACCTAGAAGATACAGAAAAAATCCTACAAATACACAAACTACCAAGACTGGATCATGAAGAAAGAAAATGTGAAAGACCATTACTAGTAATGAGACTGAATCAGTAATTGAAAACCTCCCAACAAAGAAAAGTCTAGGACCAGATGGCTTCACTGGTGAATTCTATAGAACAGTTAAAGACCTAACACAAACACCTAAACTCTTCCAAAAATTTGAAGAGGAGGGAACACTCCCAAACTCATTCCATAAGTTCAGCATTACCCTAGTACCAAAGCCAGACACAGACACTACAAGAAAACTACAGAATATCCCTGATGAAGTTTGATGTGAAAATCCTCAACAAAATACTAGCAAACCAAATTCAACAGCACCTTAAAAGGATCAAACACCATGACCAAATGGGATTTACAGTATACCGCCATTAAAAGAACAAGGACAAAAACCACATGATCATCGCAATTGATGCAGAAAGAGCATTTGTCAAAATCCAACACCCTTTCACGATAAAACCACTAAATAAAAGAGGAACAGAAGGAAATTACCTCAATATAATAAAGGTCATACATGAAAAGCCCACAGCTAACAGCATACTCAGTGGTGAAAGACAGAAAGCCTTTCTTCTATGATCAGTAATGAGACAAGAATGGCGACTCTCAACACTTCTATTCAACGTAGAATTCCCAGCCAGAGCAATTAGGCAAGAAAAAGAAATTAAAGACTTTCAAACTGGAAAGGAAGAAGTAAAATTATCTCTGTTCACAGATAACATGACCTTAAATGTAGAAAACTCTAAAGATTTCACATGCAAAAAAACCCCAAAACACATTAGAGCTAGCAAACTCAGCAAAGGTGCAGGATACAAAATCAACACCCACAAATCAGCTGTATTTCCATTTACTAAAAATGAACAATGCCAAAAGGAAATTAAGAAAATAATCTCACTGACAATAGTATCAAAAGAAAAAATACTGAGGAGTAAGTCTAACCAAGGAGACGAAAGACTTGTATGCTGAACACTAAAAAACACTGCTAAAAGAAATGAAAGAAGACATCTCATATTCATAGATTGGATGACTTAGTATTTAAGATGCCCAACAGTACTACCCAAAGTGTTTTATATGGATCAGTGCAATCCCTATCAAAATCCCAATGGTGGGGAAGGGGAAGGGTAAGCTGGGACAAAGTGAGAGAGTGGCATGGACATATATACACTACCAAACGTAAAACAGATAGCTAGTGGGAAGCAGCCGCATAGCACAGGGAGATCAGCTCAGTGGTTTGTGACCACCTAGAGGAGTGGGATAGGGAGGGTGGGAGGGAAGGAGACGCAAGAGGGAAGAGATATGGGAACATATGTATATGTATAACTGATTCACTTTGTTATAAAGGAGAAACTAACACACCATTGTAAAGCAATTATACTCCAATAAAGATGTTAAAAAAAAAATCCCAATGGCAATTTTTGCATAAATAGAAAAATAAAAAAATCTATCCTAGAATTCATATGGAATCTGCAAGGACCCTGAATAGTCAAAATAACCTTGGAAAAGAAGAATAAAATTAGAGGTCTCATACTTCTTCTTTTTATTTTTTATTTTTTTTTGCTGTGCCACACAGCTAGTGGGGTCTTAGTTCCCCAACCGGGGATTCAACCCAGGCCCACAGCAGTGAAAGCACTGAGTCCTAACCATTGGACCGCCAGGGAATTCCCAGAGGTCTCATACTTTTTTATTTAAAAACATATTTCAAGACTTCTCTGGTGGCGCAGTTGTTAAGAATCTGCCTGCCAATGCAGGGGACACAGGTTCGAGCCCTGGTCTGGGAAGATCCCACATGCTGCAGAGCAACTAAGCCCGTGCACCACAACTACTAAGCCTGCACTCTAGAGACCGTGCTCCACAACAAGAGAGGCTACCACAATGAGAAGCCCGCGCACCGCAACAAAGGGTAGCCGCTGCTCGCCACAACTAGAGGAAGCCCGCGCGTAGCAAGGAAGACCCAATGCAGCCAAAAATAAATAAATTTTTAAAAAACCATATTACAAAGCTACAGTAATCAAAACAGTGTGGCACTGGCATAAAGACAGATCTATAGACCAGTAGAGCAGAATAGAGAGCCCAGAAACAAACACTTGCATACATGGACAAATGATCTATGACAAGGGTGCCAGCACCACTCAATGGAGAAAGGACAGTCTCTTCAGCAAATGGTGCTGGGAAAACTAGACATCCACATGCAAAAAATGAAACTGGACCCTTATCTTATGCTGTATACAAAAATCAACTAAAAATAGATTAAAGATCTAAATATAAAAATATAATATACAACCATATAATAGTATATGGAGGGACTTCCCTGGTGGTGCAGTGGTTAAGAATCCGCCTGCAAATGCAGGGGACATGGGTTCAAGCCCTGGTTTGGGAAAACCCCACATGCCGCGGAGCAACTAAGCCCGTGCACCACAACTACTAAGCCTGTGCTCTAGAGCCCGCGAGCCGCAACTACTGAGCCCGCGTGCCACAACTACTGAAGCCTGTGCGCCTAGAGCCCGCGCTCTGGAACAGGAGAAGCCACCGCAATGAGAAGCCCCAGCTCGACACAACTAAAGAAAGCTGGCGCGCAGCAATGAAGACCCAACACAGCCAAAAATAAATACATAAATAAATAAATATATATTAAAAAAAATAATACGTATATGGAGACCTGTTCCACAACATTGTGGATATACTTAAAGCTATTTTTTTTTTTTTTTTGCGATACGCAGGCCTCTCACTGTTGTGGCCTCTCCCGTTGGCGGAGCACAGGCTCCAGACGCACAGGCTCAGCGGCCATGGCTCACGGGCCCAGCCGCTCCGCGGCATGTGGGATCTTCCTGGACCGGGGCACGAACCCACGTCCCCTGCATCAGCAGGCGGACTCTCAACCACTGTGCCACCAGGGAAGCCCCTTAATGCTATTATTGAACTCAAACTGAAAAATGGTTAAGATGGCAGATTTTATGTTTTTTAACACAATTTTAAAAGTTTTTAAAGAATAGACTGTGAAACAAGATAAATTTTACATCAAGAACACAGAGTTCTATAACTTTACTCACACACAAAAAAAATATGAAAAAATGTTTAGTGAAATATATGCAAACATACCCTCCACACACCAAGAACTCATTAGAAGCATGTCTGCCAGCAGTGCCCATCGGCATATCATCTAAAGGAAAAAGAGAAAAATACAGTCAGTTCTGCTATACCACCTGTTTAAAAAATGTATATTGTTCCAACATGACTATTAGGAAACAATCTGATCACAGTACGAATTTACCATTTGCTTATGTTGTGATTTTGCCCATGAGTAACAACAGGTGAGCACGGAACACTGCACCCAGCTGAATTCACAGGCTGCCAACATCAGGTCTTTTCAGGGTAAAGTGTCATACTTATTGCAGTGTATACATATTTTTCACCTTTTAACATGTGCAAAATCTGTGCTGTTTTTATCATGTTCCTTTTCATGTGCCACGGACAAAGGTTTTGAGTGTTGTGCTCCTAATCCCAATTTGCCCATAAACTCTGTGGTTTTTACTGAACTACTTTGCAGGGTGTGGTGACTTTCAGGAACACGTGTGTCACATTCTAGTATAGCTGCCTGTATCTGAAGTCTAATTCACTCTAACGCTGGAGCACCCGCACTCCTGCGTGACACTCTCCTGTGTCTTGCACAGGTAGCTGAACAAGATGTCATGAAACTGGGGCCTCTTGGACACAGATGCCACAGGCCATCATCATGCTCAGACATCATATGTATAAGGGAATAGAGCACAGCTCAGAACACAGGGGCCTGTCACCTCTATACCCACTAGATCATACTGCCCTGTGTGACCTTTACATGGCTGCAAAGGTATAATTCATATGTGTTGATGTGAAATAGCAGTGTTGACCAAATAATATAAATTTTTAAAAATAAAATAAACTATGGTAACCTCAAAATACTCAAAAAGGAAAAAAATCATCACAAATATCCTTTTGAATGGCCATACATGGAACTGTGGCCATTCACAACACATTTACTTTGGTCACTACTCTCATGAAGCTTACATTCTAGTAGCGAAAGAAGGTAATAATACCAGGCAGTGATAAGATGTATAAAAGGAAAATGAATCAGGGTAAGGGGATAAAGAGAGGGGCAAGGAAGGAGTTGATTTTAAAGACAATAGTTTCCTACAGAGGAAACGGGGCAGAGGGGACAGGGTTGGAATCTGGAGTTCACTAAGAGTTCACCTCTTCATTTTGTAGCTTTGAGTTTGGAATCATACATCATTATGAAACAAAATTAAGTCAAAAGAAAAGAACAAGCCCTAGAAATTAAAAATAAAATGAAGCAATGGAACCTAATCATATATCAACTTGGTAGCATAACCACCAGAGGGGAATGAATGCTTTCTTTCTTTTTTTTTTTTTAAGTTCTTTATTGAGGATTTTTTGTTTTTGTTTTTGTTTGGGTTGCGTCTCCGTTGCTGTGCGTGGGCTTTCTCTAGTTGTGGCGAGTGGGGGCTACTCTTTGTTGTGGTGCACAGGCTTCTCATTGCAGTGGCTTCTCCTGTTGTGGAGCACGGGACCTAGAGCGCGTGGGCTTCAGTAGTTGTGGCGCACAGGCTTAGTTGCTCCACGGCATGTGGGATCTTCCTTGACCAGGGATCGAACCCATGTCCCCTGCATTGGCAGGTGGGTTCTTAACCACTGCGCCACCAGGGAAGTCTGGGGATGCTTTCAAGTGACTTTAAACTCAGTGATTTAATTGCGGGGTGCGGGGGGGGTGGACACCCAACTCCAGGCCCCTGTAGTCCTCCTGTTCCACCTGAGGCAAGAGGAAGAATCTGAAACACCTGTGAAGTTCACAGCCCAGAGGCACAGGCTCAACGCAAGGCAGAGCCCCAATCACAGGACTCGCCCACTCCTCACCACCACATCACTAAAGGCCTATTGACAGCAGGTCCTTTCACCCGGTACATCATGTGCGCCTATCAAGAAAGAATTACAGGGCTTCCCTGGTGGCGTAGTGGTTAAGAATCCGCCTGCCAATGCAGGGGACACGGGTTCGAGCCCTGGTCCGGGAAGATCCCACATGCCACAGAGCAACTAAGCCCGTGCGCCACAACTACTGAGCCTGCGCTCTAGAGCTTGCGAGCCACAACTACTGAGCCCAAGTGCTGCAACTACTGAAGCCCCCACGCCTAGAGCCCATGCTCTGCAACAAGAGAAGCCACCGCAATGAGAAGCCTGCGCACTGCAACGAAGAGTAGCCCCCGCTCGCCGCAACTAGAGAAAGCCTGCGTGTGGCAATGAAGACCCAACACAGCCAAAAATAAAAATAAATAAATTTATTTTTTTAAAAAAAGAGAATTATAAGGCATATCAAAAGGCAAAAAAACCCCACACTTTGAAGAGACAGAGCAAGCATCAGACCAGACATGGTGGGGATGTTGCAATTATCAGACAGGAAATTTAAAACAAGTATGATTAATATGCTCAGGGCTCTAATGGGGGAAAGCAGACAGTATGCAAGAACAGATGAGGAAGGTAAGCAGAGATGGAAATCCTAAGAAAGATCCAAAAAGAAATGCTGGAGATAAACACTGTAACATTAATGAAGAATGTCTTTGGTGTGCTTATTAGTAGACTGGACATGTTTGAGGACAGAATCTCTGAGCAAGAGTATTATTTCAAGAGAATCCTTGAAAACCCAAAAACAAAGAGAACAAAGACTTAAAAAAAAACACCCAAAAAACAGAACAGAATATCCACAGTCTGTGGGACAACTATAAAAAGTGCAACATATTGCATAATGGTGATTCCAGGAGGAGAAAAAAGAGAAGCAACAGAAGGAAATATTTGAAACAATGACTGAGAATTTCCCCCAAATTAATGTCAGACACCAAGCTGCAGATCCAGGAAGCTCAGAAAACACCCAGCAGAGTAAATGCCCCAAACATGTCAGCATGTCCTTTTCAAATTACAGAAAATCAAACATAAAGAAAATATCCTGAAAGAAGCCAGAGGAAAGGAACACCATACCTACAGAGGAACAAAGATAAGAATTACATAGACTTCTCCTCAGAAACCATGCAAGCAGAAAGAGAGTGGAGGGAAATATTTAAGGTGTTGAGAGAAATAAACCACCAACTTAGAATTCTGTACCCTGCAAAATTATCCTCCAAAATGAAGGAGAAATAAAGACTCCCAGACAAATAAAAATTGAGGGGATTTGCTGCCAGTAGATCTGCCTTGCAAGAACTTCTTTAGAGAGAAGGAAAATAATATGGATCAGAAAACTGAATCTACATAAAGAAAGGAAGAACACTGAAGAAGGAATAAGTGAAGGTAAAATAAAAACTTTTATTTTTATTATTATTTTTTAATTGGAGTAAAATTGCTTTACAATGTTGTTAAGTTTCTGCTGTACAATGAAATGAATCAGCTGTATGTAGACATATATCCCCTCCCTCTTGGACCTCCCTCCCACCCGTCTAGGTCGTCACAGAGCACCGAGATGATCTCCCTGTGCTATACAGCAGGTTCCCACTAGCTACCTATTTTACACAATAGTGTATTTATGTCAAACCTAAGCTCCCAATTCATCCTAGCTTCCCCTTCTCCACCGTGTCCACATGTCCATCCTCTATGTCTATGTCTCTATTCCTGCCCTGGAACTAGGTTCATCTGTACCATTTTTCTAGATTCCACACATATGTGTTAATATACGATATTTGTTTTTCTCTTTCTGGCTTACTTCACTCTGTATGACAGACTCTAGGTCCATCCACATCTCTACAAATGACCCAATTTCATTC
>NC_041227.1:82543617-82590700 GCF_002837175.3 Physeter macrocephalus
AGTGGCTGTATCAATTTACATTCCCACCAACAGTGCAAGAGGATTCCCTTTTGTCCACACCCTCTCCAGCATTTGTTGTTTGTAGATTTTCTGATGATGCCCATTCTAACTGGTGTGAGGTGATACCTCATTGTAGTTTTGATTTGCATTTCTCTAATAATTAGTGATGTTGAGCAGCTTTTCATGTGCTTCTTGGCCATCTGTATGTCTTCTTTGGAGAAATGTCTGTTTAGGTCTTCTGCCCATTTTTGGATTGGGTTGTTTGTTTTTTTGATATTGAGCTCCATGAGCTGTTTACAGGTAACAATTTGTTCAAAATAACAACAGCAACAATGTACTCAGTTATGTATGCTTCCCTACATATCTTATGTGTATGTATACATACATACTTATGTAGCTTATATATAAGTGAAATTAATGACAGCAGTGATACAAGGGATGGGAGGAAGGAATTAGGATTATTTTGTTATCGATATTTTAAGATACCCACACTATTTATGAATGGTATAGCATATTTGAAAGTGGACTTGGATTAGTTACACATGTATATTGCAAATCTAGGGCAAGCATTAAAAAAAATAAAAAAAGAGGTGTAATTGATATGCTAAGAAAGGAAAGAAAATAGAACCATAATAAATGCTCAATTAAAACCACAAAAGGGGCTTCCCTGGTGGCGCAGTGGTTGCGCGTCCGCCTGCCGATGTAGGGGAACCGGGTTCGCGCCCCGGTCTGGGAGGATCCCACGTGCCGCGGAGCGGCTGGGCCTGTGAGCCATGGCCCCTGGGCCTGCGCGTCCGGAGCCTGTGCTCCGCAACGGGAGAGGCCGCAGCAGAGGGAGGCCCGCATACCACAAAAAAAAAAAAAAAACACAAAAGGTAGAAAAAGAGTGGAAGACAAATAAAAGAACAAAGATCAAGGACAACAGAAAACAGTAATGAATATGGTAGATACTAATCCAATAATCACTTTTAACATCAGTGGTCTAAATGCACAATTAAAAGACAGAAATTTCAAAGAAGATACACAGATGGCCAACAGGCACATGAAAAGATGCTCAACATCGCTTATTATTAAAGAAACGCAAATCAAAACCGCAATGAGGTACACCACCTCACACCAGTCTGAATGGCTACCATCAAAAAGTCTACAAATAATAAATGCTGGAGAGGGTGTGGAGAAAAGGGAACCCTCCTACACTGTTGGTGGGAATGTAAATTGGTGCAGCCACCATGGAGAACAGTATGGAGGTTCCTCAAAAAACTAAAACTAGAGATGCCATATGATCCAACAATCCTAATCCTAGGGATATATCTGGAGAAAACTCTAATTCAAAAAGAATTATGTTCATAGCAGCACTATTCACAATGAACCCATATGTTCACAGCAGCACTATTCACAATGGCCAAGACATGGAAACAACCTAAAGGTCCATCAACAGATGAATGGATAAAGAAGATGTTGTACATATACACAATGGAAATTACTCATAAAAAAGAATGAAAAATGACATTTACAGCTTCATGGCTGGATCTAGAGATTATCATACTAAGTGAAGTAAGTCAGACAGAGAAAGACAAATACCATATATCACTTATATGTGGAATCTAAGAAAATGATACAAATGAACTTATGTACAAAACAGAAATAGACTCACAGACATAGAAAACAAACTTATGGTTAGCAAAGGGGATAAGGAGGGATAAATTAGGAGCTTGGGATTAACATATACACACTACTGTATATAAAACAGATAACCAACAGGGACCTATACTGTATAGCACAGAGAACTCTATTCAATATCTTGTAATAACCTATAATGGAAAATAATCTGAAAGAGAATACATATATACATATATGTATAACTGAATCACTTTGCTGTACACTTGAAAATAACACAACATTGTAAATTAACTATACTTCAATTTTTAAAAAAAGTAGGAAAGGGGGAGGGGGAGCTGTACAGAGGAGCCACGAGTCCCACCCTCAGTGCAGGAGCTGCAGTCCCCTTCAAAAAAAAAATCAGTGGTTTCCAGGGGTTAGGTGGGGAGAAATAAGTAGGTAGACCACAGAGGATTTTTAAGGCAGTGAAAATGCTCTGTATAATAACAATGGTGGAAACAGGTCATTATACATTTGTCCAAACCACAGAATGTACACCACCAAGAGTGAACTCTAAAGTAAACTGTGGACGTTAGGTGACTATGATGTGTCAATGTCGGTTCATCGTTGGTGACAAATGTACCACTCTGGTGACTGATGATGACAACGGGGGAAGCTATGCAATAAGGGGTACATAAGGGTATATGGGAAATCTCTGTACCTTTCTCTCAATTTTGTCGTATAACCTAAAACTGCCCTAAAGAATTAAATCTTAGCGAGCTCCCTGAGGGACTAGTGGTTAGGAGTCCAAGCTTTCATTACCGTGGCCCAGGTTCAGTCCCTGGTTGGGGAAATGAGATCCCGCAAGCCATGTGCCGTGACCAAAAAGGAAAAAATAAATATTTAAAAAAACTATCTTATACATATGACATACTTCACAATAACAAATTTTTACTAATTACATGGCAGGGTGTGGTCAACTGTAACAAATGCTGTGGACACATCAAAAAGATGAGGACTGAGAAATGACCCCTGGGATATGGCAGCATAAAAAGACCTCGACAGGAGCAGTTTTGGAAAAAAAGAAATGTTTTTAAGACAACATTTATACAACTACAAAAAAAACCAAAGGTAACTTGAATAAAACAAAAGGTGTGAATGTCCTTTACGTAGAAAAGTATAAACATGCATCAAAACACACTAAAGAAATCTAAGTAAGTGGAGGTACAAACACACAAACATTCTTGAGTAGACAATTCTCTAGGTCCCTGAATAGGTCTTAGAGAATCAATACAATGCTGATCAAAATCCCCAAATGGTTTTTTGTAGGATTTTCAAGTTGAAATTAAACTATATGGGGGGGGGAAGGGGGCCAAGAATAGCCCAGGTGACTCCACAGAATTCTAGAATGCTCCCCACCATCACCTTCCACCCCATCTACGCACACACAATGAAACAAATCCTTTATATAAGCCTGATATGACAAGTCTGGAATTGCATATCAGTGTAGAAAGGACAGAATATTCAATAAATAATGCTAGGGTAATTGATAGAGCCCTTATTCCATCTACACAAATTAATTCCAGGTAAAGTTAAATATGAAAAAAACCATGAAAATCTTTAGAAGGCACCATGATAACGTTGGGGCAGCATGGCAGAGGTGTTAGTGGCTACCACTTGCTTATACCAATATTTTATAGAGTTGAAGTTGTACATATCTAGAGCATCCACCTGGAAGAAATTCTGGCACAAGGACATCTGTTATAACACATTTTGAACAGTAAAAAGACAGAAATGTTCCAAGTCATAATCAGTAGGGAAATGGATAAACTATGGTTTAGTTGTACTATAAATATCATATATTAAAATGAACGAGATACACACCTAGATATAGATCTAGATACACAGCAAAAATATGAATAAAAAAGCAAACTATAGAAAACATATTCTACATAACATTTACTTGAAACTAAAATCTTAAAAATACTATATGTTCTTTATGGATACAGGGGCACATTAGAATTACAAATCAAGAGGAAGAATACATCTCTGGCAAGAGAAGAATGGTGCAAGGTACCCTGGCTGCACCTACAGCATTTTATACCTTTAAACAGACATCTAAAACATATATGGCAAAATGCGGACACAAATAAAATTAGCGCGGTGGACGATTTGAGTATCTGCCGCATTATTTTGTTTGAAATATTTCACAATTTTAAAAGTTTTAATTACCTTTTTGGTGAAATAAAACCACCACACAGGATGATTTTCAAAGGCAGCTCCCAGCTCTCAGCACACGGATCAGGACCCGCCGCTTGCCTTATGTGCCCTGTGTGTTTCCCCTGCCCCAGCCAATCAGCCCCGAAGCATGTTTGGTCTAGGGCCGCAGCCTTCACAACAGCCAGCGCAGGGGTGAATGTAAGCAGCTACTAAATACGTATTTGACAAACAACTAGAGACCTCTTGATACAAACGTCTCCAACTTTCTACATCTGCACACAGTCAACTGGGTACTATTCACTTGTTGAAAGTAATCAAATTTCCAAACCATGTTTCCGTCCTTTTTCATGGTTTTGTCTAACTTCTCTTTTTGTAGGTTTTCTGGTGCCCTTCACTGTTCCACAGAACCCTGCCTGTATTTAGTCAGCTTGGATTCTGCTTCCTTTATAAAAATTCTTCCTGTAAATTTATGAGGCTCATTCCTGAACTCTGGACAGTAGCTCCTGAGGCACCATCCAGACTGTTTTCAAGACGCTTTGACTCTCAGGTTTTTTCCAAAAGAGGTCTTCCTTTAATTCCTTTCCTTAAATTTAATTTCTCTCATGATGTTGGCTTCTCTATTCCTTTCTGTTTGGATACAAACAGAATTTGAGATCATTTCCTACAAAGTTTTCATCTACCTTCAGAATCCAAGGTTACTGTCTTATAGAAGATGCCTGAGCAGGAAGGTAGGTAGATAGCTCTGGGAATTCCATCAACTAAATAAAATGTCCATATGAAAAGGTGTCCTACACAAGACAGCAGGATATAAAGGTTAAGAAATGCTAGTCTAGTAAATGCAGAAATAGAATGCGTACAAGCAGAAAAGATTCTCACATGAGTGGTCTGACGAGGTGTTGTGTGGAACCAAAACAAAGTCATCCGTGTCACAAGAAGAGTTCTTGCTACTAGTACTGGCAGAATCTTTGGACACCTGGAGATAGTTGGGAGGACCCAACGGTGGGGAGGATAAGTTTTCTTCCTGAATATGCTGCATATCTGGAAGGGACTAAAATTAACAACATAAAATTAAAAGTGGCCTCATAATAAAATGCAAGTCAGAATAGCCAAAAGACTAAGGAATATTTTTTTCATGAAAGTGACATAGAGTTCAATTCCATTTAAGATTTTAAAAAATCTCTTTGGAAAATCCTTCCCTTAGAAAAGCACAGTTTAAAGTGTCTTTGCATAATGATTTCTAAAATGTTTTCCAAAAATGATACTTAAAAATACATCATACCAAAAAAAAACCCAACAAAAAAAACCATCATACCAGTTATCACATGTACACACTGCCTCTCCTGAAATGGTTGAGGTGAGTTTTTATCATCTCCACATCCCCGTTTCAGCGCATGGCCTAGCAAAGCAGATACTCAATACCTGTTTACTTAATGACTAAAACAAAACGTCCAGGGACTTTAAATTAATGACATCCTGCACACACAAAGTTTTAAATCTCCAATGAAGAAAACATTATAAAAGGGAAAGCAAGAGACCACGTGAACAGTAAGGATAAGGGCATGTACGCACAGAGATTGTTTACACTTCCAGAAGGAGAGCTCTGGAAAACCTTACAGGCGTGGGTGTGTTCCTTTTGTGTTCTTTTTTGTCAGGGGAAGGAGGTGATTTGTGGGAGATAGGACAGGAAGGGAAGAAAAGCATATGAAGATATTTAAAGATACGTGGGCGTAAGTAGCTGCAGACCTCTTGACACTTGCCCACTTCAAGGACACTAGTGACAACTCTAATTGAATGTCTTCATCATACGACAGTTTCCTACAACAATGAACTTCATAATTTATTGTGTTAGGTCCCCATTACCGAGTTTAACCTTTGTTTCTATTTAAGAAAAAGAAAAATACTACATAATGCTCTTTAAACCCCAGTCTTAAACTGCTAGTGTTCCTTTGAATGTCCCTGAGCAATGAGATCAGTCTCCAATCTCCTCATCACTTCTTTGTGTGTGTGTTTGACATACACATGATATAAACTCTCCTTATCACTTTCTGAAGAGCACTTATGCTTCAAGGTTATAAAGAGAGAGGAAGATCGAGGGACTAACATTACAGAGCACCTACCATGGGCTAGGCACTGTTAAGAGCTTTCTGTGCATTATCTAACTTCAGCCCTGTTCTGAAATCCATTTCCCATATAAATAAACAAAACTCAGAAGATTAGGAAATCTGCCAACTGAAGAGCAGTTGCGCTGGGCTGGATTCCAAGTATCTAACTCCACAATTTCTTTCCAGTGCCATTTCTTTCCAGGCAGGAACTCTCTCAATTTCTTCCTTTGCTATTTATAAAATCACCTTCATCCACAACCACTTGGGTGGAAGAGATGCTTCTTGCATTCAAAGCTAATCTCTCCACTAATTCTCCCCACCTCCTCAAGGACCCAGATCACTCCCCTCTGCTCCTGACACTTTCACCCTCTCCCTTTAATTTTTCCACATCTCAAATCAATGCAACCCTCTCAATTACCATCTTCTCTCCCTTCTTCACTTAACAATGTTTCCTGAAACTTCAGTCTTCACTGACCCCAATTCCTCACCCCCTGTGTGTCACCTAACCCACCATAATCCACTTCCTGCTTTCAAACCTCCACCACAACTGCTTTTATTAAGCCTACCGGGGACCCCAGTGGCCGCATTCTCCGGAGGCTCCTCTATGCCTTAAGTTACGACTCTGCGACTCCGACACTGTGGGCCGCTCTTCTCCTGACTCACCCCCTCCATTCAGTGACCCTACTCTCTTGCTTTCCCCACTACTTCTTAGTCTCCTTTGCCCCTTGAAGGAGAGGAGTGGCTTGCGGGATTCCCCAGGGCCACGCTGGGCCTCCACTCGGCACACTTCGTAGCCTCACCTGGGGTCAATCTCACCTTCCTGCCTCAGCTACCACCTGCCAGAGTGACGACTGCAGCCCTGCCTCTGCCAGGCTGCCCCGGCGCCTGTCCCCGCGTCTGCACACCACCAGCGCATCGCCTCTGTGCTCCCTCGCTGAGTGGCTCCATCAAAGTCCACCCACTTGGTCCCATCAAGATCACCCTCTTCCTTAGGTCCCGAGTTCAAGCGATCTCCAAGCGCCACAAACTCTTCACCTTGCGCTTCCGGCCCCTTGTCCTCCCCTTTCCTACTGCTGACTTACTTCAGGCCCTCATTCTCAATAAAAACAAAGCAAAACCAAAACCAAACCAAAAAATCTGCAACGGTCACAGGTTGTTCTCTTTGATCTAGTAGAGAGGCTTCTCTCCTTGTCTCCGATCTAATCCTCTACCTGCTTACAGAAGAATTTATTTGCTAAAACACAGTGGATCAGATGACGTCTCCACTTAAAATCTCTCAAACGGCTCACCACAAAAAGTCTGGCCTCCTCTGCTCGGTGCCCAAATTCTGCCAAGACACAGCCTCTCCCTACCCTTCTGGTGGCTCTGTTTTCCCCTCAGCACATCACCAATGCTCTCCGCACCCTACAGACTGAATCGTCAGAGAAGCCCGTCCAACAGAGCTTCCTGCAACGATGGGAGAGTTCTGTTCTATCCAGCGTGGTGGCCACCAGCTACATGTGGCTATGAGCACTTGAAATGTGGCCAGGGAGACTACGGAGCTGAACTTACATTTCACTTAATTCTAATAAACATTATGGCCAAGGACGGCTACAGATTCCTTCAGCGGGTCACCACTCCACAGGGATTCCTCTGCTTACAACACCACTCTTCTACAAATTCACCGTGCTTACTCTTCCTTCAAAACTCAGCTCAAGGGCTTCCCTGGTGGCGCAGTGGTTGAGAATCCGCCTGCCAGTGCAGGGGACACGGGTTCAAGCCCTGGTCCAGGAAGATCCCACATGCCGTGGAGCAACTAAGCCCGTGCACCACAACTACTGAGCCCGCGCTCTACAGCCCACGAGCCACAACTACTGAGCCCACGTGCCACAACTACTGAGCCCACGTGCCACAACTACTGAAGCCCACCCACCTAGAGCCCACGCTCCACAAGAGAAGCCACCGCAATGAGAAGCCCGCGCTCGCCGCAACTAGAGAAAGCCTGCGTGCAGCAACGAAGACCCAACGCAGCTAAAAATAAATAAACTCTCAGACCATGAAAGACCACAATCTTTCCCTCCAGGATCAGGGATGAGACAAGGATGCCTGTTTTCACGCTCCACAAGAGAAGCCACCGCAATGAGAAGCCCGCGCTCGCCGCAACTAGAGAAAGCCTGCGTGCAGCAACGAAGACCCAACGCAGCTGAAAATAAATAAATAAAAAAACAAAAACAAAAACAAAAAACTCAGCTCAGTGCCTCTCCTGAGCATCTCTGCTGGCTTCTTAGTCTGATTTCATGCCCCTCATCCACACTCCCACAGGCAGTAAAAGCGTGTATACATATGCTTCTATAGCGATGCTTTACCTGCCTCTTCTCCACACAATTAAACTAAAAGCTCCTCAAGGAAGGGACCTGGTCATATCTTCCACTGGTACCAACCAAAACTTCACATAAAGTAGGCATTTAATAAATGTGATTAAAGCAATAGATATTCAAGAGATATTATCTAAATAGCATTTAGCCTATAGCCAGTATCATAACTAAAAGAGTGATTTGAGTTTTTTGTTACAGAGTTTTTGTTTTTCACCTTTCAAAGATTTCTCTGGAATGAAGTAGCAGCTGGATATTTGTGTGAGAATGTAAAAAAGAGAATGTTATGTGGGCATGCCTGCATGCATCCACCCTCAGTACAAGAGTCTGCTGCAGCCCTAGGAAGGAAGGCAGTGCCTATAGGAAGCCCTCTCACTTTTGCAGACTATGTTGAAAGCAAGGCCTATCAAACCATCCCATTTTCTAATCTCACTAACTGGAAATTACATTACATTACATTATATTATTCCTGCTCTCCTCTTATTTCCAGATTTCCTTGTTATTTTCACTTCAAGCATTAGCTTCTCATAAAGGCCTCCGAAAAAAGGTTTTTCCACCAAAGTTCTGAGCATCTAAGTCTGTCTCCCCTCCCCCGCCCCTCGCCGCTCCTCCGCTCTCCCAGCGGCCCAAGATGCGCTGCTGTCTTGCGCTCCCTTTCAAAGGATCCCCATCCAACAGAAGCCCAGCACACTCTGTCCAGTCAAAGCACTTCCCAGCTGCACCCCTCGTGGTGGCCCCTCTCCTTCTCCTCCCTTGGGGTCCCACCATCCCCCAGGCTTCCCCACACTTAGGTTCTCCCCTGCTGTCCTTCTCCAGCACCATCTCTGCTTTTCACACCGCGTGTCACCTTGTATCACATACGTGCTCCATCATGGTAGCTACAGTTATCAAGTACTCACTACATACTACCACCCACTCCCCTTCAACCAGAGGTTAACCAGGCCTCTGTAACCTACGTTACAGACAAGGAAGCTCAGCTCAGCCTGGGAACTGACCTGCCCCGTAGGATATAGTGAGCTAGCAGCAGGGCCAGCGCTGAGGCCGGTCCTGCCCGGCTCCAAACAGAGCCTTCGGTCTTTCCCTGCGGCGGTTCCTCTGCATTTCTCCCCAGTCGCTCCAAATCCAGTGTTTTCCTATATTCCAGACTGGAACTGGAAATACACAACACTTTTTTCCCCTTAGTTTTTTTAAATTCATGGGAATGGAATGTAAGTCTTATCAGTCCATCTGCTTTTTCTACTTGGTTTGAGTCTGCAGGGCCGTGCAGAAAGGTTTTTTGCCAGCTTTAGGACTCACCCGTCTGCAACAGGCTGCTGCAGCATCTGCTTTCACTGTGGGGTACTGGGTTTCCCCGGAAAATAAGAATAACAGCACTTGCCACTTCCTGAGTATTACTGTGTGCCAGGCACTGGAGTAGGTGCTTTTGCTCATTTATCCTAAAAAAACTCTATGAAGTGGGTAAATTATACTCACTTTACTTATGAGAAACAGGCTCGGAGAGACTGAGTCACCCGTCACAGGTAACATGGCAAGGCAGGGATGGAAGCTCCCAAGCCCGACTCTTAAGCCTCAAGCCGCCAGTCACCCAGCCAGCTCCCTCTGTGCTTCCCCGACCCTTCTGCCAGCACAATTCAAGAAATGCACGTCTGCCAGGCCAGTCTGGAAAACACCTGCAGTGGCTGACACAACGGCCCCTGGACCTTGGCCTGTGAAAAGTCTCAAGGTCACAGCCCTCTCAGGCAGCAAGAGAGGCGTGGGGGAAAGTCCAGAAAAGCACAGAAGTCGGAAAGGCAAGACCTGGGAGAGCAGGGCAGAAGGAAGGAAGGACCAGAAGCGGCCGCAAGCTCTCCGCATCAGGAGGAAGCACCGAGACCGCAGGGCAGGCGGCCGTGGGGTGCACGGCTCGGGCAGCCCTGGGGAGGGAAGAGGCTGCAGCGGAGCCGGCTCACAGGGCCACTCGCCAGGACTACGGGGCCTCAGGCAGTGAAGCCCGCTCAGAGGGCACTCGCCCACCACTGCAAGTTCTAGGTACCGAAACTGTCCAGACCGGTGTTTACCCATTCATGAGACAAATGCGAATTACCTATCTACGTGTCACAGTGACATCTTTCCCCGCCTCACTGGTCACGAAAGGGTGAGAGTACTGTGTCCACCAGTCAGAGGGGACACGTCTTGCTGAAGTGTGCACAGCCAGACAAGGCAGAGCCCAGACTGAGGGCCTCAACAACAGCGCTATTTGCCCAGGCCTCAGCTGCACTAGGAAAGCCCGCACATAAAGAGAATACCCACGACGTATCTGCAGGCTCTGGGAGCAGATGCAGTAACACAGGCTCTAACGTCACCTTTGATACAACCAGGACTTACAGGTGGAGAGGCGAAGCGACAGGATGGAGAGCTGCTACAGGGACCTTCCGAGGCGGAGCCGGCGTACACAGGCACCGGGACCGGGCAGGCTGGGGGAGAGACACCGACGAAGGGAGTGCGATTACACGAGCTGTCCACTAGCAAACCTGTCGCAACTACTACAGCTTTGTGTTGGCCAAAAATTTACATTCACCTACTTATTACAGCTCCCATGGGTGAAACCAAAAATGCGGTAATTACTAAACTCTTTCAATTTGTACTTGGAAGGAAAAACAGAATTGTAATTAAATAAACACAACTACAGATATTTAAGAAAAGCTCAACGAAATCTTGAGAAGCACATAAAAAATTAATTTTGTAATACCAAATACTAATTTTTCCTTAAGCTTGCATTCACTCTTTAAGTAGAAATGTAAAAAGTGGGTACTCACATTTTTTTACTGGAACTTGCTCAAGAAAAGGATGGCTAAAAAATGCTTCTATAATGAAAATGAGAATGCAACCATTAAACTGATGTTGATTTTTGCACATAGGTTAACCTCGTCAATGTAGTCAACATAATAACCTCGAGATCATACGTAATTATTATTAACTTCTTTACAGAGACTCCATTTCCTTTAAATGTAAAAGCACATTATTTTATAAATCATCCATAAAACCCATCAAATTATATGTAATTCTTAATGAATGAAAATTTTAAAATAATGGTGTGAATTCTCAGAGTGTCCATTACCAGCACAGCACCCCTGAGGCGACTAAAGTAGATGTGTCCTCTAGTGTGTGCTGTCCTCAAACAGACAAGGGCACGGAGAACTGTGACCAGGCCCTCGCTAATCACTCTGTGAACTATGGCTCTTAACTGTCCTAAAGGGAAATCTTAGACAGCTGATTTGTATAATAAACTTTACTCTTCTATCCCAGAAGAAATATTCCTACAGCTGGTTTCACATTTTTTAAAAAGCTATTAATTTGATTTTTAGTTTCTATTCTATTTAGCTAATAGCTATTTAGCTATTTAGCTATTCACCAAGGATAAAACCTACACAGTAAGCCCGCTAATTAGATAAAGGTAAATAAGTAGGCGAGTACATGGCAGTTCATTAATTTACTCTTTTCCTGTATGTATAATTTATTTCTTTATTTCTTTAAAACCTCACGAAGACCATCTCATTTATCATTAAGTCTCCAAATTGTATGTTACTAAATAGCACAGAGCAGACAAGGAGAATGGCACAGCCCAGCACGGAGGTTCACCAGGTAATACAAAATCAGGAATGAGCTTAAGTCAGGTTTAGTCTAAACTACCTCACACTCAGAAGCACTCAGTTCACTGTCCCAGTAAATGTTCTCAGTAGACAGTAGCTCTAATAGTTTCTGTATGGGGAAAAGATGAAATAGTCTAAATATATCTTTTCTTAAAGTTTGGTAAAAATTGGAATTAAACTTTAGTCATGTAGTTTGGTAAATATTTTTATCTTTCAGAGGGAGAAATTAAACTGAGATTGCTCTGTAACCATGAGAAATATCAGCCAATAGTGAAACAACAAATAGGATAATAGTTTCTAAATTATCGATTATATTAACTAGTTATATACCTTCCATACATTTACAAAATACGTGAAAGAAAAAAGACAAAGAGATAGAAAGAAAAGTAAAACTGATTTTCATTTTCTTCTGAAACATCTATAGTATCTTTTAAAAAAACCTTTTCGCGTGGTTGCCAAGCGGGGTAGGGGCATAGGGATGGACTGGGAGTTTGGGATTAGCAGATGCAAGCTAGTATACATAGGATGGACGAACAACAAGGTCCTACTGTGTAGCACAGGGAACTGTATATTCAACATCCTGTGATAAACCATAATGGAAAAAGAATATGAAAAGAATGTGTACATACATGTAACTGAATCACTTTGCTGTACACCAGAAACTAACACAACATTGTAAATCAACCATACTTCAATAAAAAATAAATTAAAAAAAAACTTTTTGGAATACACAAAAATAAAATTAGAAACTAGCACACATACAAAATTTGAAAATATGACTTACCAAAGTCCATTCTATCTTTTTGGTTTCTCTGAAGCAAACCCAAAAGGAGATTAGCCAAATAAGGTGATGTTTCTCTGGGAATGCTGGGGGGAAAGGAAAAAAAAAACCACCTAAGTGGTGAGTTTATATATTAACTACACGACTTTCGCCTTCATTACGGTAAATGAAAATGTACATGCAGTTTCACAAATACTACATTTTATACCAAGAGGACCATGGTAGACCCTCACTCCTTAAAGGAAAAAACAAACAAACAAACAAACAAACACTAAGCAACTGCCTTTGAAAAGCAGCATCAATTTGGGAAGATTCTTGGCATTGTGCTTCTTATTGCTGCTGTTGGAATATCTGCGAGAACAAAGCACTTCACAAGCACAGACCATCTTGAGTTTTAACACAATGTCGACCTAGCACTAACAGTTGCTACAGAGTTCTCTGTTAGACAAACAGCCACCTCCAATTCCGTCTGCAAAAGGGCAGAGCTTAAATAAACACAAGTGAGAAATAACACAGCTTCCCGAAATCCAATAAAAAAGGACAAGGCAATTAAAAAAAAGTGAGTAATAGGAATATGTAATTCACAGAATAAAAACTACAAAAGGATGTTAAACAAACAGCGAGCCAACCTCACTAGTAAAGAGAATAATTCAAGTTAAATGAAGAGCTAACTGGCCCTGCTTGGGAGGCATCGAGACTGGTAACAACCCCTGCTGGTAGAACGCAGGAAAGGAGCGCACTGCTTGTTCAGCAGTGCAAACAGGGCCAGCTGAGCTGGAGAGAGTGTCTCTAAGCCCAACAATTCCATTTCTAGGAGTCCATCCTAAAAAAATGCACAAATGTGTGTACACATGCACGCACTCACACACACACACAATCTCCCCTCACGAAAGCCTGTCTGTAGTATCCAAAAAAATGAAAACAGGGACCTGATTAAACAAAATACGTTACACATCTAACTAGGGGACTCTCTCGCTATTTTAGAGCTAGCTATTTTCTAGGGGAAAGCATAGCTATTTTCTACTTTATGCCCATCTATTCTGTTTGCATCTCCCTCCCCTCAAAGAACACATTATAACTTCTGTAGGTTTTTCTTTTAAATAAACTTAACATTTTTAAAAAGAAAGAAAACGGTACAGCACACAGGCACCTATGACACACTAGTAATTTTCTAATTTCCTGTTAAAATGAAAGCTCTCCTTACTGTTAATTGAAAAAAGATTCAATAACGGAAAAACATAAAACACATAGAACTCAAATAGATAACACTGCACTGACAAATGGTAAAACCCAGTGTAATCAAAACACATACCTAGGCGTTAAGTTTCTGTTTTTCTCATAAAGCATCCTTAGGTCTTGAGGACTATTAGCCTGTTTAAAAAAAAAAAAAAAAAAAGGTTTAACTTCCTAAACAACTAAGGGCACCAATTCCAAATCATATGATCGAAGCTCACATTCTGCTGTAGAACAGAGACTCTGATCTTGAAAGCCACGGAATGCTGAAGGAGCCACAGATGGGCACTAGGAACTTAAAAAACTTCTGAAATTGTACGTGAATTCTGCACATCCGGGCACAATAACGTACCTTTTCTGAGGTCAGATTCTCAGAGAGGCCTGAAACTTACAAAAGAATCACTTCTCTGGAGGTTACACGGCCTACCCAACAGGTGTATTTTTTACTGTGTAAGATCAGGGTGTATCTTACCTTCGAGGGATTCAAGGAAGAGAACTCAGAGGACTGCTACTCTTCTGCCATGGTAATGAGCTGCACCCCCATAATAAGTGCTGCTGAATTAGTGAAGCTGTCTCTACGTCCAAACTAGGTTGGGAAATTAAGTGTTCAACATGGCTGTGTCACCGACTTTTAAAAACCATGTTGGGCAAATAATTTCACTCTGTTTCAGTTTGCAGATTCCAAACTCCTCTTTGTAACTGGGCAGTATGAACTCAAGAGGAATCACTGTGATTATATCCTAGGAGGCCTCTCTTTGACAGGATGTGAAGGGAGAGGAAGACCTACTCTAAGTAACTTCCATAAAGCCTACATAAGTACCTCTCACCCAGCAGTGACAGGAATAAAGAGCTGGGGACAGTTTCCAGTGATCTTCCCAGACCTGCCCTAGCCCTCACGTGGATTCCAGGACCCCGAAACCAGGCTAAGCAGGAAGTGCTGACATCACTGTTCACACCTATTTCCCACCAGGTTGTTACGTTAAGCCGCACCAGCTTTTATGAGCCTGGAGAACCTAACCGGCCCCAGGCCCAGTCCAACTACAAGGGAAGGCAGATAAAAAAGGAAAAAGCGAAAGATGTTCTGGCTCACTACAGCAGTTTTGCCTGTTAACAAAATCAAAATAAGTCACAGAGGAACCAGAAACACTGCTTTCAAAGTACAGGTGACCCTTGAACACCATGGGTTTGAACCGTGCGGGGAATTTTCTTCGATACATACTACAGTACTACACGATCTGCAGCTGGTTGAACCCACGGATGCAGAACGTCAAGTACAAGGGGCCGACTGTAAAGTTACAGCACAGTTTTCACTGCAAGGGGTCAGCACCCCAACCCCTACGTCGTTCAAGGGTCTCCTGTATTCCCCACTGTATAAGTCAAAGGCAACTGCAAAATGAGAAGATCCCCAAACTGAGCACAGCCAAAAGAAGGCAAGGTACCTGAAAAGGTGGTTTTCCAACGAGGCACTGATATATCACTGTCCCTATGCTCCACAGGTCAGCCTTGGCATCATAATGCTGAGACATAATAACCTCAGGAGCCTGGGGATAAAACCATGCAAGAGACACGCATTGGGTCATTTACATAATTAATATGTGGGGATTAATTAGCTGGAAAAGGTCTCACTCCTAACAAAACTACAAAAATAAAAACAACGCACTGTGATATTGCCCTAGTCAAATGATACTGCAACGAATATAGAACCACATTCTTACATTGAGGCTTACTGGTAAATCTCAGAAACAACGGTGCATGAAAAGAAGCAAGTTGCAGAAACAAACATTTCTCTATAATATTATGGACACATAAAATACAGAAAGAGTATTAAAATAATAATAAAGAAAAATATACCCCAATTACAGGATAGCGGTTACTTCTGGGGTAGGAGAGTAGGAGAGTGGGAAATGGGAAAAGGAGGGCTACGGAGGGCACATGCACTGTTTCTGAAACACTTTATTTCTTTCTAAAAAGAGATCAAGGCAAACATGACAAAATGTTAACTTTGTTAAATACGGATGGTAGGTACACAAGTGTTTGCTATATTATTCCTGTCACTTGAAAACTTTTAAAATAATGGAAAATCTGTTATGCAAAATACAATAATGAAAACTATCTTGGGACTTCCCTGGCGGTCCAGTGGTTAACACTCTGCACTTCCAATGCGGGGGGCATGAGTTCGATCCCTGGTCGGGGAGCTAAGAGCTCACGTGCCGCTCAGAGCAGCCAAAACAATAAAATTTTCTTTTCTCTGCTGCTTTGTCACAGCTGTTTTCCCACCCTCTCATTAGATGTTGCTTTTTGAAAATACCATCAATCAAGGCAAGCATAGCATTAAATAGGAATGTCAAATACACTTAAAAGATAGTGAAATTTTATTTTCCAGGCATAACATTTTTATTGATTGTCCCTAATAAATTTCTTATTGAGCCACCTCCCTTTAATAATCAGCCCAAGCACTGTGTCTATCCTCAAGGCTATTAGTTCAAGGCTGAACTAGTTTCACACTCAAGAAATGCAAAATAGTATTTAATTATATTAAATTATAACATTTACTATATAAGCAGTAAGATTATGAGCAAGAAAAAGTAAGTCTAATACAAAAAATTTTTTTTGAACTTTGATTACTAGTTCCCTTACCTCAAAGTGACTTTACATTAGAAGAAACCCTAACTGAACATAAACCCATTTTAAATTAAAACGGAAATAGGTACATTTATCTACTTCACAGGATTCTGAAGTTCCAGAATTAAAGTATTTCCAGGCTTAACACCTCACATTAGTTCAGAAGTTTCACAGCTTCACCCTATTAGACCTGACAGTAACCACAGGAGAGGATAAAGAGGAAAACTAAGATTTTTTTCAGCTGTTAGGTGTGACGCTGATGGAAAACACTTCTACAATATAGGGATCCTGTCTAAAGAGACAACATGCAAAAGATGACTACATCCTACAGCCGAAGAGGTACCCCAAAAGGTTGTTTTTTTAAGTATTCCTAAAATTATACATTATGTATAGCATGACCATATTTCATCAACTTTTGTTTTCAATTTAATCTAACAGGAGATTTCTACCATAATAACTAACTAATCATGTTAAAAATAAATGCCAATGGGCAGAGATGACAGACTTTCACAGTCCGCTATACTAAAGCGAAAGACGTCTGCATTATATCATTATCAGTGATAGAATTAACATTTGTAATACAAAAAAACCTCAGACTATATATAAAATCACATCTTACTTGGAAACAAGCATTATACTCAAATTCCAATGCTTATGCTGCTGTGCTGTAAACACACAAGGATACAAACACTCACTCACCATGTACATCGGAGACCCACACAGCGTTGCAGCCATCATGTTACTATGTAGGTAACGAGCAAAACCAAAATCCGCTATTTCACAAAATAAAAAGGAGAAAATCAAATGATACCTTTGCTCAGTTAACACAGATCATATGATTCTTTAAAGATACAAGAGGGTACAGAAGAACTGTGAGAAATTAAAGCTTACTGAATAAGACTGTCCACCAAAGAAAAAAGAGCTACCTCACTTTCAACAAGAAACAGCAGTCATCACCAACTGCACAAGTCACTGCTCTGCCAGTCGTGTAACCAAGAAGGAAGTGCCACACTTTGCAAGAGAAAATGCTAATTATAATACATAACTCATTAATACAGCTCTCATCCAATATCAATACCAGGTATAGAACTGGAGCTGTTTTTGTCCTCCTCCAGATACCAGATGTAACCCATAAAATATCAGAGATTTCTTAAAATACTGCTAAATAATTATTTTTCCACCAACGAAGAGAAAAGCTTTAAAAAAAATCTAGCATTATAAACTGCTTCAAATAATCCTGAGAGTGCTAAAAAACCTTCCAAGTAAGAAGCCTGAACTAAGTGATCTCTCAGACCCCTTACGTTAAAATCCAACAAGCTGTAAAGAATCAGGGTTATTAATTTGCTGCCAGCAACCATGATACATTAGCTTCCCTGTGATAAGGAGAAGCAGGATTCCCTGCTGGGAGTCACACTCAGAGTTCCTAGCATGGGGTCTTTGGCCCCGTCTAGCACCTGCTGCCAATTATATAAAGGGTTCCCATAACCAAATGTACCTCACTGAACTCAATAAAAATTTTAAAAGTGTCTCAACAAAATCCATCATTCTAACAAAGCTGAACTAAAATTATCTAAAAATACCAAGTCCCAAAAACGTTCTTTGCATGAGACAATACATAGCCAGGTACCTATTTTGATGCGAATACCACTGACGGTGGACTTCCTACGACTGGCGTAGGACAGCAGGATGTTCTGGGGCTTGAGATCCCTGTGGATGATCCCCTTGCTGTGCAGGACCCGCATGGCGGCTGCAATCTGATGCAGAAAGACTCTGATGGTGTCTTCACTGAGAGTGCCTTTAGCTGGGAGAAAAGGCGCTCCATCAACATTCAAGTATCATCTGCGTATTCTGAGGAGAACACTGAGGGAGTACGGAACTGGGATTCGCATTTTTCTCATTGTTTTTACTTTAACAATTTAAGTCTGTGAAGAGAGAGCGGATATCTCAAAATTTTTACTCAGTCTGTTGTAAAGAGAACTGATTTACACTTGCATCTTCCATTTTCACTGGTGTTCCTTTTTGGCTTTCCTTTCCCATCTTTACTGGGAAGAACGAGCACAAGAGGTGCTCAACAAATGTGAGTCTCCTCCACAAGCCAAAACTCAGTCCCCTTCATACCAAACACCTGGGATAAATGTCCGTGTTTAATTCCAACCATTACCTGAGCACGGATTAAAAACAGGTGAACTGCTTGGCTGGCGAGACTCGGGCATCACCTCCACGTGGGCCTGCCGGGGACTGTGGCCCTACACCTGTCTCCTCTCATCTCCCTGCTGCCAACACACCACCTCACCGCAGCATCTCTCCTAACTACAGACACCCGTAGAAGCTATGTCTTCAGTACTAGGAAGAGGTGGTAGGAATGACCTGAGGGTAGTCACTGTTCAGCAAACAGCAGCGTTTCTACGTGCACACTGGAGCATGTAACGGAACAGAGCCTGGTTTGGAGTCGGCGGCCTTTGTTCAAATCCCAGCTCCTCCACTTACTGCGTGACCCTGGAAGATGACCCCTCTATGTCCATCCTCATCTATAAAAAGCTGAAAATAGACTAACCACACGGGGCTGTTGTAACAATCAAGCAAGACAGCTTATTTAATTATAGAGACTTTAGAAAAAGGCCTGGCACATAAGTGCTCAAATGTGGGCAGTACACAAATATATACTTCATGACAATGGGTCTAAAAGTCATTCCTTGAATCTACATTAGGGATTTAATATCCATGGCCCCATTTTAAAGCCTCTGTGAACATACTTCCGCCCACACAACTCTAGAATATGTTCTTTATAACCTTTCCATATGCACTTAAGATTAAGAAAGAAATAACATTAACACTCAGAACAAGTGAAATATTACTTTAAAAATCATTTTAATGACACAGTGACAGTTTATGTCCTTAACATCTTCAAATAAACTAAATCCCCATGGTTTAAAAATTATCAAATTGGGCTTCCCTGGTGGTGCAGTGGTTAAGAATCCGCCTGCCAATGCAGGAGACACGGGTTCGAGCCCTGGTCCGGAAAGATCCCACATGCCATGGAGCAATTAAGCCCGTGCGCCACAACTACTGAAGCCCGCGCAACACAACAAAGAGTAGCCCCCGCTCGCCGCAACTAGAGGAAGCCCACGCACGGCAACGAAGACCCAACACAGCCAAAAATAAATAATTAATTAAATGTATTATAAGTGAATAAAATAAAAAATAAAATGGATGGTACAGTTTCTTCCATTTCATTCATTTACATTTTCATTCTAGGGCTTAGAAAAATTTTGCTACTTTAAATGACTACGGCTGCTTAGAACTTGTATCACTGCCCCATGACATACTATTGAATAGACTTAGGGTTTCTTTGATTCAGAGTCCAAATTCTAACACTGTTCCTGTGGGGAAAAATTAATGACCTAGTTTAGGCTGCTTCTGGGCACAAACTACAGTAAAAATTCACATATTTCTATGAACACAGGATGCCTACTCTCAACACAACCCCATAAATTGAAATTCTCACGTTAAAAGCTTAACATTTTATTTGTTTTTTTGTTTTTTTTTTTTGCGGTACGCGGGCCTCTCACTGTCGTGGCCTCTCCCGTTGCGGAGCCCAGGCTCCGGACGCGCAGGCTCAGCGGCCGTGGCTCACGGGCCCAGCCGCCCCGCGGCACGTGGGATCTTTCCGGACCGGGGCACGAACCCGCGTCCCCTGCATCGGCAGGCGGACTCGCAACCACTGTGCCACCAGGGAAGCCCAAAGCTTAACATTTTAAAGGCACAGCTCACATGAAAACTCTCAGACGAATGAACTCTTGAGCAGTTCGCCCTAGCAGGGCAGGCTCAGCTGTGGCTGCCACACTGAAGATATCTGCTAGAATTAATTTAAAGTACAACTTACCAACTACTCTACGATCTGTCTTATTTAAAACTTGCAATTGATAGAATTTGTTTTCTATCTTTTGATAGAAAAG
Source organism: Physeter macrocephalus (assembly GCF_002837175.3). Lineage (NCBI taxonomy): Eukaryota > Metazoa > Chordata > Mammalia > Artiodactyla > Physeteridae > Physeter > Physeter macrocephalus. The sequence continues at coordinate 82,564,111 of NC_041227.1, forward strand.
GGACTTTATCAAAGCAAATAAAAGGACTAAATAGCTGTCTTGTGATTTAGTGGCATTAGACCATCCAGACCTCTGACCGCCAGATCTTCCAGACCAGTGCTCTCCAAGAGAAATATAATGTGAGTCACATACGTAACTTCAAATTTTCTAGTAGCCACATTTTCAAATATGAAAAGAAACTGGTGGAATAACATATATTTAATCTAACACTTCCAAAATATTATCATTTCAACCTATAATCAATATAAAAAAGAAGATATAATCATTCTTTTTTCCTATGAAGTGTTCAAAATCCAACGTTGTGTTTTATATCACAGCACATCTCAATTCAGACTAGCCACTCTTCAAGAGCTCAACAGTCCCATGTGGTCCATGGTACCATACTGAAGAGTACAGCTCTAGACAGTTCCTTAAGGACTAAATTTAGTTTACATGTCTCTTCAGTTGGCAGCTAGAGGCCAGGGAGAGGCTAAATAATGACCAAAATCTCACAGCGATTAAGTTTTATGAACCACAGAACTACTGCAAACAGCCTGCCTGCCTGACTGCAGCATTCAGGTACGCTCTTCACCCCTGGGTCTCCTGTTCCAACACTACTGCTCTGGAATACCCAGCGCAGAGCTCCACGTCGCAGACAAAAGTGCGGTCGAAGCTACCAAATCTGCGACGGCAGCATCAGCGCCTACGTCAGCCAACAGGGCTTCTGTGAAAGAAGGAAACTGACATTCCAGTGAGGGCTCTAAACGGCTAAGGTGCCCCTCAACCTGACCCCAGGGAAAGGTGCCTTCATCAGGCTCACTAAGCAGTCACGGAGTTCAAGATTCAGAGGCGGACCAGAAGGTAAAGGCGAGGTGTCTTCTAGCTCCAACTCCTCTCCCCGAGCAGTGAAGAAAGTGCCTGTCTCTGCACTGTATCCACTAGGAAATGACATCTTGAAAAATCTTTTTATCAAACTGAGAATTCCTTTAAAAAGAATCTCAGGGAAATACAAAAACAAAAACACACATGGACTAAACTCCCGAGTTCCGGATAATGGCTGTCTCTAAGCGGGAGGGACCGGAGTAGGATCACAGAAGGGCCTACAGGAGCTTCAGCTGTATTTAGAAGGAGTAATCCTTGTGTTCTTTACATTATTTCGACATGGCTTTCCAAATCTCAGCAATATTTTGTATTTTAAAGATTTTTAAAACCTCATTTTTAATTGCACTCCTCGTTTACTTGAACATTTAAAATATGTTGTTTCTCTTCTGTAAACTGTCCATACCCTTTGTGGGTGTATTTACTGATGTCTTAGTGTTTTTACCATCAACTGCCATAGCCTGTTTCTAGGCTGAGTGACGAACCTCTCCCTGTCTTTTTGCCTACTCCCCGTGTGCCTTTAAGGGGAGAGAAAGTAGGCGCTGGCCTCATCTAACGTCATTTTAAAAAGCACTTTCGAGGGACACAATTTGATTTGAGCACTTACTGTCCTACATGAATACACTTTAGATACTAGCAACATCTAGTATTAAAATCTTACCTCTGGGCCACAAAATATCTTACCGCTGGGCCACATAATAATTTCAAGGTTACACTTAATCCCTTATAACATTTTTAAAAATTTACGAGCAATATTCACATTAATAAACACATTCTTGGATACATTCTTCCATTATGGTTTGTTTTGTTTTGTTTCTGTGAAGTAAATGAAATGGACTAAAGGTTCACTGACAGCAGCCCACTAGCGTCTTCTGAAGAGAAATTCTGTTGGTTTTTCTCTCTCGGGGACAGGCCCTACCTCTCAAACTGTCCGAGAGAGGCACACGTAAACAAGTACTTATACACAAGCAAAGTTTAGGAGCAAAACCACAACAAACGACAGTCAGTCAGCAAAGTGACCACAATTACACATACACAAATATTTACTGAATGTTTCTATACAAGTACAGAAAACAGGGGTAGCATATTTCAGAAGTAAATGAAGACTAAACAGACTACATTACTACACTGAACACTGACAAAGTAGAAAAATTACCTTGCAAATAATCTGCCAGGTCTCCACCATTGCAATACTGATATATAAAAGAAAAAGTAATTAAAATAAGACATTGATTCAAGCTTAATTCAATTCATTATCAGTTAACTTTAATTAAAAATACATTTGTATATAATATAAATCTAGTCTCACACAAATTATAAGAATTATAGAATCAACATTTTAAAATTTTATATTCCCTATAAAATAGAATCTAAATCACGAAATCAACTTTATTAATCCAAATTTTCAAATAACCTACCATCAATTTTGAAGTACATATTAATCAAAAGAAATCTGAAATAAATTAAACAGAAACCTGTATACTACCTACCTCCATCACCAGAAAGACAGAGTTGGGTAATTCCTGAAAGTAAACATATTAAATATGGTTTAGATTAGAGAAAAAATTAAGCACAAATTTTAAAAATAATGACAGTTAATCAAAATAGTACACGTGTCCATTTTAAACAAGAAAAATGAAATCACAAAATCCATTCGTAAGTGAAATCTAAAATCCCCAAAACAATGACATAGCACCTCAGCTTCAATGACACTAATGTAGTCATCAAAAAGTTCAATTCTATTCATGGAAAGAACTTAAGAAAGATTCATCTTTTGGTCATGGTTATGGTAAATTTACCGCCTGTGGAAAAAAAAGGAAGGATTCTCTGGTCCTCAAGGAAGCACTTCCACTTTGAAAAGTTTACGATTTGGAGCAATGACTTGATAAATCCTCCCTAGCAACACTAAATGCACAATCTGAGTTCTGGAATACATGATCCAGGATGCTTAGTTCTTTGTTTTTCTGTTGTTTTTCTGTATATTTGAAGGCAATCACATTACTTGGGAATTGCTGGCAAAGGGAAGACATTTTATCACATGAGAAATCATTAAACATAACTTTCAACAAAATTTTCTTCTTCTCAAGTATAAAATACAAAAATCTTATCTCAAACCAGTGTTGTTTAATCATGTAAGAGCACCATACCCTAGCTACTGCAGAGGAAAGATAGCGAGGGAACTCCTAAGGGGACGCTAAGGAGACACAAAGAACTTCTGTTCCTTCAATATGACAAAGACACATTCCCGTCTTGGTTTTCACAATTTTGGGGGTACACATAACCACTTAGTTTCCCCAAGCATTCACTCACTCATTCAATAAATAATAAATAAGACAGAAATACTTTAACATCTTTGACTTCTCGGGCAGACCTTCTTTTGCCCACCTTTGAAGCAATGAGAATCTCCATAGATTCAATCATTCTCTCCAACACCCCCCTTGTGTAAAGGCCCGTCCTTTACATGAAGCACCGGAGTGACCTGGAGCAGGAGGAGCTGCAAGAGCCAGGAAGAGTCAGCAAAGGAAGGAGAAAAAAAACGTTCATTTTTTAGCAAAACCAATCAAGCCATCTATAGACAAATCAAAACTGAAACGGTACTGGAGCCCAGGGAAGAACTAAGAAATGCTTGTAGGGTCAGAAAGGCTGAGAAGTGAGGCCAACATACCTGTGAGCCAGACCACACCAAGGGTTTTCCAAAGCTGAATATATATTTATCCTCCCTTCTAATATTAAGACATCCACATCCTCAACTACTCCCCAGAACTTCCACCAACAAAACTAAACATAATGAATTTCATTTTATCATTTCCCTACTCAAAGTCCTTATTAACTTGATAAAAAAAAAAACCTATTCTCTAAAAAGAAGGGGAAAAAAAGGATATCGTTATGAACAACTCAATGCCAGTATGCCAAAATTTGCATGAAATGAATACACTGAAAAACAATTTGGGGAAAAACGCAACTTACTAAAACTGACAAGAAGTAGAAAATTTGAAAAGGTATGTATCTGTTAAAGAAACTGAATTATAATTTAAAACCTTTCCACAAAGAAATTCTCCTTAAGTTTCAGTATAGTCCCAATCAAAATCGAAGGAGGTTTTGTGTATGTGTGGAAATTGACAAGTTGATTCCAAAATGTATGTGGAAATGCAAAAGGCCAAGAATAACTAAATATCATGTAGAAAAAGAAAAATAAAAGTTGGAGGATTTATACTACTAGATATCAAGTATGATACTAGATATCATAAAACTATACTGAAAAAGACAGTGAGGTAAAGGCTAAGGGGGACAGAAAAAAGTCTAGAAACAGGCCGCCACATGTGAGCTCGCAATGCAGAGATGACAGTACAGAAGGGAAGGATGTCGGTTCAGCAACCGATCAACTGGCTCCCCTTTGTAAAAGTAAATGAATTGTGACCCCTACCTCACGCCACATACAAAACCATTTCCAGATAGATTATAGAGCTAAATGTGCCAGATAAAACAATAAAGACTCTGGGGAAAAACAAAGAACATCCTCATGACCCTAGGGTAGGCAAAGTTTTCTTAAATATGACACAAAAGCACTAAATACAAAAGGAAGAAACAACACACTGGACTACATTAAAATTAAGAATTTCTACTCACCAAAACAAACGATTAAGATAGCAAAAAGGCAAGTCAGAGTGGGTAAGTCATTCACAACACCCATATCTGTCAAACGACTCATATCCACAATATATAAAGAACTCTAACAAATTAATAACAAAAAGACAACCCAATAGAAAAACAAGCTTCTATAGGAATTTCAAAAAGATATTTAAATGACTAATAAACTTACAAAAGGTACTCAAATCAGGAATCATCAGGAAAACGCTAATCACAATCATAATAAGACACCTCATCACCTGAATGGCTAACATTGCCGAGTGTTGGCAAGGATGTGGCGTGACGAACTGACAAAATGTGGTGGGAGTGTAAGCCAATACGCTGGCAGTATAGGCTAGGCCTTTGCACAGCCTGTGATCCAGAAATTCCTCTTCTATAATGAAGCCTCCATAAAAACCCAAAAGGACAGGCTTCCAAGAGCTTCCAGGATGGTGAACATGATGAAATCTGGTGAGAGTGGCCCACTCAGGGTGGATACCTTGCCCTAAGCATCTCTTCCATCTGGCTGTTCCTGTGTTTCATCCTTTTATAACAAACCAGTAATCTGGTAAGTTTTCTCTGAGTTTTGTGAGCCACTCTAGCAAATTAATGGGACCCAAGAAAGGGGCAGGGAGCAGACCAGAGGGCTGGGAAAACCACTTCAACACAAATGACAAAGAGCTGCCAACTCTGATTCCCTCTTCTTCACCTCCTACAGTACCCAAGTCCTATCAACCCGGCCTCCTAGACATTCCACCAACCTGTCCAGGCCTCCCCGTTTCCACTGGCGCCTTCACCCACCCAAACACCTGCAGCATGGTGGCCCCATATCCACCCGTGCCCACTCTCCACAGAGTAGCCAGTGTTTTACATACTTTAAGAATCTCGTATGGGGCTTCCCTGGTGGCGCAGTGGTTGCGCGTCCGCCTGCCGATGCAGGGGAACCGGGTTCGCGCCCCGGTCTGGGAGGATCCCACATACCGCGGAGCGGCTGGGGCCGTGAGCCATGGCCGCTGAGCCTGCGCGTCCGGAGCCTGTGCTCCGCAACGGGAGAGGCCGCAACGGAGGGAGGCCCGCATACCACAAAAAAAAAAAAAAAAAAAGAATCTCGTATGCCTATTAATTTATAATGGAGAATATGTCTTTCTCTAACCATAATGATTAGGTCGAATACTCTCTCTATATATACTCCCTAACTGGCATAAAAATACCTGGAAGGCTAATTCATAATCAGAAGATTGCCCAAGGATTACAGAAAGAAAGAAAGCAAAAGTAGGTTTTCCCCTTTCCCCAAAAGAAGAAAATTGCTTTTTTTTAATTAATTATTAAAAAAGTATGTGCTTATTGCAAAAACTTAAGATACATAAAATCTGAAGGAAGAAAGTTTAAAAATCACCTTAATCTCACCATCTGAAAGAAGCGCTATTAACATCTTAGTGGTCTTGCTTTCATGCATCTATAATACTTGTACACATATTCACATCCAAAGGAAGCATGTACCTGTTAGGTTTTTTTAATTTTAATATAATTCATTTCCACCTTTTTGCTTAATTATCTTCACCTCTCCAAGTAGCCAATGTTTACATCTGGTACGTATCCTTCCATATCTTTCTCCTACTCATACAATCATAAGTTAAACATACACATACTTTACTCTGAAAAAATGGGATATCATATATTGATGTCTGAACCTTGCTTTCCTCACTCAATAATACACCAAAGAAATCCCTCCAGGTCAACTACATACAGACAACTCTTTTTCATAAGTGTGTTATATGTCATAGTGTGACTATATCACCCTTTATTAAGCTATTCCCTTGCTAAGGAACATCACTTGTTTCTAATTTGGGCCATTATAAGCAAAGCTATACTGGTTCTTGGACATATATCCTAATTCTCAAGCTTTTATGGCTCTGGGATAGATGCCCAGGAATCTGGGTTGCTTAGTAAAAGGGTGTGTATTTCTAATGATGACAGATATTTCTCCTCATTGAAAGATTTTTAAACTACCTATTATATACAAGACACTATTCCAGGTCCTGAGGATACAGCAGAAAGCCAACAGAGTTAAATGCCCTGTTCTCCCCAGTCTTCAATTCTAAGAAGGGAGGGTCAGGAGCAAGACAACAAATGGAAGAAATATGTATGCAGAGCACGTTAGAGGTGATAGGTGCTTGGGAGGAGGGGCAACCGTGCTGGAGAGGGACTGCAGTTTTATTTAGGAGGCTAAAGAAAGCGTCCCTGAAAGCACAGCGCCTGAAGAAGGACCTAAAGGAGGCTGGGGCGTGCCTGTGCAGGCTACAGACACGGAGACCGTCCTGTGCATACAGTCTCCCTGTAGGGGACACGGCCCTCCAGGAACCACAAGGAAGCCCGAGCGGACGGAACACAAGCAGCGAAGCACAGAGCAGGGGAGCCAGAGCCAGGGGCAACGGGGTTGGGCTTTCACTCACAGGAACGGGGTCCGCACAGAGGAGGGACACGCCCTACCTGCACTAGGGGGTGGGGCTCTGACCACAGTGTCGGGACCATTCTTCAGGGCATGGGGGCAAGGTGTCGCCAGACGGCATCCCCAAAACATTCTAGCGGTTCACATTTGTGCCAGTGACACAGGAGAATAGCTTACACCTCCCCGCAATCCCACCAGTAAGAATTACTGCACTTTAAAATTTTGCCCACCAGAAGGCTGAGAAGTGACATCTGTTACCTTAATTTACATTTCCCTACTTGTTCATGAATATCATCCATTTCTTAGCCATTTTTATTTCTCTTATGAGAACCAACAATTTGTATCCTTTGCTCACTTCCTCTCTGGGTTGTCTTTTCCTTAATTTGTGAGAAGCTTTATGCGTTTTAGGTGTCAGCCCGTCACCTTTCGGGTTGTACATATTTTCTCAAACTGCCATTCGTCAACTGCATGTTTTTGCATTTTACTGTGGTATAGATGTAAGTGTACAGTCAAAGACTTGTGACACATGTATACACCCATGTAACTACCCTTCCAGTCAAAATACAGAACATTTCCATCAGCCCAGAAAGTTCCCACATACCCCTTTTCTGTCCATCCCTGATACCAAGTAGCAACCTCTGATCTGCTTTCCCCGATCTCTATCACCCTAGCTGAGTCCCGTCTCCTCTTGAAACTCACAAAAACAGAATCACACAGTAGCTCTATATAGCTGGCTTCTTTTTCTCAACTTAATGTTTGAGATTCATGTTATGGCAAGTATCAAGTTTGTTCCTTTTTATGGCTGTCAATTTGTTCACAATATTATTTGCTATGAAATAATTTTTAAAAAATTTTGTATGTCTCTACCATTTTTATGGCTTCTGAGTTTATCTTGATTTAAAATACGTTTCTAGCTCTTAGATTACATATTTAAGCCTTTAATTCATCTAAAAGTTATTTTGGAAAATGATGAAAATAGACATCCAACTTTATTTTGTCTCAGATATCCCAGTTGGTCAGCACCATCTACGAAATGCATCTTTTTCTCACTATACTAAAAATTACCAAGAGGTGGATGTTTATCCAGATCACTGACATTCAGGTAGGGAAGTATTCCCAACAGACAATATTTATCTCATGCCCAGAATGCTCAGAGATATGTATCTTCTGAAAAACAGTCATGACATCACCCTCCAAATGGCTCTGCACTGTCCTCAGACTAGAGCTCCACCCATGTGGCCCCTCCACCCCCTCCGGCATCACTCAACACTACTCCTCCCTCCCGCCTGCACTCCCACCACATCCCTTCTTCCAGGGCCTCACACCCGTCCCTCCTGTCGGCTCCTCCCAGAGGCCGCATCTGCAGGCGAAGCTGACCTGTTCTCCCCGCCCCCACCGGAGCCCGGCCTCCGCCCACTTGATTATAGATTCATATATCTATTTAGAAAACTCTAAAATAAATATAACAAACAGTGGTTATCTCTGGGAAGTGCCATGTCCTTTCCAATTTATTTGTGTTGACAATGTTGGAATATTTTAACTGTGGGCACATATTACTTTTGTAATTAGGGAAAATGTGTTTCTTTTTAAGTGTCATCCAAACTGAAACCTGATCACTACAAACAATGTCAAAAGTTCTCAATTCATCAAAGTGCACACAAACTTGAGGTGGACCTCCAAAAGCGATGGCCAGTGAGAATGGTGCAAACACCCTGTACCCCTTGACGACCAGTCAGAATCCAGGAAGCAAATCCAAACTCTGTTTACTTGACAGCCAAATGCTCAAGACTAGATTCATTTGACTAATAGTTCTTAAGTTTATTTTTACAAATTAGTTCCAGGAGTACACAATGCACAAAACAGTAAACATTTTCACGCAGTCACCGTGACATTCCCAATTGTTCCATAATTCTGGATCCTGAGGACATGTTCTCCCTAATGCTATCTCATTCTGCAGCCAAAACCAGTACTTTAAATATTTCTCATTCTGATAGACAAAATCCAACTACACTCTCTACCCTGAAAGCAAGACCTACTCTGAAATTGACAGGGTTTTCTGCACTTCTCAAGAGATGGGAAATTAAGAGTTAATATTATTTAACAATTTTTGTACGAGGCGCTGACTTGTACCACTTGGTGCCCTCTATCTACAGAGACTGAGACAACGACACAAACAGCTCTGAGGAGAACTGACATTTCAATAGGGATTGTGACATCAGATCAGTTTTACTTTAAACTTTTTTCCCCTTTCTTTCTAGGCTGCTTTGAAATTTCTCAAATGAAGGAATAAATTACACCTATTTAAATAGGTAATAAAATATACCCACAGCACGCACATATTCTGTGCGTGGAGTTTAAACTGCAATATTTTTGGAGAACAATCACACACTGCCATCAAAAACTCTAAAACTGTTCATGCTATTTGTCCTAGTAATTCCAATTCTAGAAGTTCAACTTACAAGAAATAATTGGGTATCTTCAGAAGGTATGTATTCTCCTCGTAGCATTTTTTTTTACAATGGGAAAAACCTTAACATCTTATAACATGGGTTTAGTTAAATAAATACTCTGTGGTATGATATGACATGAAAAACGACTATATATATTTTTAAAAGGACATATAGAGAGCAGTCCACTAAAATTAAGCACACTAAGAGCAAGGACTTCGTTCCACTCACAGCTTTGCTCCTTTGTTCCTTGCACTTACAAACGCCTGGCCACCGTAGCCCCTCAAACCTCACGCGACAAATGAATTTGAATAACGCAAGTGTATACAGAATAGGTTTCAGCTAGAAATATACACAGCAGCATCACATAACACGTTCATTTACTTTCTGGAATTCAACTGTCCAGACTAAGCAAAACAAAAGAACAAGATAACATCCATCACATACCCTGGTCTGCTTTGGAATTCACAGTGGAGGGAAAAGCTGAATCTGCTGGTCCTCAGTATCAGGACCCCAGGGCTCTCACGGGGTGAATACCACTGGCCAAGTGTGATTCCAGTATTCAGGGATTTATAAAACACAATATGGCCCCTAAATATATGCCAACTACTTGCTCTGGTGCTCCACCCAAAAAACAGGAATTTTCTCCAAAGTTGGCCTTTTAAAAAGGATTTCCAAGGGTAATTTTGACTATATAGAAATGTTGCCTTAGAAGGTAACTTCTGAGGACTTCCCTGGTGGCACAGCGGTTAGGAATCCGCCTGCCAGTGCAGGGGACACAGGTTTGAGCCCTGGTCCAGGAAGATCCCACATGCCGCGGAGCAACTGAGCCCGCGAGCCACAACTACTGAAGCCCACACACCTAGAGCCCGTGCTCCACAACAAGAGAAGCCACCGCAATGAGAAGCCCGCACACCACGATGAAGAGTAGCCCCTGCTCGCCGCATCTAGAGAAAACACGAGGACAGCAACGGAGACATAACACAGCCACAAATAAAAATAAATAAAATAAATAAATTTATTAAAAGGAAAAAAAAAAGAAAGTAACTTCAGAACCCAGCCTTCCCACCTCCACATACAATGCAACTCTACTGTATGCCATGGCGATAATCCCAGACAAATCTAGATGAATATGCAGAGTTTCCTTGTTTTTATTCCACGTATTGTCTAATATCTCCACCATTAGCAAATGTTGCTTTTGCAATAAGAAAAAAAGCTCTACCTGATTTTTTTAATAGCTCAAAATAGTCCTTTCTACATTTATCACAGAGATGCTAGATCTGGACTTGATCTAAGACAACACTACTCCTATGGTATATTATCATCTGTCAGTAAGTTTACGCATGCAGCCCATTATTTATTTTATCCTTCCACCCTATGCTATTATAAACAAATTCTTAATTAATAAACACACAGCTCAAGCTATATATCTTTTCAACAAGAATAAGGCAATTTTCTATTTCTGTTAAGATTCACTTACATTTGTATGAAATAGAAAAAAAATTTAAGTTTTTTATTAACACACAAATATTTCTTTAAAAATCCAAAATCAGGTACCTGAACATCATAGAGCGCTACAATGTTTTCATGCTGAAGTTCCTGTTAAGAAAATCGAGAATTCAAAAGATTTGTATTTATTCTAATAATTATAATAGTTCAATACACAAATAAAATTAATTTAAGTATACACACACAGATACATCCATTTATACTACTTCTAGTATACCAGACTTCTGTTACTAGATTAGAACAATTCTAGTCTACTGAAGAATAAAAACAAATGTGCCTGATTGAACTTTACTTGGGGCCTAAATATTTTTTTACTGTCCTAATTTTTTAGACTCTTAACTCTTATACTCTCATTTACAAAACAAAGGTCAGAGTTAGTATGACCACATACTTTCTGCTAGTCTTTCAGATTTAATATACAATTTCTAACAAGAAAGGTATAAAATTTCAAAGTGCTTTTAAAAAGCACGATTTGCCTAAAAGAAAACGAAGTATAATTCAACAAGCTATAATTCTTACCAAAGAGCTGTCCAGAGAATAGTAGTTCTGATGAATGTTAGATGAAGGTTCCATGTTTATATTACTTTGGGAAACACTGGGTTAAACACACCTAAATTGGTCTCTTCATTGTATAATTTTTTTCAACTTTCTTTAATGAGTCAAGTGCTTTGTTGCTCTCCAAGAAGTATTTAGTAAACAGGATTTTCCACACTTACTTGACCACGGACTCTTTTTTTCCCTCAAAGCATCCCACTTGGATAACAGTGCTTGTGAGTGATCTAAAAAGACCACTTTAAATAAATAAATAAATAAAAATAAAAAGACCACTTCCAAGGAAAGTAACTGTTCAATTTATAAGGAAGAAAGATTCCAACTGCTCCCATTGCTCCAAAATAAAAAAAAATTAACTATAACATGAAAGGGATCAGCAGAAGAGATAAATAATGTGTAAGAGGGACCTGCCTCTTCTCAAACAATAAGGCAATAACTACGGGAAAGAAATGATGAGAAGCTAAAAGCAGTTTTCATCTAATCCCTCTAAGCACTGGCCAAGAGCCACAAACATCTATTCTTAAAAATAGCTTCACAGTACTCAATGTTTCAAAAAACTGAGCTTGCAAAAAATAAGAGCAACAGGTGAACATCCTCAAACTTGGGGCCAACTACCAAAATTGCAAAGGATGTCATCATGTATACATTTAAGTTTTAATCTAGTGTGAAATATCACATAAAGAAACATACCTTTAAGATTTTAATTTCCTTCCCAAGCAGTATTTGTGATTTTGACAAGTTCTTTTTATTAATACTTTTAATAGCTACCTCCCAATCAGTTTTCTGGAAAGAAAAAACACTGTTACTCCTGCAAATTATTCCACAGAAACAATGCAACAGCAAAAAAAAAAAAAAAAAAAATCTATAAGCATAAAGATGTTTTTAGCAAACTCATGTAACAGCACTGAGAAGAAAAATAGAAAAGAACCCGAATCTCTAACAGGAAAATGATTTTATAAATTAAAGGTGCAGCAAGCTAATGTCCTACAAGATAGCCCGTAAAAATAAATAAATATGACGACCACGTAGTAACAAGCATTAAGTGAAAAAAGGACAGAGTTTATTTACAACTATTTAAAAGTTACGGAGGATAACCTGGGAGGTGGTATAGTCAACTGAAAACAGAATTTGACAGCTAGGTAGGATTAAACGTGTTTTCGCTATTTTTTTTCCCTTGAGTTTCAAGTTACTCTCATGATAAAGTCAGTAGTATTTATTACTTTATCGGCTAAGCAACCAGGCCATCCCTTTGGACCTGCCCCTTGCCCCAAGCCTTCTAGGATTATTTCCACTCCCGAGGTGCCTTTCCAAATTCTTTAGATCCTAAAACCTGCTGGGAGCCTGTTTGCGAAACAGCAAAAGCTTTTAAAAAAAAAAAAAAAAAAAAGCTAAGCCCGCTTTCGGGTCGATTTGGGTCTCCCCGCCCCCCGCCCAGCCCCGGGGACTGAGGCCGGTGGGGCCGTCAGGGCCCCGCGAGGGGAAAGGCGACACCGAGTCGGGGAAGACCCGGGCCCGCGGGTCGCCGGCCGGTTTTCCGCTGGGTCTGCAATTATCGGCCACCGGGGAGGGTCCGTGCGCTGCCGGCCCGGCCCCGCCGCCGCCCCCTCGCACCCGCAGCGGCCGCGCCTCAGGCGCCCCCGCCCGCCCGGCCCGGCCGGCGGGGCTCACCTGGCGGTGCCGCCCCCGGAAGACCACAGCGAAGGCCCCGTGTCCCACGAGGTCCCGCTTGCTGTACTCGAAGTCGCCCACCACCTCCATGGCCGCGCCCCGGGGTCGGCGCGGGCAGGCGGGCGGCGATCAGCACCGGGGGCCCGCCGGCCCCGAGCGCGCCCGCCGGCCGCCGAGCTGGGGCAGCCGAGGCCCCGGGCCCGAGCGGTCGCTCATGCCGAGAGGCCGGGCGGAAACGGGGAGGCGCCGCGCAGGGTCGGGGTCAGCGAGGCCTGGCCCGGCCCCGGCCGCTCCTCATGCCGGCCACCGCCGGCCGCGGGCTCCCTGGAGAAGCGGGCCCCCTGGCGAAGCGGGCCTCCTGGCGAAGCGGGCTCCCTGGCGAAGCGGGCTCGGCGCTGCCGGGCAGGGGCGCCGCCGCCTCCGTCACTGGGCGCCCCCGGGTCCGCGCGCGCGCCCGGGAGAGGTGCGGGCCCCGGCGCCCCTCATCCCCGCCCGTCGGCGCCTCGGTCTCTCCGCGGGCACTGCTCAGCGCCGGCCGCCGCCCTTCGCCGGCCCGGCCCAATACCCTACAGCCCCGCCCCGCAACAGAACCGCACGCGCGCATCGGCCGCTCCGCGCCGACTGCCGGCCCTCCGCGACGTCAGCGCATCTTCTTTGTCGCAGCGCTCGACGCGGCAGGCGCGCTCCCTCCGCCGGGAAAATGAGTGCCCAGCTGCTGATGGAGGCGGGAGGGAGCGCGCGAGCCTGCGCGCCGCGGGGTGGACCCGCTAGGAGGCGGGCTTCGGGGAAGCGGGTCGCCTACACCGGCTGCGGGAGGGACAGGGGCATCACTGTGCAGAGTGGACCCCGGGCCTGCGGTGAGGGCAAAGGAGCATCTCCCAGAGCCCGGCCTTTCCCGCGCCCTCCAGAGCCAGGGGTCACGCTGCCAAGTCCCAACCCTTCTGCGTTTACTGTTCAGGGTCCCTCACGACGTGGTGTAGGGCAGGGATCCTGCACTTCTTGGGGTCGCTTGGCTTCTGTGAGAAGCTGATGACAGCTCAGGACCGTCCTCCCCGAGAATTGCCAATGCTCGCAGACTCAGTTTTGCCTTCTTTCAAGGCTCTAGTGAGAACGCTTGATTTCCGCCTCCGGTGTCCTGCCGGTGTGACCTCAGACTTACCTTAAATCACATAAGGGAGTTTTCTTTTCCACCCGATTATTAACGTTCAAGCGACAAGGAACTTATTTGTCACCTTTGCCTCAGAGGTGTCTTACGAAATCATTTTATAAACCACGTGCTTGAGAATGTCAGAAATCTCAGGTCCTATCATGCACTGTATGTTCACTTGTTTAACGTATTTGCTCTCAGGTTATCCCTCACCTCCAGAGCTACATTTCCCACCCCAGGCCCATCCCTGCACAATGACCTCTGAAGGCCAGACAGGGGCGCTGAGAACCTCCAACCTTGAGGCAGTCAGCGGAGGAAATCTCTGGAGAGGAACTGGCCCCTTCCTGAAACCCTTAAAACGTGGGGTCTTGGGTTTATTCTCCCAACTGTGCACACTTACCTAATTCCCTCCCTACTTCAAAACCTGGCCCAGGTGCCTGTTAGACCCTGTGAAAGTCTGCAGCCTTCAAAAATTAAGAGCAAGTGAAACAAGTTTGCACATACACACGAAAATTCATGTGGAGATGATTCCTCACCTCTTTGAAAGATTCTCTATCTTCCTTTCTCTTTAAACATGAGTATTTAAATAGGATATAGGAGTCAATGTGCCAAAATTCACTGAAAAGTAGTCCTCTGGGAAAAATATCTTACGGGCTGTAGGACCCCGGACTAGCTACTTCACCTCCCCTGCCTAGGTTTCCTCATCTGTAAAATGAAGATATAACATCAACATATACCTTCATTGGGTTGTTAAGAGGATTGAAGGACTGAAATGTGGAAAGAGCTTGGAAGATTGCCTGGCTCTACAAAGCACTGTTTCAGTGTGTGTTGGGTAAGTAAAGTGAGATCAAAGCTGGCCATAGGCAACCCTTCCCCGACCCCGGCCCAGTGCTGGGGTCTCCCCCTCCCCTCCTCTGTCCAGTCCCCAGGTGGTGCTTAGGTGAACAGAATGCAAGCTTTGCAGTTCTAGGGATGGACCCTTACACCTGTGTAAGAGCTGTTTATCTAACTGTCGCCTGGAGAATTCACGTCCTATAAACTTTCTGTGAAGAATCAATGGGTATAGGGGCTTCCCTGGTGGCGCAGTGGTTGAGAGTCCGCCTGCCGATGCGGGGGACGCGGGTTCGTGGCCTGGTCTGGGAGGATCCCACGTGCCGCGGAGCGGCTGGGCCCGTGAGCCATGGCCGCCCGAGCCTGCGCGTCCGGAGCCTGTGCTCCGCGACGGGAGAGGCCACAACAGTGAGAGGCCTGCGTACCCAAAAAAAAACAAAAACAAAAAAAAAACAACGGGTATAAAATTTTTGGACAGCAGGGAAGCAATGGGGAGGGCTAACACACCTGGACTAAGGCTGGCAGCCTTTCCCATGCAGTACCTGACAACAGCCAACATCCCAGGCAGCGGAGGGTGAGCTGTCCAGGCTGTCCTGAGATGCCAAAGCTGCTGGTTTCAGGATCTGTCGCTGAGGTGCCTCGTGGGGCCTCAGCACCCTCCGGGAGCAGTGCTTCGACCTTCCTGCTGGTCACCCCACCATCCAGGTGAGGACAGGTGTATCCTCTGTCAGCTGAGCCGGTGCATGAGACATCATTCATAACTCAGCCCTGTTCACAAGGTTGCATCCACTAGGAATTGAAGTTAATTGAAGCTAATAATCAATATACAATTTTGAGCTGTTTATATTTAATATCATTAAAATTACACCCCCACAGTAGGACCTTATGGAGACGTTTTAAAGAAGCCACTAGAAGCCCTTAATTCAGACCTGCATCCCGTCCCATACACACAGGCTAAACAGGGGCCCCAGGAACACACCATTGCTTTGAAAAATAAAGTATGCAGCACGCACAGAAGGATTTCTGACCTCAGGGCTCACTACCGAGGGGGGCATGTGGGGTGGGAGAGCTTTGCTAAGGAGATGTTTAGTTAGTGTTTAGTTAGGACTATGTCGATAAGCACATAACCAACGTCAAATGTGATAAAGCAAACAAAAGAGGAATGTAGATAAAGATCCAAGTGTGGCTCTCGGGTTCCCAGCAGAGCCTGGGACTGGAGGAGGAGTCTGCTTCTTTGTTCCTTCCCCTCAGGGCTCCATGGACAGGGCAGAAGGGCAGAGAGCCAGCAGCCAGCAGTCTCAACCCCAAATTTTTCAGGAAGGGATTCTGATCAGCCCCGCTTAGGAGAGGTGCAGTGAGCAGTCATCTCAAGCCAGGGACTGGAGTTGAGGGGGGCAGGTCGAGTTGTCCAAGGCTGTGGGTGCTGCAGGGAGGGTGGAGAAGCAGGGGCCGGGTGGGTGGGTAACTCAGGAAGGGTGACCGGGGGTCAAATTTAGGCTTTAATCAGAAATGCAAGCAAGGGGGATTTTTACTTCTGAAAGCATGCAAAGTTGCCAATCTGATTCACCTTCATTGTTCTTTGTTCTAGTAACTGTGTGTGTGTGTGTGTGTGTGTGTGTGTGTGTGTGTGTGTGTGTGTAAACATGCCTGCTGACAAACTATTGAAATGTTCCAGTTGGTAAACTGTGTAATAGTAACCGCAGTGAGAGCTGAAATCACTTAGTAATAAAAATTCTAACATAAACTTATTTGATCAGCCAAATGCCACGGGTTGCTGTGATGGTAAAAGGATCTCCTGTGACAAGTAAATATGACAAGTGTTCACGGCCCCATCCCCCAGGCAGGCAGGCATTCTGAGACCAGGAGAATCACCAGTTAATTATTCTCTTCAAATTGCATCATTGCTGTGTGCTTCTATTTTGGTTCTGTTGTCTCTACTTTGATCATACTGCTGATGCTTTGAAACTCTTGGGACTGTTAGTGTGCAGAGCTTTGATGTTTACACGTGTACGATTTTGTACTAAAATATGGAAATAAGCACATAAAGTGAAGAGACAACAAAGTTTGGATATATTTCTTAAAGCTTTTAGAAAATATAACCACAAATCTTCTGAATCATAAACACAAATCTTCTGGAATGATATAAAAAATAGACTTCAGCCAGGAATTTTCTCTTTTTTTAAATAAATTTATTTATCTTTGGCTGCATTGGGTCTTCATTGCTGCGCGTGGGCTTTCTCTAGTTGCGGCGAGCGGGGGCTACTCTTGGTTGCGGTGCGCGGACTTCTCATTGCGGTGGCTTCTCTCGTTCCGGAGCTCGGGCTCTAGGTGCGTGGGCTTCAGTAGTTGTGGCTCGCGGGCCCTAGAGCGCAGGCTCAGCAGATGTGGTGCACGGGCTCAGTTGCTCCGCGGCATGTGGGATATTCCCAGACCAGGGCTCGAACCTGTGTCCTCTGCACTGGCAGGCAGATTCGTAACCACTGCACCACCAGGGAAGTCTCAGCCGGGAATTTTCTGATACTATGATAACATGGCAACAGCAAGGAACATCTTTCTTTTCTTTTCTTTATTTTGGCCTCACCACACAGCTTGTGGGATCTTGGTTCCCCGACCAGGGATCGAACCCGGGCCCCAGGCAGTGAAAGTATGGAGTCCTAACCACTGGACCACGAGGGAATTTCCTCAGAAACTTCTTAAACAGAATCTACTTCGTGGTTTAAAAAGAATAACACATCTTCAACCACGATGGATTTACTACAACTTTAGAAGAGAATAAGATCAACATCAATGTGTAATTGCAGCCTAGGTTTTTGCTCCCTCCTGTAAATCACACACCTACTGAAATGAGAAAACAGCTGTCCCAGTTGGGTTCTGGCTGACCTGGAGTTGGAATGGAGATGCTCATTAGGGACTGACACCAATGACAGGAGGGACAGGGACAGGAAGGACATCAGTAACTGGCATAGGGGGAACCCTGATGCAGGCTTGACCACGCCTGGGCCACCCCAGCAGAAAGCTCTGGAGTTGAGCCAAAAAAGCCCAGCTCACCCATCACCTGCGAGGGCTGCGCTGGAGGGCGCGACCCCGGGTGGCCAGGCTGCTCTCAGGCTGAGGCCCTGGAGGAGCAGACAACTGGCGACTGACAGTCCTTCC
Source organism: Physeter macrocephalus (assembly GCF_002837175.3). Lineage (NCBI taxonomy): Eukaryota > Metazoa > Chordata > Mammalia > Artiodactyla > Physeteridae > Physeter > Physeter macrocephalus. The sequence goes on from NC_041227.1 coordinate 82,582,352, forward strand.
GCAGCTGGACAGTACGTCCTTCCTCCCAGGGGAGTCTGGGTGGCACATCTCCTAGGCGATCACAGACTACAACTTCGGAAAACTTATGAGTCAGGCTGTAAATTTTCTATCATGATCAACGACAAGTCTATTGTTAGTATTTAAATAGGATATAGGAGTCAATGTGCCAAAATTCACTGAAAAGTAGTCCTCTGGGAAAAATATCTTACGGGCTGTAGGACCCCGGACTAGCTACTTCACCTCCCCTGCCTAGGTTTCCTCATCTGTAAAATGAAGATATAACATCAACATATACCTTCATTGGGTTGTTAAGAGGATTGAAGGACTGAAATGTGGAAAGAGCTTGGAAGATTGCCTGGCTCTACAAAGCACTGTTTCAGTGTGTGTTGGGTAAGTAAAGTGAGATCAAAGCTGGCCATAGGCAACCCTTCCCCGACCCCGGCCCAGTGCTGGGGTCTCCCCCTCCCCTCCTCTGTCCAGTCCCCAGGTGGTGCTTAGGTGAACAGAATGCAAGCTTTGCAGTTCTAGGGATGGACCCTTACACCTGTGTAAGAGCTGTTTATCTAACTGTTGCCTGGAGAATTCACGTCCTATAAACTTTCTGTGAAGAATCAATGGGTATAGGGGCTTCCCTGGTGGCGCAGTGGTTGAGAGTCCGCCTGCCGATGCGGGGGACGCGGGTTCGTGGCCTGGTCTGGGAGGATCCCACGTGCCGCGGAGCGGCTGGGCCCGTGAGCCATGGCCGCCCGAGCCTGCGCGTCCGGAGCCTGTGCTCCGCGACGGGAGAGGCCACAACAGTGAGAGGCCTGCGTACCCAAAAAAAAACAAAAACAAAAAAAAAACAACGGGTATAAAATTTTTGGACAGCAGGGAAGCAATGGGGAGGGCTAACACACCTGGACTAAGGCTGGCAGCCTTTCCCATGCAGTACCTGACAACAGCCAACATCCCAGGCAGCGGAGGGTGAGCTGTCCAGGCTGTCCTGAGATGCCAAAGCTGCTGGTTTCAGGATCTGTCGCTGAGGTGCCTCGTGGGGCCTCAGCACCCTCCGGGAGCAGTGCTTCGACCTTCCTGCTGGTCACCCCACCATCCAGGTGAGGACAGGTGTATCCTCTGTCAGCTGAGCCGGTGCATGAGACATCATTCATAACTCAGCCCTGTTCACAAGGTTGCATCCACTAGGAATTGAAGTTAATTGAAGCTAATAATCAATATACAATTTTGAGCTGTTTATATTTAATATCATTAAAATTACACCCCCACAGTAGGACCTTATGGAGACGTTTTAAAGAAGCCACTAGAAGCCCTTAATTCAGACCTGCATCCCGTCCCATACACACAGGCTAAACAGGGGCCCCAGGAACACACCATTGCTTTGAAAAATAAAGTATGCAGCACGCACAGAAGGATTTCTGACCTCAGGGCTCACTACCGAGGGGGGCATGTGGGGTGGGAGAGCTTTGCTAAGGAGATGTTTAGTTAGTGTTTAGTTAGGACTATGTCGATAAGCACATAACCAACGTCAAATGTGATAAAGCAAACAAAAGAGGAATGTAGATAAAGATCCAAGTGTGGCTCTCGGGTTCCCAGCAGAGCCTGGGACTGGAGGAGGAGTCTGCTTCTTTGTTCCTTCCCCTCAGGGCTCCATGGACAGGGCAGAAGGGCAGAGAGCCAGCAGCCAGCAGTCTCAACCCCAAATTTTTCAGGAAGGGATTCTGATCAGCCCCGCTTAGGAGAGGTGCAGTGAGCAGTCATCTCAAGCCAGGGACTGGAGTTGAGGGGGGCAGGTCGAGTTGTCCAAGGCTGTGGGTGCTGCAGGGAGGGTGGAGAAGCAGGGGCCGGGTGGGTGGGTAACTCAGGAAGGGTGACCGGGGGTCAAATTTAGGCTTTAATCAGAAATGCAAGCAAGGGGGATTTTTACTTTACTTCTGAAAGCATGCAAAGTTGCCAATCTGATTCACCTTCATTGTTCTTTGTTCTAGTAACTGTGTGTGTGTGTGTGTGTGTGTGTGTGTGTGTGTGTGTGTGTGTAAACATGCCTGCTGACAAACTATTGAAATGTTCCAGTTGGTAAACTGTGTAATAGTAACCGCAGTGAGAGCTGAAATCACTTAGTAATAAAAATTCTAACATAAACTTATTTGATCAGCCAAATGCCACGGGTTGCTGTGATGGTAAAAGGATCTCCTGTGACAAGTAAATATGACAAGTGTTCACGGCCCCATCCCCCAGGCAGGCAGGCATTCTGAGACCAGGAGAATCACCAGTTAATTATTCTCTTCAAATTGCATCATTGCTGTGTGCTTCTATTTTGGTTCTGTTGTCTCTACTTTGATCATACTGCTGATGCTTTGAAACTCTTGGGACTGTTAGTGTGCAGAGCTTTGATGTTTACACGTGTACGATTTTGTACTAAAATATGGAAATAAGCACATAAAGTGAAGAGACAACAAAGTTTGGATATATTTCTTAAAGCTTTTAGAAAATATAACCACAAATCTTCTGAATCATAAACACAAATCTTCTGGAATGATACAAAAAATAGACTTCAGCCAGGAATTTTCTCTTTTTTTAAATAAATTTATTTATCTTTGGCTGCATTGGGTCTTCATTGCTGCGCGTGGGCTTTCTCTAGTTGCGGCGAGCGGGGGCTACTCTTGGTTGCGGTGCGCGGACTTCTCATTGCGGTGGCTTCTCTCGTTCCGGAGCTCGGGCTCTAGGTGCGTGGGCTTCAGTAGTTGTGGCTCGCGGGCCCTAGAGCGCAGGCTCAGCAGATGTGGTGCACGGGCTCAGTTGCTCCGCGGCATGTGGGATATTCCCAGACCAGGGCTCGAACCTGTGTCCTCTGCACTGGCAGGCAGATTCGTAACCACTGCACCACCAGGGAAGTCTCAGCCGGGAATTTTCTGATACTATGATAACATGGCAACAGCAAGGAACATCTTTCTTTTCTTTTCTTTATTTTGGCCTCACCACACAGCTTGTGGGATCTTGGTTCCCCGACCAGGGATCGAACCCGGGCCCCAGGCAGTGAAAGTATGGAGTCCTAACCACTGGACCACGAGGGAATTTCCTCAGAAACTTCTTAAACAGAATCTACTTCGTGGTTTAAAAAGAATAACACATCTTCAACCACGATGGATTTACTACAACTTTAGAAGAGAATAAGATCAACATCAATGTGTAATTGCAGCCTAGGTTTTTGCTCCCTCCTGTAAATCACACACCTACTGAAATGAGAAAACAGCTGTCCCAGTTGGGTTCTGGCTGACCTGGAGTTGGAATGGAGATGCTCATTAGGGACTGACACCAATGACAGGAGGGACAGGGACAGGAAGGACATCAGTAACTGGCATAGGGGGAACCCTGATGCAGGCTTGACCACGCCTGGGCCACCCCAGCAGAAAGCTCTGGAGTTGAGCCAAAAAAGCCCAGCTCACCCATCACCTGCGAGGGCTGCGCTGGAGGGCGCGACCCCGGGTGGCCAGGCTGCTCTCAGGCTGAGGCCCTGGAGGAGCAGACAACTGGCGACTGACAGTCCTTCCGCAGCTGGACAGTACGTCCTTCCTCCCAGGGGAGTCTGGGTGGCACATCTCCTAGGCGATCACAGACTACAACTTCGGAAAACTTATGAGTCAGGCTGTAAATTTTCTATCATGATCAACGACAAGTCTATTGTTTCACAGACACGTATTTTTGCTTTGTTTTGTTTTTTTTTGTTTTTAAAGGGAAATACAGTTTATCTTGGAAATGTTCAGAGCACCGCTGTGTTCTGTTTGTCTGTCTGTCTGTCTGCCCACACGTCCCAGGCTGCTGGCATGGGCCCAGGAACGGGTCCCCGGCTGAACTCCCAGAAGGCTGATTCCAGGGCTGCTCACAGGTCCAGCCACAGATTAAACAATAAGATACCATTTATTAAGGTTTTAAGCCTCATCCCTGAACTTGGATGGGATGAAGATTTGGAGAGGTTGGACGAGACAGAAAACAAACCCAGGTCCCGCAAGCTCACCACGTAGCCAAGGTTTTAGACTTCCTGAGGGAACCCAGGGCTGGTGGCCAAGCTGCGGGAAGCGCATATTCCTGGGAGGTTCTGAGCTCTGGGCAGGGTGAGAGCTGCCCTGTGTGTGTGTGTTTATGGAAGCAGGGCTGGAAGGTGGGCGGGCTCCACTGCTACTTTGGTTCGCGTCTTCAACTACAGTAAGTCCCCTACATACGAACTTTCAAAGTTGCAACTTTCAAAGATGCGAACGTGTGTTTGTGTGTCCAATCACATTAAGTTAGTTCACGTCTGGTGTACATTGTCACGCGCGTGCATCCTCTACAAGTGGTTGTGCTTTTGTGTACTTTACTGTGCAGTACTGTATAGAGTGCAGTACTAGTAAAAAATAGAAGTGTTCGTTTCTTTGGTACTAGTGCAGAACTTAGAATAAAATATTTCTTTAAAAATTATATTTAAAGCCCATAAAATAATTTCACTCTGAAGAATTTTTTTTTTCGGTACGCGGGCCTCTCACTGTCGTGGCCTCTCCCGTTGCGGAGCACAGGCTCCGGACGCGCAGGCTCAGCGGCCACGGCTCACGGGCCCAGCCGCTCCGCGGCATGTGGGATCCTCCCGGACCGGGGCACGAACCCGTGTCCCCTGCGTCGGCAGGCGGACTCTCAACCACTGCGCCGCCAGGGAAGCCCGATGTTGACTATATTTTAAAATCTCTGAAATTATTACAAGGATTAAGAAAGATTCAGAGCCAAGAACAGCATAGTTAATATCAAGAGACATTCACTACTTGTTAAGAATACTGAAATTATTCTGAAATTAAGAATGCTGAAACACCTTACGACTTCAAATTTCATGGAGAAGTCTCAAGAAGAGTTTGCCGTAGTTCCCTACTGTTAAATCATGTTTCAGACTGAGCCCTCATCTAACTAGTGACAGCCACATCAGAGAAATAATCACCCAATAATTTCAAAATATTAAATTATTCAGGAATTATCAAAGTAATTAAATAAGTAATGCATGCTGCATCTTACATGCGTTGGTAAGAGGCTTTACTGTTATATGTTGCTTAGTTTACTCAGATAATAAAAAAGAGTGATTAAAATTATTTATTTGTATATTAACATACAGTATTGTTTGTATTAAATATTGTTAAATGTTCTTAACATCACTTTGAATACAAGAAAGATTTGGTCCCTGTCCTCAGCAGCCCCTCAAGGATGAAAATTGTTTCGATAATCACTTGCTGTCTTGAAAAACGTAGTGACTTCAAACAAGACCCGTTTTTTGTTTGCTTGTTTTTTTTTTGCTGTACGCAGGCCTCTCACCGCTGCGGCCTCTCCCGTCGCGGAGCACAGGCTCCGGACGCGCAGGCCCAGCGGCCACGGCTCACGGGCCCAGCCGCTCCGCGGCACGTGGGATCCTCCCGGACCGGGGCGCGAACCCGTGTCCCCTCCATCCGCAGGCGGACTCTCAACCACTGCGCCACCAGGGAAGCCCTCTTTGTTTGTTTCTTTCAATTGTTGAGGCTTCTGTGGGTCAGGAGTTCCGGTGGGGCGCATCAGGAAAGGCTCAGGCGGGGCTGGAGGATCCGGCGCGGCCCGACTGGGATGAATGTCTGGTGCCTCTCCGGGGTCATGGCTTGACCAGCAGGGGTGAGCTGGATTCACTTAGAGACCCTCTCGTGCCCCATCTAGTCACTGACCCCCAGAGAGTAATACTATCTCAGCTGTGGACTGAGTTCTGGCTGGTCTGTGTCTGGCTTCCTTCCCTGGCATTACGGGCGTGAGAATCGTTCAGTTTGTTGTCTGCAGTCATCCGCTCCTTCTGGCTCAAGGTCCCACAGTGTGAAGAAACCTCGAGTTACCCCTCCGTTCTGCTCTTGATAAGCACCCAGGCCGTGCCCGGTGTGTGTGGACTTTGGTGGCCATGTGCGTACGTTGCTGTTTGGTTCACACCCAGCAGTGGAGTCGCCGGGCCGCAGGGCACGTCTCAGCACTGACAGGAATAACGTGGACCCCAGGGTGCTTGGACGACTCGCGCCCACCAGCTGAGTTTGTTGCTTTGCATTCTCACCAGTGCTTGGCGGTGTCAGTCTTCTTATCCGTTTGGTGAGTGTAATAGGACGGTCGTAACCTCCTCCTGGCAGGTCATAAGCTGCACTCTACAGCCCAGGGACATCCTCTGGGGCTGGTGTCACTGGTGGAGGAGGAGCAGCTGCCTCACCTCTGAAGGTACGAGGAGCAGCCCTCAGGGACCACAGCTTCCTGGCAACTGGTTGGACAGATGGTGATTTGAAAATCGGTGGAAGTTAATTTGGGGACGTGGGTAGTGGTTTTGTTCTCTGGGTTCCCTCAGAGGCTGTGGCAGCCCCAGACCCTGAGTCAGGAGACCTGGATCCTGGCGCATTCCTGCTTTGTTTATTTTATATTTTATTTTATTCTATTCTGTTTTATCGGCTGCGCCGTGGGGCACGTGGGATCTTAGTTCCCCGACCAGGGATCAAACCCACGCCCTCTGCATTGGGATTGCGGAGTCTTAACCACTGGACCCCCAGGCAGGTCCCTATTTCTCATCATTACCCATCACAAACCGGCTCCAGATGTGCCATGGACCAGTCGTTTCCCAAGCCCACCCGCCCCTTCACACTGCTGTCCTAATCCTGCCTGGCATGACTCTGTTCTCTCTCAAAGGCCCAGCTCAGACGCCCCCTCCAGGAAGGCTCTCCGGGGTTCTCCAGTCCCTCCTGGATGTCTCCCATGTCTCCCATCAAGGCCTTTGCCCCTGCTGTTCCCTCGGCCGGGAGCCCTCTCCCGTCCGTGTAGCCCCTCACCTCCTTGTCGCCCGTGTTCCCCGCTGGGACGTAAAGATTTACTGCTCTAGCCTCCAGGCCTAGAAAAGGGCCGGACACACAGTAAAGCCTCAATGTGTTGAATGAATACATCTTGTCTCTCGATTTACTGCGCCGGCCGGGGCTTCCCACAAGCCGGGCGATCTGTTGAGAGCAAAACTAGACAGCACGAGAAGCAGCTCCTCGGATCTGGAGTCAGGTGAGGCTGCGGTGTTTCAGGTGAATCAGGAAAGTGAGTCGGGTGCACGTGAGGAAGGAAGGGTTCCCAGCGTGCGGGTCCAGCTACGGTGACTAAGCCGGGGCGGCTGGTACAGGGAGTGGGCAGGGGATAAAGGAGGCGGAGCCAGGAGAGTGAAGGGGGAACACCGCGGGTCTTCATTCAACAAGCGTTTGTTTAGCACCTGGACGGGAGAGAAGTTTGGGAGCTGTTGGGGAACACGCAGGAGGTAAAGCAGGGAGAGGGGCTGAGGCTAGACGGGAGAGGAGGGTGGACTTGGTACAGCTGCGCAGGCCGCGATAGGGAGTTGGTGGGTATTAGGGAACCTCCCCTGATTTTCTTGTTTCTAACATTATCTTTAAACTTCCTTTTTTAAAAAAGAAATACATTTATTTATTTACTTTTGGCTGCGTTGGGTCTTTGTTGGTGCTCGTGGGCTTTCTCTAGCTGCGGCGAGCAGGGGCTTCTCTTTGTTGTGGAGCACGGGCTCTAGGCGCGTGGGCTTCAATAGTCGTGGCGTGAGGGCTCGGCAGCTGTGGCGCACGGGCTTCGTTGCTCCATGGCGTGTGGGATCTTCCCGGACCAGGGCTCGAACCTGTGTCCCCTGCATTGGCAGGTGGATTCTTAACCACTGGGCCACCAGGGAAGCCCCCTCTAATATTACCTTCACTTGTAACAAAAGCTACAGCCTATTAGTGTAGACAAATTTGAAAATACAAGGGACATCCAGTCTTGGCAGAGATACTCATAGTCTCTTGCTCGATCTGTTTACAATTTTAGAGAGTGAGAGGGATATTGGTGGTGTGTCTATTTTAAACTATGTTAAAGTTTAGCTGTGTGTTCACGTATATAGATTTCAGCAAAGTATAAATGGTGCTATGCTATTGGGGGCCCGCTTTCCTCCCCTCTTTGTTTGTTTCCCTTTTATTTGCATTCACCTCTCCCTTCCTCTCCTCCCATGAGACCCAGGTCAGCAACCTATTACAGATTTTCCCCACGCAATGTCGATCATAAACAAATATATATAGACCGTTGCTTGTAAACATGTATGGGGAAAACATCCTTCCTGTATGTCAGTTTGACAAACGTGGGATCATATGATACACTTTCCTGAATTTTGCTATTCTCAGATGGAATTCCTTTAAGTTAACTGGAGCAAAGCTGGTTAACTCTTTTTAATGGTTACATAACCTGCTCCTTGGGGTGTGTGTGTGTGTGTGTGTGTGTGTGTGGTTGGACATTCGCTGCTCCTTGGGGTGTGTGTGTGTGTGTGTGTGTGTGTGTGTG
>NC_041227.1:82590966-82592590 GCF_002837175.3 Physeter macrocephalus
CATTCGCTGCTCGTGTGTGTGTGTGTGTGTGTGTGTGTGTGTGTGCGTGTGTGTGTGTGTGTGTGTTTTGACCACTGTGAACACTGCTATATTACATTAATCCTTTATGTATTGGTGCTTTTATTTCTTGGAATAGATTCCCGGGAGTGGGATTGCTTGGTGTAAGTATATGGATTTTTAAATGTAATGAATTTTTCCAGATTGCTTTTCCTAAAGTGCTGCCACAGTTCCATTTCTACCTCTTTATTTTTCCCAGTCTATGGGCAATAAAATGATGTTTTATTTTTCTTTAATATGTTTTCCCCTGGAAACTAAGGAGTATGCACATTTTTTTCATATATCTGTAGGCCATTTGGGTCTGCTCTTTTGTGATTTGTCTCTCTTAATGGAATGTGTCAGAGTTCTCTGTGGAATTATATAATACACACACTTTCGTCATTTGCCTTGAGACTACTGTTTTTCCAAATCCAGAATTCACCCTTTGCTTTGTTTACAGTATCCCTCATTTCACATTTTTAATTTGCAAACATGTATTTCTTTCCCCCCCACTCCCCCATCTTCTGGGTTTCCTGTGCTAGTTGGGAAGTTCTCTCTCTTTTTTTTTTTTTGCATTTAATTTTTTAAATCCATGTGAAATTTAGCTTTTCCTAAGGTATAAAAATAAAACTCTACTTTTAAAAATTGCTCTTTCATTTCCCCAGGATAATGGATTAAGTGAAGCACCTCTGTTTTGCGATGTCTCTGGCATTCCTTTTATTCCCGTCTGCTGCGTTGGGCCCAGGGACTTCTGTGATGGAAGCAGGCGTAGTAGACGTTTGACTGGAGGACTGGCCCTGAGAGTTGGAGTTCAAAGTCAGCACAGTGGCTCAGGGCAGAGTTCATGCAAGATGTAGAGAAAAAAATGTGACTCCAGGTCAGTGAGGCGGTAAAGTCGAGCATCCCTTAAGAAGGCCTATGCCAGTCTGTGGGGACAAACGGAAGTGGAGGTGACGGTCTGAGACAGCACCACCACGCCAGGAACCAGGGAGGTGGCCGAGACTGACCCCAAGACCGTGCGGGATGACACCTCAGTGGCGCAGACACTCCTGCAACAGATGCAAGGTAAGTGACAGACCGCGTCCAGCCAGATCTTTGGAAGAACTGAGGACATGAGCAGTCGCATTGATGACCCGGAGGAAAACATCGCAGGCCTCATGATACAAACTGGGGTGGAAGAGCTGGATGGTGAAGGCAAGACCCTGCCGCACAGAAGAGTTGGGTGGTGCTCACTTACACTGAAACCTGGAGCACCCTTTCTACAAGCCAAGAGAAGCCGGATGGCTTTTTGCAGCCACCTGCTATGCGTGGACATGTTCTATACTCTAAAGTGTGCATTCTTCTTAGCACATGTTATATAGTTAGTTTATAGAGTGATTTCCCTCCCCTACCCCCCCATGTTTCCTGAACACGGTAACTTCACATCTTGGACCTTGGTCAGTTGTGCTGTTGAACACGAAAACTTCGGCAGTTCCTGAAAAAGAAAGAAAGAGAGAGAGAGAGGAAGGGAGGAAGGAAGGAAGGAAGGAAGGGAGGGAGGGAGGAAGGGAGGAAGGGAGGGAGGGAGGGAGGGAGGGAGAGAGAGAGG
>NC_041227.1:82592913-82598424 GCF_002837175.3 Physeter macrocephalus
AGGAAGAAAGAAAGAAGGAAGGAAAGAAGGAAGGAAAGACAGAGAAAGAAAGAAAGAAGGAGAGAAGAAAAGGAAGGAAGGGAGGGAGGGAGGGATGGAGAGAGAGAGGGAAAGAGAGAGAGAAAGGAAGAAAGAGAGAGAAAGGAAGGAAGGAAGGAAGGAAGGAAGGAAGAAAAGAAAGCCTATGCCAACCAAAGAGCGGCTGGGAACCTAGGAAGAGTAAAAAAGCGGAGTCAAGGAGACAGAGGGTTAGGATTTTCAGTTGCCTCGATGGGTGAGGGCCTCCAATGCTGTTACCCAAGGTCAGAGAGTAACCCTGGCTTTGGTCCAGCTCACTCAGTACCACTGGGGCTTTGGCTCTCTGGTGGCTTTGCAGGATCTCCTGATACAAGCATTCTCATCCACTGCACACTTCACCTATTCATTCATCCAACAAGCGTTTATGAGAAGACGACATGGACAAAGTGCCTACCCTTGAGGAGCTTATTCTCTAGTGGGGGAAACAGACCATAAATAGGATAAATAAAATAGCTAGGAGGTTAGCTAGTGACAGGGACCAAGAAGAGAACTAAATCTGGGAGGGAGGGAGGAAGTATGGGGGGAGGGGCCCAATTTAAGAAAAGGTGAGCCGGAATGACTTCACTGAGGTGACATGGAGCCAAGACCTGAAGGAAGTGAGGCTGTGACCATGCAGGTGGCGGAATTCCAGGTACAGAAGCCCCGAGGGAGGGGTGTACCTGTAGCCTAGCATGGCTGCAGCTGAGTGGACCGTGGATGGTGATTAGAGATGATGTCATAGGGAAAACTGGCCGGAGGCTGTAGGGTCCCGCAGGTCCCTGGGTCAGATGAGAAGCCTTTGTAAGGTTTTTAAGGAAAGAACAACATCATAGCAGCAAAACTGAGCAGAGGGGCTTCCCTGGTGGCGCAGTGGTTGCGAGTCCGCCTGCCGATGCAGGGGAACCGGGTTCGCGCCCCGGTCCGGGAGGATCCCACGTGCCGCGGAGCGGCTGGGCCCGTGAGCCACGGCCGCTGAGCCTGCGCGTCCGGAGCCTGTGCTCCGCAACGGGAGAGGCCACAGCAGAGAGAGGCCCGCATGCCACAAAAAGAAAAACAAAAAAACAAAACAAAACAAAAAAACAACAAAAAAAAACTGAGCAAAGTTGTTCCCACCCCTATTAGAAACGATGAGTGTACGGTGCAACGGCGGTGTTAGCCAACTAGCCAACGCTACGGTGGCAATCATGTTGCAATATAAATGCATCAAATCAACGTGTCCTGCCCCTTGAACTTACACAGTGCTAAACGTCAACTCTATCTCAGTTAAAGAACTGGGCAGAAAGCTGAGATCCCCCCCACACCGCTGCCCCTACACACGCACAGCTTCCCCACCGTCAACACCCCACCACAGGGTACGCCCGTTACCACTGACGAAGCAGCGTGGACACGTCTCACGACCCAGAGCCAGAGTTCACATGAGGCTCACCCCTGCTGTTGTGCGTTCTGTGCGGTTGGGAAAACATCAGAGTTGAGAGAAGTTTCCCTCTCTTCCTACTGTGCTGAGGATTTTTTTTTTTTAATTGAAGTCTAGTTGACGTACAATATTATATAAGTTACAGGTGTACGATATGGTGATTCACAATTTTTAAAGGTTATCCTCTATTTATAGTTATTATAAAATACTGGCTATATTCCGTGTGCCGTACAGTATGTCCTCGTAGCTTATTTTGCCGAGAGTTTTTATCGTGAAGGCATGTTGGATTGTGTCAAATGATCTTTTTGGTTTACTTTTTAAAAAATAATTAATTAATTTAATTTTGGCTGCGTTGGGTCTTCGTTGCTGCGCGCGGGCTTTCTCTAGTTGCGGCGAGCAGGGGCTACTCTTCACTGCGGTGCGCGGGCTTCTCATTGCGGTGGCCTCTCTTGTTGCGGAGCACAGGCTCTAGGCGTGCGGGCTTCAGTAGTTGTGGCACGCGGGCTCAGGAGTTGTGGGACACTGGCTTAGTTGCTCCGCGGCATGTGGGACCTTCCCGGACCAGGGCTTGAACCCGTGTCCCCTGCATCGGCAGGCGGATTCTTAACCACTGCGCCACCAGGGAAGTCCTTGGTTTATTTTTGACAGTTGAACTTTTCCTCAGAAATCAGTAAGAGGGCTTCTGACCTGTATTTTCTGTGTTACAGCCTGTGGGAGCTTGATTAACGTGAACTGTCCCTGCATCTGACACCCTGGCCCCCTACTCTCCACTGCGGTGCGCGGGCTTCTCATTGCGGTGGCCTCTCTTGTTGCGGAGCACAGGCTCTAGGCGTGCGGGCTTCAGTAGTTGTGGCACGCGGGCTCAGGAGTTGTGGGACACTGGCTTAGTTGCTCCGCGGCATGTGGGACCTTCCCGGACCAGGGCTTGAACCCGTGTCCCCTGCATCGGCAGGCGGATTCTTAACCACTGCGCCACCAGGGAAGTCCTTGGTTTATTTTTGACAGTTGAACTTTTCCTCAGAAATCAGTAAGAGGGCTTCTGACCTGTATTTTCTGTGTTACAGCCTGTGGGAGCTTGATTAACGTGAACTGTCCCTGCATCTGACACCCTGGCCCCCGGGGCTCATGAGATCAGGTGTGGTGAGTCCCCTGTGGGATGACAGCAGGGCCGCTTGCTCCCTCATCCACTTTCTGCCAACACCCCCCATGCTGGACTGACCTCGCCTGTGTCTCGGGCTTTCCATCTGGTTCCGCTGACCTCTGCTTTTCTGCTCCGAGACCCCATGCACAGTCTTGGTCCTTGTTGCCTGTGGTTCTGCTTCTTGCTTCCTTTGAGGGAGGCCCCCAGCCTCCTCGAGCTTCCTTCCCGAGAGGCTGGCCCGCCAGCTGTGCCGCTGACCTCAGACGGGGGCCCCCAGAGGCGGAGGTGGCCTGGCGCCCTGCGGTCAGGACAGAATTCTCACTTCCTCCTGCGCTAGGTGAAGACCTGGGGTCAGCAGTTCTCCCCACACCTGGCGATGACAGCACGACTATAAACAAAGCCTCTAGCCTCTCAGGAGGAGCCCCTGCACACAAGCCCAGGGCCTGCACACAAAGACGCTGATTTGCACCCTGAGGGCAGCCTTAGCTGGGAGATGATTAGGGCAGGTCTGTCTTTGTAATTAAACCAAAGAAAACTAGCTCTCCAGCCTCTTCATCGTACATCATCCAGACATTCCGATTGCACTACCAAATGTTTCCCGTGCCAGCGAACCCTCTCTGCCACCACCAGTTTCTGAAGAATCATTATCTCCGTTTCTACAGAAGGAACAGAGGCCCAGAGAGGTGAGGGAAAGGCTGAAGACCCCATAGCAAGGATATAGCACCATGTGGAATCGAACCTACTTTCATGCAAACAAGCACAGTGCAAATAAGGTCTGGCCTCCTGGGTGTGGCTTCTTCCAGGGCCTGAGGTTGGACCAGCGGGGCAGTTCTCAAGTTTTCTCATCTCGGAACCCTTCGTATCCTACGGGTGGGTCTCACACATTGAACCAATCTTCCATCTACTTGTTTTGTGCATCATGCATCGGTCATTTGGAAAATATTGGTTCATTGGGTTACGCTGCTTTTCCAAATATGACACATTTCATCATACAGTATTTTAAAAAGTCACACATATATTAGATCTCATCAGAAACGTCTTTCAGGAAGGGAAGCTATCAAGGCCGCCGTGGTGAGTATCAGTTTTCCACAATTCTAGTTTTTGCTTGAAAACTCAAATTTCATCCCGGGCAATAATAAATACCGGCAGTGTTTTCTTCTCAAAGTGATAGGCTCGCTTCCTTCATTTTCACGAAAATGTCTTCACAAGACCCAAGCCTGAATAACCGACTCGTTGCGTGTGCCCTCATGGGGGTCCACGGCGGGGTGGCCAGAGCTTCTGCGGGAGACAACCATCACCCCTCGCTGTGCAGAAGGGCTTCCTGTGTCCTTCCCGTGTTGTCCCATGTAACATTAAAAACAGGCACTTGAGGGTCGAGATTTAATAAAATTAATAATTGTCACTGCTTCATCAAGACACTCTTATGGGAAACTGGCTCTTTTTTTTAAATGGCAAGTGCCTGGCGGGGAAAAGTACAATGACCACTGGCACAGTGCGTCCAGATTCCTGCTAAGGGGTCACCATCGCTTTTGCATCATCAATGCAAATATTCACATAGTGAAAAAGACAATTCAGGTCTCAGGGTTATTACGAAAATAGTTTTGACCTTGCAGACCTTCCTTCTGAAAGGGTCTCAGGACACTTGGGCAACCTGTGAATTGCTGGACCTGGGTTGAGATATCTACCTCAACGTCAGCCTCTTGCCACCAGCAGGTAGGGACCCCTTCAGCCCCTAAGGCATGGGAGGCCTTGGTTGCGATTCTGGGCAGATGAGCCCAGGAAGACCACAGCTGGGCCTGGTTCATTTAAAGCGAACTTTCTCTTTTCTTCCCCAGCATCTCCTGGGCCACGCTCCCTGGTTGGGACCCTTCCCTGGGAAAAGCGCGCGTACATCGGGTGGGGCAGACAGGGCCAGGACCCAGCCGCGGTAAGGCCGAGTTGGATGCTGTGTGAGGATGTGCTAGGGGGTCTCAGGGGGACCGGACATCAGGGAGGGTCTTGAAGGAGGGGGAGGAGTGAGTCTTCGAAGGGGAAGGGCTTCCTGAGGCAGAGCGTAGGGGGTGAAGTCTGCAGAACCCCACGGGGGAAGAGCGTGGGGAGGTGGAGTTAGGGGTCTAGGGTTCCAAGGTCTTGGAGGCTGGGTCAGCCAGGGCGTTAGTGCTAAATAAGGAATTGGGATTTTATTCAGCAGACCACAGGGAGGTAATGAATGATATGTGATCCTATATTTAAGGCAAACCTCGATTTTCCTAAAGAAAAAATTTTTAAAAAAGTAAGGTATCAATCTGAGTTTAAAGTTTTTGGAATATTGACAAAATAGTCAGATGTCTAGTTATAATATCTAATTTATTTAGTTACACATGCATATTTAAAATAACATTATATACAAGAATACATCAGTACAAAATATTGCTTTTTCCCCCCATCTCACATTTCAAGTAACAATGTTATTCACACTCTATGTGCGTCTGGGACACCAAGTCTTCACCATGACAGAGCGACGGCTTCTCGAAGCGTTTCTCCTTGTGTCTAAGTTGTTTGCGATGCAGCAGGAGACACGTGCCCCACACTGGTACTGGGGAGACTGCCCCAAGTCCCACGTCAGCACGGGCCTCCCCAGCCCCCGCCTGTCAGCCTTAGAACAAAACTACTCACTTACTGCTTTTGAACTTGCTCTTTGACGCTGGTTTACAAAGCCCAACTCTAGGAACAGTGAGGGGAAAACCCCTGGGATCACTCCCAAGCTGCTTCTCACCCCTCTTTCAACCCATTCCAATAGGAGGCATCTGTAACCCTGCAAAGCTTGCGGAGGCTTGAGGTTGCTGGGGGCTGAAATGTGAGGGGAGGGGAGGGGAGGGGAGGGGTGGAGCAGGACAGGGGCGGGGCGGGGAGGCGAGGG
>NC_041227.1:82598678-82639495 GCF_002837175.3 Physeter macrocephalus
AGGGGGAGGCGAGGGGGAGGCGAGGGGAGGCGAGGGGGAGGGGAGGCGAGGGGGAGGGGAGGGGGAGGGGAGGGGGAGGGGAGGCGAGGGCGCAGCCTGCGCGTGTTGGGACCGTGAAGAAATGGTATCTTGAGGGAACAAACAGTGGGCATGCTCCGGGGCAAGACTGCGATGATCAGGAGTCCATGAACCTCGGGTCCACCTCGGCTGCCCCCAGCAGGTCACTCACCCCAGCAATGCGTCAGGGTTTGTTTCCTAGGCAGCAAGGAGGGTGGGCAGTGTCTGCTCCGGGGACAGGCCCACAGCTGGCCCCCAGGAAGCATGTGCTGAAGGGAGAAGATACAGGAAGGGGAACAAGGCACCCGAGCCCTGCGGGAGGGACCTGAAAAGAGGCAGCAAGGGAGAGGGGGCAGGAGAGGCCTGGTCAGGGTCTTGGGGGCAGGTGGCATCGAGGACCTGGGGGACAAGCTGGAAGGAAGTGGGCCAGGCAGGATTTGTGCAAAAGCTTCCACCGGGACCCCAGTGTGACCCACCAGCCCGGACTCAGCCCTGAAGGGATGACACGTGCACTGTCCCCAGCAAATGCACTGAGGGCCGAGGCTGGCCTGGGCCTCTTCCAAGCCTCGCCCCTGGGGGAGACACCTGCCTGGATGGCCTCAGACCTGCCCAGGCAATGAGACAGAGGGTTGGCGGGTTGGTGTCTGGGTCCCCTCGGCTCTGCCAAATATCTGAATACTGACAGAGGATTTATGTGCGAAAGAGTAATAGGTCTCAAATTACACTTCTGTGTAGCGTGGGCACGTCCAATAAAAGGGGATGAAAACATGCGTTTCCCAATTTACAGGAAAGGTTCTAAGGCCGTGATTCTCTCGTGAGCAGCAGCAGCTGGGAATTCGCCAAAATGCAAATTCTCAGGCTCCACCCCAGACCTACCAACTCAGAAACTGTGGGCGGGCGGAGCGGTGGAGGCCCAGCAACCCATTTTCACACGTTCTCCAGGGGATCTTGATGCCCACCGAAGTGTCAAGAACCAGGGCTTGAAGCTAATGGAATGTTTTTATTGGCTGCCTGGACTTGATCCCCCTGGAGAATTCCTTTGCCTCCAGAGCCTGTCTCCTCATTTATCACGAGGGAAAAAGTACGCACTTACAAGATCATCGCACGGGTTACGTGAGAGAGTGCCCGGCACACAGCAAGTACTCGAGTACTTGGTTATTCTCGTTAAAGGAGAACTCGGAAGGGGCTGATCACCTCATGGCATCAGCTCAATAGTGAGCTGGGTTTTCCAAGTTTGGGGTTTTTATATCACCTGCGTGTAATAACTCTACATTGGTCCCCTTGTTTCTCGCTTCTAAGGCTCCACATTTCCCGGAGCTCTGCAGAGAGGCCCACGGGGCTGTGGCTGCTCCTACGCCCACCCGAATCAGAGAGCAGCCCGAAGGGCTCGGGGTCAAGGTGCCCACCCCTCGCTGTCACCAGGTGACGGCGAGGAAATGGAGCCGCACAGCAACTGGCCCTCTGGGGCCACGTGGAAGGGCGCGGGCAAGAGGTCACGAAACCTGGTGACTTCTGCCAGGAAGGGTTTTGGAAGAAAAGGGTGTTAAATCACTGGCTCAAAGGGCTGTCTTGAGTGAAAAATACTAGCACCCACTTCAGATGAACCTCCAACCTCTACCTCCTCGGTAGAATGGATACCCCTTCCTGTGTCCCTGCACCATCAACACTTTGTAGGTGAACACCTGCTAACCCGGCAGCTCTGTCATTAGAAACAACAAAGGGCCCTTTGCCAAGATGGGGAGCTCTGCCTGGTCTGGAGGTCCAGCTCGAGCCGTTCCATGAGGTGCCCGCAGGTGGGGTTCTTACCAGGATGGAGGTGGAGGCCGGCTTGGGATCCTTTCGGGCCGAGCCTGGCGGCTATTCAAGATCGGGGAGTCGGGCGTCCGAGGAAACGCCACCGTCACAACCCCCACTTGCTTCTTGGCAAACGCCAGCTGACTTCGGCTGAACGGAAGCCACTCTTTCCGGGCACCTGCCCGCCCACCGCCGACGGGCTCCAGCCACCCCTGCCTGGGCTCACGAGTGCTCCCTGCAGCTGAGGAGCAGCGCCGGGGGTGCCCCACCGTGCCCGGGCAGTGCGCCAGCCAGAGCAGGCAGCGTGGAGGAGGCAGACGAGGAAGCACCCGTTGGCATGAACCCCGAAGCGGGAAGAGCTCCAACGCCAAGTGACAGGCGGCAGACGGGCTTTCCTCCGTGGTCACGAACGCCCTCCAGGCTTTTGCTGGCCCTTTCCACCCAGCCCCCGTGTCCGCGTAGGACCCCACTTCCTACTCTTGAGCCCAAGCAGAGGCCTCCGCGGCGTCCCAGGGCTCATCTGCAGAGGGCCCTGCACGGCAGCTGTCCTGGTGGGTCTTTGAAGCCGTAACCTTGAACGTCCCGCGGAAACTTACTCCTGCTTCCGGTCCCAGCCAAAGGCCAGACACCTTGCCTAGTATGTAGAAATGGTCAGCACTTACAAAGTTTGTGATAATCACTGCCCTCCCTTATTTGAAGTTTTTATCACTCATTAACAGAAATGCCCTTCTATTTTCTGGGTTTTATTGTAGGTGCTGAAAGTGGGAATGGTGTTTATCCTTCAGAAGGAAGTTGGGAAGTGTGCAAAGGCCCTGGTCCAGAAGGTGGCCATCCGACAAAAGGCCAAAGACCTGCCCTTTTCCCAGGCCTGAGTAACTCCCCCCCCTGGAAAAATGAGGGAGTGTCTTTTAGTTCCGTGAGTTTAGGATTCCATTTTGAGAGAATACACAAAATGACCAAGGAAGGTTTACTGAAGAAAAATTCTCCAGAATTCACCAGCATTTTGCAAACGTGCTGAGCACACGCGATCATTAGTGATTACGGCAATCTGGTAGTATCGTAGTCAAGGTCCTTTGGTTGCGAAGGAAAAACTCCCTTCAGACTGATTTTTAAAAAGCCAAAGTGCATCCTGGGGATACCCGAGGAATTGATGGAGTCCACGGCAAGGATGCAGGACTAGAGCCAGAAACCTTCACCACCTCCAGGCTACAAGGCAGCTGCTCGCACCCACTTGCTCTCGTGTCTGTTATCTCTGCTTGTACAGATCTCTGCTCGTCCACGTGGCACCGGCTCAGGGCTCCAGACTTGCAAGTGCCTCATACGTGCTATCACCCCAGACAGGGACTGGGATGTCTCCTGCCCTTTGCAAAATTCTTTGGATAAAGACTGTTCTTGGGCCTGTCTGGATGGGGAGAAGATCAACCCCGGTCCGAGCAACTGGTGTGCGGGGGAGGGGAGGGACGAGGGCCTTGTGTACAAAGAGGCCCCACGGCACGGTAATGAGACAGGCGCCCGCCAGTGAGAGAGGCGCCCGCTGCTTCAGCAGTGCTTAGCTATCGGCACTTAAAACAACAAAGACGTCGTCTGTACTTTTCTATTCAGAGCGACCTTCCCTTCCAAATTCTGACTGAACTAGCCAAAGCTTCAGAACCGTAAATTCCTTAGTTTTACAAACTCCTCCTGGACACTGAACCCGAGTAGAAAAGGCTACAAGAAGCCGCTCCGTGTTTTATTGCTCTTCACTGGGCGAGGCTGATACTTGTTTTTTAAATTTTCGTCACATCTTACATGAGTGATGAAGACAAGCCCAGTTACAGACGGTACCCCTTTTCACTAACATCTTTTTTTTTTTTTTTTTTTAAACAATCTGCGTTGACGTCAACATCATGATAAAGCCGGATGCTCAGCTGATTCACTAAACCTATAAAAACCCTGCCAGGGAACCCTATTTTGTGGGCACACCACACAGAGCCTGGCACTCGAGGTCAGGTGATTCCAATCCTAATCTGAAAATAAGTGCAAGGAGCTCCGTGAGAGCGTATGTCTCGTCTGGCTACCAGTTTCAGGCCACACTGCCTCTGTGTCCTACAGTGGGCGGGGCAGAAAAAGTAGCCCAGTCTCAAACTTGCTGTTCTTTTCCTTATAAGAACCTTACAACTACCGACATCTCCAGCTCCGAAGCCCACAACGCACACAAAGACATGACTGGACAGATCTTAACTGAAAGCACTAGTTTAAATAGCCTGGAGTCTTACGGAAAATGTTATTCCAAACCATGCAGAGGCAGCAAGAGTCACCCAAAACCACAGTTTATTCTATGACCTTTATATTGCTTTTCTGTTATTTAAAGGTTGAAGCAAAGTGAAGTGGATGGAAATACTCTGTTAAAAGAACAAAGTGAGTCAATCACAGCATATGCATCTAATATAACACCTCAGGTCTACGCCATACGCTCCAAACACAAGGCTGAGTCCGGGAGTGGCTCATGTTCTGGGTTCTTGTAAAGCAAATGGAAATATTGGGAAGAATCAACACATCTCAACAGAGGAGCCATAAATGCCCTGAAAGCAGAAAGTTGACACAATTTTAAATATAATTCATATATATATTTTAAAATCAAACACAATTAAATAGAATATGGTTTAAGTACATGAATACTTCACTTTAGAAGAATAACAGAGGTGGTACATAGTACCAAAAACTCATACACAGCCTTTCTGCTTCTTCTGCTGATGAAACAGTGCG
Organism: Physeter macrocephalus; assembly: GCF_002837175.3. Lineage (NCBI taxonomy): Eukaryota > Metazoa > Chordata > Mammalia > Artiodactyla > Physeteridae > Physeter > Physeter macrocephalus. The sequence goes on from NC_041227.1 coordinate 82,603,275, forward strand.
CGACTATACAACCAAATATTGCAGCGGAATAAATTCTCTGTTCGTTCAAGACTTTCTCAAGGACAGAGGTGATTAATAATTATATATTCATACGTGTATATATGTATTTTTTGCAAAGTCTGAGCAAAAGCAGTAACACCTAAGAGAACGTTCTTTCCCTCCAACAGTCCGTGTGGTGAGGCGGCGCTGCCACCGCCTGCACGGAGTGTGCTGGCCGACCGGGCGGCCCCGCCCATGGCCGCGAGGTCCAGACCCCGAAGCCGACCAAGTGGAAGTGCAGGGAGGGGCCTCTGATTACCCCACAGACAGAAGAAAAAGGCCACAAGCTGCACACTTCCCAGCGCAGAGCAAAGAAGAGGAGAGAGTCAGAACTGAGTGCCTCTCTGTCCCCACGCCTGCCCGCCCATCTTCTTTAACAACTCTACCATCTGGGAATAAACATTTTGTTCAAGGAGCCACAGGGGAAAACTGGAGTGATGGCTGCTGCACATCCCTTTCCCCAAGTACTCTGAGGGGAGGTGGCGTCACCGGAGCCCAGAATCGCGGAGGAGCAAGTCCTACCGCTTGCAGCGCAGAGGCTCGCCCTTCCGGCAGCGGGGGAGCTGGTTTTAAGAGCACTGCTTCTCAGGAGCACTGAAAACGTGAAAACCATACACTGTCACCAAATGGGAGGACAACGTCACCAAGACTTGACCCACGGCCCGTTAGCTTCCTTCCAAATTAACGCCTCTGTGCAGACCCCGCTCCCCGGAAGCAAAGCCACCTGCTGGCACCACACCGCCTGGCTCCTGAGGGGCCGACCCACCTGCCTGTTCAGGAGACCAAGCGAAGCCCCTCTGGTACCCGCTGTCTGATGCCGCTGGGGTGGGTCACCGCCACGGGAGGTGCATCAACGACCGGCTCTGCGCCTCTGCATCTCCCATGGCGTGTGGCCCCTGCCTATCCCAGTGGACTAACACTCTTCCACACGTGGGTTATTGCCATTGGAAAACCAGTAATTCTCTAGTAATGTAAACAACACCACTCTGTCTCTACGACTTTCACTGTGTGATCGTCATGTGCAGATGTGTCTACGCGACACTCTGCCGACGGTGGAAGTCTAGGATTGTCTGCCATTCTTTCTTGGGAACAACAGTGAGAAGAAATACAGTGCTCTGTTTTCACTGGCTGTGGGGAAGAATCCAACCAAAGGAAAAAAGTTCTTTTATTTTCCAAAAGCAGATTTCCTTTATCTCAGGTCTTGAGTCATTGCTGATGAAAGAAAGGAAAAGAAAAAGGTAAGGTACATTTCTACAACCAGTGACACATTACCATCACAGATTAAGGAAGAAGGGCACCAACACTTAGTAAGCACCTACTACATACCAGCGCTCATGACAGCCAGGACCTGACTACAATCACGGGAGGTAAAATGCCCTAATTATCTTCATTTACAGCCGAGTGGATGGAAGCCTAAGGAGGCCAAGCAACCCACCTGAAGGTTATAAAACGAGGACTGGCACCCAGACTTGCTTTTATCTTTCCGTTTTGGCAACAGATATTAGAACAAAATATCTACTTTTCGACAGATAATTCTGCTTCTAGGAATTAACTCTAAAGCATACTCATAAGAGAGGGCAAAGACTTACATACACATTCAACAAAGTATTGTTTGTAACAGGGAACGATCCCAACCGACCTACGTGACCATCCACGGGGGATTCATTAGATGGAAGACAGAGCCATAATATGGAATGTGCCAAAGCCTTTAGAAAGAAAACAGAGAGCTTTGATCTTCTGGCCTCCTAAGACCAAGATTCTGAGACTGAGCCCTCTATTTCACTGCACTGGGGAGGAAACAAACATCACAGAAGACATGGTCCCTGCTATTTGTGAGATGGGACACAAACACATGAAACAATTCAGTAATGCTGTGAGGTCATTTACATTAAATGCTCAAGTGCTTTCTATAGACAAACGTAGAGCAGGCGATTCAAAGCGGAGAGGTATCCACAGGGGTTAAAGAGGGGTTGGGTACTCCTTTGTGGGTGCAGGACTTCTCACATTCACGGAATGAGAATCACAGGGGATCTTATGAGATTTTCTTGTCCAACCTCTCTGATCTACTTATAAGGAAATGAAGGGACCGGAGAAAATTAACTTGCAAAAGGTCACACATACTAAAAATGGACTGAACGAGGTCTGCCCGCCTACTGCTTTTTCCATACCAATACACTGCTGATTCCTAAAGGACAGGCAGGACAATCATCTTGGCCGGCCAAAGAGAAGGTCTAGCAAGGTTAAAAGCAAAATATATCTGTGTATCTTGGAAATGAAAAGCATATGGTAAGAAAATCTGAACACACAAGTCCAAAGAAAAGCCTTAAGTTTACACATCTGCTTTCCGAAATGGTTTCTAAAGAACATTTTCATATTGTCAAACACACAAGTCCAAAGAAAAGCCTTAAGTTTACACATCTGCTTTCCGAAATGGTTTCTAAAGAACATTCTCATATTGTCAAACACACAAGTCCAAAGAAAAGCCTTAAGTTTACACATCTGCCTTCCGAAATGGTTTCTAAAAAACATTTTCATATTGTCAAACATTTGATCATCAACATGACGACGGGGAATCAGGAAAATAACTACCTCGCACTTCTTTATACACCTTTATCATGTTATTTGCTATTCTGGGTTTGACTGAGCCAGTGAATACAGGCAAAAATTATCACCCTTACATAGAAAAGAGGATGGAGTCTGCAAAAGTAAACAGAGCTTTGGTATGAATCAGCTCAGTGAAAAGTTCAAAATTAAACCAAGCTCTGGTAATAAAAGAGTAAAAAGTTGGCTACAAAGTTATTAGCAAGGAAAGGTGATGCTGGACCCAAATCTAAGTTCACGCCTCCATCTGAACATAGGTAACTAACACAGGTAACTAACATAGTGTTCCTAACTCCTGATAAAGTAAACGACAGAAGAGTAGTTTAACACCTTCACGAAGAGTCTGAGCAGAGGTTCTCCTATCACATGAAGTCTTGGTGAGTCAACTCAAGTTACAGAAAGCAAAGCTGGTGGAGGAACTGGGAGTCTTTGCCTGAACAGATAACTGGGGGTGCTAAGTGGCTGCCTCCAATTTGCTGGGTTATTTGTGTGGCTCTTGTGGGCACAGCTGGTGAAGCCATTGAAAAACAGAGTATTCGGTTGGGGGCAAGTCAGAATTTCCTAACGATTACTGTGGTTGACCTCCAGGTAGAGACGGCAGATTGATCACACCCATTCAATTCACCCCTTCCTAAAGTAGTACTTAAAAAAATAACCCAAACAAAAAAACCAAAGTCACATGAAAGGGAAAAGTGAGAGAAGAGGCAACAAAATGGAAGAGTGTAAATGACTCAGTAGATCCAAAAAAAAAAAAAAAACTAATTGATATTCACTTTTATCTTTATTACTTCCTTCTTTCTGCTTTCTTTGGGTTTCATTTACTCATTTTCTAGTTTCTTAAGATAGAAGACTGTGACTTTTCCTCTTGTCTAATATAAATATTTAATGCTATAAATTTACCTGTAAGAACTGCGTTAGCAGTATCCCACAAATAGAGTTGTCCCTGAGTAACGGTGGGAGATTGGTTCGACCCCTGCAGATACCCAAATCCGAGAATGCTCAAGTGCCTTACATAAAACGGCACAGTATTTGCATATAACCTACACACCTCATCCTGTGTATCTGAAATCACCTCTAGCTTACTTATAATACCTAATACAATGCAAATGCTATGTAAATAGTTGCCAGGCCATGGCAAATTCAAGTCCTGCTTTTTGGAACTTTATGGAAATGTTTTGTTTTTTTTTTTAATATATTTTTGATTTGTGGCTGGTTGAATCCATGGATGTGAAACCTTCAGATGTGGAGCCCACGAATAGGGAGGGCAGATTCTACTAAGTTGTGTTTTCAGTCCAAAATATTTTCTAATATTCCTTTTGATTTCTTCTTTGACTAATGGGTTACTCCGAAGTATGTTGTTTAATTTCAAAATATTTGGGGATTTTCCACATATCTTTCTCTCTTTTTTTTTTTTTTTTTTTTTTTTGGCTGTGCCACACAGCTTGTGAGATCCTAGTTCCCCGACCAGGGACTGAACCCAGGCCCTCAGCAGTGAGAGCCCAGAGCCCTGACCACAGGACAGCCAGGGGATTCCTTCCACATACATAGCTTTCTGTTACTGATTTCTTGTTTAATTCCTTTATGGTCAGAGAAGAAACTGTATGCTCTTAATCCTTTAAAATTCATTGGAAGCTTACAGTTTGTCCTCCCTACACTTTGGAAACTGCTTCTGGGAAGTGAACTAGGGATCACCTCAAAGTTACCTTCCTTTCAAGGATGAAAGCCCTCTACTGCCTGTTGTCTAATATCTGGAAATAGCTGTTTCATTTAGTTTGTCAGTTTTCTAGTTGTTTATAATGAGAGGGCAATTCCTATGGCAGTTAATCCTTCAACGGCAGAAGCAGAAGCTCCCTTATGTCCTTTTCAGTCTTTGTACCTCTGGGACCGAATTCTCTTCAGTTTTACACACGCCCGATCAGAACACAAGGCATCCTTACCTTTGTGGACTTCTCTAGCGGCTGATCACACTGTGCCTGCTGCATAACATCACTGACTATCATTTTAGCAATCTTCCAAGCTAGCTCTTCCTGGGCCTATAAAAGTAATTAAACTGTTGAAAATGGTTATTCACTAGAAGAATCAGCAAACATTATTAATGTTTTAAACACACCTGTATACGCATATCATTTCTACTTATTTGGGAAGAAGCACATTCCCGTGTATGAAAGGACCCGGGCCACCCTCTGGTTGTGATATATTAACATGCTCTTCACTGTCTATCCGATATCATGACTATTTTCATGTTAGGTGGTCAAAACAAAACATCTTTCTTTTTCTACTCTCATCTTTCAATGTACTTAACTATTCAAAAAAGCAGGCCTCTACTTCTGAAAGTATAACTGACAGTGAGGAAGAAAACATCTGAGCTTTTGTTTCTACGCTGACTACCGGTGCCTGCTGATTAATGGAAACTTGACTGCTTGGGTATTTTTCAGGGACCAGAGTCTCTGGACTGAGGATACCTCCACTGCCTCTACCAGGCAACTGTGAGATGCTAGGAAGGGCCCACCCCTTCTTGTTACCTCCTAGATAAGGAAGCAGTGACGTACCATGCTGCTTAAGCAAGGGAACTAAGGAAAGAGAAAACTCGAAAACTTGCTTAGAGTAAGTGTCCCTTATAAACAGGAATCTGTTTACACTAAAAGCAGAATTTACCTCATCAGTATTTCCTTGCACCCACTTCTTCATAGCTTGAGAGAACATGGATCCTAGTAAACAAAGCCAAAGTTGAATGTAGGCCTCATGCATAATTTTACATTAAAAAAAAATGCTCTTATTTAAACATCTATTTCCCAGCTTTTAAAAGATATTCTCTTTTTTAAAGATATATCTTTTTAAGAAGATACTATTTTTGGGGTACAACCTCACCCCAAAATTAAGGAATATTACCATTAATAAAAACTGATTATATTGGCTCCATAACAGAGTATTTAACTTGCAAATATTATGGTTTGAAAAACTTTGAAAAGCTGTTTTAGAGCTCTAGATTTTTCTTCTATTCTCTTCACTTGATAAAAGAAACTATCATCTAGTGTTAAAGTTGCAGTAAACATTCAAAGATCAAATAAAACCATGACCAGGATCTGGTCTTGAGCTAAGAATCTAGCAATACATCAGGAGATGTCATGTACATAAATTTTTCAGATCAGCTCCTATACAAAAGGGTTTCCAGTGCAGATTATGCTGCTACATGCTGGATCTCTGGTCTGTGTAAACTTGCTGGGTAAGATCAGAGTTTTAAACAGCCACGCTCTGTCCAGGCCATAATACACCCCAACTTCCCAGGAGACACACAAGCCTATCTACATCTGTACTCTAGATGCTGAGGAGTCACCAAGGACGTAGGCTAGCCTCTATTTCCAGGTATTAAATACACAGCTTATCCCTTCATTCATACATAGAGGCTCACATCCTAACTTTGCCTTAAACCAAGTGGTTGGTAGATTATTTCTTAGGCAAGATCCTGATCAGTCCAACGACTGGGATACGCTATAGTAAACTGTAGCATTCATGAAAAAAAAAAAAAAAAAAAAACAACCTGGATCCTTTCCCCTTAATATTCTGTATTATTAGCTACAAGTCTGAACACTGATCTAGGTAAATTTTATAGCCAAGCAGAGCCAGCAGGGCCCCAACGTCACACGCTCTGCCTGTAGTCTCACCCCAGCCGCGATGCCCTGTCCTCGGGCTCCCCTGCAGTCGCCCTGTTGGCAGCCTCCTGCTTGTGAGCACTCCCTCCTCCTCTTCTAACGCCCCGTCTTTGACTCCTGTGCATCCCTGCCCCCTTTAACAAGGAGCTTCATCAGGATTCCATTCCCTTCAGCACTGTCTCTCTGGGGCATCTCATCCCCTCTCTGTGGCTTTCACTTCCTTCAAAATGCAAATAACTCAAAAACTTGTCAATGGGTGTCAAACCAATACTTACAAATTGTCCTAAGGCATCTCAAACATAACATGTTCTGAGTTGAGCTCTTCTATCTCCCATGTACTCTTTTTCTTGTAGCCTCTACCTCAGAAATTAATTTAATCCTCTATTAAAAATTAACATCATAATGGTTCATCTAGAGAACCGATATTAGAAAACTCATCTGCCTTGCTCATTTGCTCTCCATATGAAATCTGTCGCCAAATTCCACCTTGGATGTGGTCTCCTGAATTCCCCTTGCAAGTCTTATAAATCCGACCTTCTAATTCCTGCTACCACTACCTATCCTCGGATCCCCTTTTCTTCTATCTACACCACTAGCAAAGTGTACTACCTGACCGCCACCCAGGTCTCTGACACCAGCGCCCCCTCCAGTTCATTCGCAGACTCTACAGCCAGAAAATGCACCTCACTGCACTCTGCCTGGATCTCTGCTGCTCGACAGGCAGCACCGCAGGCTTCTTCGCATGCCACGCGCGGGCTTTCACAGGGCACGCGCGGCTCCATCTCCCACCACTGCCCCGGGGCGCGAGGAGACGACCACCGCAGGGACCACCTTCTCACAACATCCTCCACTACTCCTCCTCGTTACACTTTCTCCTAGAGGATTTGAAGGTGACTTTTAAAATTACCTTGCTTGCCCTGAAAGCGAAGTTCTCACACTCCCAGAAGCTTCTGAGATACACCCGCCCCCAAACGGAGACTTTTCCTCTGTGCTCTACTATCAGAGCTTTAAAACCCAAATGGAAGCTACAGGCTGGTAAATGACAAACTCTCTGCAGCCGCCCTCAGCTGGGAGAGGAAGGCGGGAAGCAGAGCTGGACTGCCAACAGCCGCTGTCAACGTGGTGCTCTGAACCAAAGCTGGGGGCCGCGCTCCGTCTGCTGTGTGATTGCTAACAGGCCCCAACCTCCCCGGTCCTCCACTTCTTCACCTGCAGGGCAAGGAGGCGGCACCCACACGTGCATCACCTCAGACTCAAATGAGCCAGGGCTTGGCCCCCCGTTCTGCTCAGGCGTCTACACAAAACGCTGCCTCCCCAGTGAGGCCTTTCCTGACGGCCACTTCTGAGACAGCACTACCCACCACCCCTGCACTCCCTCGCTCTGCTCAGATGTCTGTGCATAAACGCAGACAGACAGAAACACACACACTGTATTTATCTGTTTACTGTCCCTCCACTATAATGTTAGCTCCATGAGGGCAGGAATCTTACTTTCTTCCCAGTATTTAGAGCAGTAGATGCATATAGCAGGCACTCAAGTGTTAGAATGAATGAACAAACGAATAATATGAAAAGACTGAATGAATAGAAAAAGCAGAGACAGTGATTTGGGGAAAAGTTTTCTGTACATCTTCTCTTCATCTTTACTCATATATCTTAATTCATATAATACAAAAACAAACTGCAAACACCCAACACCTATTCTCGGAGCAGCAGCACCTCATGAGCTGTCAAAGGAATAAGACCAGCTTCAGTAAAAAAAAACCCAAACAGCTCCGAGACTCTATTATTACTGGAGACCCCATTACCGTCTCTGACAGAAGCTACCTGATGACAGTGGAGTCCTTCCTGACCGGTACCTCCCGAGGTTGTCCAGCACTTTCTCTGCACCTAGGCCACCACTGACCTCTTCCTAGTATTCATCTTCTACCCAATAAAAGACACTACTGGACTGTAGGTTTCTTAACAACAGGCTCTGTATCGTCTAACTGCCCCGTGAGTCTGAGTGCACGGAGGCACTCGATAATTATTTACAGAATGAGCTGTGCAGACTTCCTTCGGTCTTTACGCTTTCCCAGCTGTGTACCTCAGACTTCTCTGGCTAAAAAGGAAATAAAATCAATCTTTTGGATAAACTAATAAAGACAAACAGGTTAACAGGCCCTCTCCTGGTTTAAATCACTTCAACAACTGTTGCACTTTCTGCTCACTCTGTTCATTTATCTCTGACCCCAAAGTAGATTATTCATCAACATACAAGTGGTGCAGGGCCTCCCTGGCGGCGCAGTGGTTAAGAATCCGCCAGTGCGGGAGACACGGGTTCGAGTCCTGGTCCGGGAAGATCCCACATGCCGCGGACCAACTAAGCCCGTGTGCCACAACTACTGAGCCTGCGCTCTAGAGCCCATGAGCCACAGCTACTGAAGTCCATGAGCCACAGCTACTGAAGCCCAAGTGCCACAACTACTGAAGCCTGCGCGTCTAGAGCCCGCGCTCCGCAACAAGAGAAGCCACTGCAATGAGAAGCCCACGCACCACAACGAACAGCAGGCCCTGCTAGCTGCAACTGGAGAAAGCCCGCGTGGCAATGACGACCCAACACAGCCAAAAATAAACAAACAAACAAAATCTAAAGTTAGTAACTATTAAAAAAAGTGTGGTGCAAATTATTACCTAAACAATTCGTGTATTAAAAAATAAGATAGGGCTTCCCTGGTGGCACAGTGGTTAAGAATCTGCCTGCCAATGCAGGGGACATGGGTTCGAGCCCTGGTCTGGGAAGATCCCACATGCCGCGAAGCAACTAAGCCCGTGAGGCACAACTACTGAGCCTGCGCGTCTAGAGCCTGTGCTCCGCAACAAGAGAAGCCACGACAACGAGAAGCCAGCGCACCGCGATGAAGAGTAAGCCCCTGCTCGCCACAACTAGAGAAAGCCCGTGCACAGAAACGAAAACCCAACACAGCCAAAAATAAATAAATAAATAAATAAAATTATTAAAAAAAAAAAAAATAAATAAGATAAACAGAATAGAAATGCAGTTCTATTCAATTCAATAGGAAGACTGCCAATAGCTCTTAATTTTAAACACTTATCAAAATGGAACATTTTCTTCTAACAAAAGTTAGTATCTTTTACTCAAGATAATACTGTCAATCCAATCACACTGAAAATTTTCTAGATATTATCTGAATGGACCCCCAGTGGTTTCCTAAATCTTCCTGTGTAAACCAACTGTCTGGAAGCTGAGCTCAGTCACAAAGAATACGTCTGTGTTTAACTCTTGGAATTAACCAAGCACTCTTTTGCTGATTAAACAAAGGATTTCAATTTCAACCTATTAATATTTTCCACATATATTTCATAATAACTTTCAGCAATTTAGAGGAAATTTAGTAAAATAAAGGGTATCAAGATAAACCTCAAGTCCAACCTGGGTTGGGTATTTTGCCTTTAAATCAAAAGGTGAAGAGTATCTTTTCATGTAGATGCGCCTTCTGTAATGGTAAAGCAAGTTCAGTAATTTCTGATTCAGAGAAAGACTGTACTGAGACCTGATTACACAAAGCCCTTGCACTCGCTCGTGACTATAAACACAAGGTCAAAGAGATGGCAGTTATTTTGCAAAATAAACAGTTTAAATCTTCAATGATCCTTTACTTAGGCAATGACTAATGTGAGTAAAGGCTTGATACAATGTAAAAAACACCACAAACCTTTCGATTTCTTTACATCAGGTTCAGGCTCAGATTCTCGGATGAACTGCCCCAAGTCACTAACTCTTCCAAATGTCATCTTCCTAAATAAGTATGAAAAGAACATAATTTCTAAAAATCAATTTAAAATTTAAAAAAAATTAATTTTTAAGCACCTTTTCTAGATCTAGAAAGCGAGAAATACAATTTATATCTACCCCATGTTACACAAAGTGCGGCTAATTTCAAAAAGGACTGTCCCCACAGAAAGCAATCTTTAATTCAATGCAACTCCATTCAAAATCCTCAAAAAGTTTATGAAACATGAGTTAACAGGTAATTCACAGTTCTAAAATTCATACAGAAAAGGCACAAGCATAGCCAAGATAATTGTGTAAAAGAAACAAGAAGACTTGCCCTAACAAGATAAAAATATAATTATATACATTATAAAGCTATAGTAATAGAAAGCAAAGTTAAAAGGCAAAGAACACAGTGAGAGGTCTTATTTTTAATAGATGCAGTAACTGATAATTAATAACCAGAAACATACAGAATTCCAACAAACCACTAAGAAATTACCCAACAGAAAAATGTGAAAAAGAGATAGTCAATTCACAGAAGAAAAACCTGAACAACCAACAAACATGACAAAAGATGCTCAATCTCATAAGCAACAAAACCAGATTGGTAAAACATTTAAAGTTTGATATTATTTATTGTTGACAGGATGTGGGGAAAATTAGTAACTTTATTAATGATTGGTAAGAATGTAAAATGTACAGATCCTTTTAAAGGTAAACTGTAAACTGGTTAAGGGCTATGAAAATTTTAAATCTGCTTCCTGGTACAAGGGAATATAAAAGGAAGTCTTTGCTATACTGTGTATCACAGTAAAACTGCAAGCAGTTTAAATAACCCATTAATACCAAAATAGCCAAATAGTAACATACCACATTATGGAAGATTTTGCCACAGTTATGAGCTATAATTAATATTATTTATGGACTATAACAACACAGTTAAAAATGAGGTAAATATGTACAGACTAACACAGAAAAATCTCCAAACTCACTATGAGTGAAAGCACAAGATACAGCATAGGGTATAATATCAGTTACATAAAAATAAGCAAACAAAAATATACATCATAACATAACAGTGATTATCCTGAGAAGGAAGGGGGGAAATAAGCATTAGTGTGTAATCAAAGGGCACATTAGCCTTATCTGTAAATTTATTTTTTATAACAAGAGATTAATATATTTGTAATTACAAGTTAAAAGAAGAAAAACGAATCCTACGATGCCTATATATTATTTCATTTCTGGCAAAGTGAATCTTATTTTAGAGACAGCCTTCCTAATAAGTCATCAATGAATATACGGGAGCCAATACAGCAACTGATATAAATTTGTTTGCCTTTAGAAAAATTTCAGGAAGATGCTAAAACCATAAAACTAAAACAAACACTGAAAACTATCTCAAAAGATGGAGAAAAATAATTATTTCTCTATTTATGACCCATTTTATAAATTAAAAAATATGTGTATTACCCACTATGTATTTTACAAATTTAAATTTTATAAATTAAAATATATTTATATATTTATCTTACACACACAAAAAACTATAGAAGTAAAACATCTTGCAATTGATAGACTTTCTTAAGTCAGGTTTGAAATAAATGAACCAACCATTCCTTAAGAATAAATATCATCTTTGAGATTTAACTCATTTAGGCTTACTGTCCACCATTTCCTAAAAGAAGAAATAAAGATTACTACAACACTGATACAGCTGAAGACAATGTGGTCAAAATAACCTTCTATTCACTTCAAAGTATTTTCCAGACTTCCTGGTCTCCCAAATATCAATTTACTTTCTGGTAAAAAGCAATTAAACATGTTGAAATCCCTTTTTTATGGTACCGCCAGGACTGGGGTGCGGTAATCATGCCTTTACACAGGTTTCCGTGTTTTCAAGCCATCTTTAGGGAAGAGGAAGTGATTTTATGATTTGATCTGTGGTAAGGATCAAGAAGTGCTGTAACACAGGAATCACTGTCTTTCTGTTACAGGATAAAATAAACAACCAAGTTAATTCTTAAGTACAAAGGAATCATTTTATTCCATTTTTCCAAGTATAGTTGGTTCTCCGTATCTGCAGGTTCCATATCCACAGGCTCAACCAACTGCCGACTGAAAACTTTAGGAAAAAAAAAAGCCAGAAAGTTCCAAAAAGCAAAACTTGAATTTGCTGTGCATTCCAAACATTTACATAGCATTGACATTGTATTTACAACTATCTACATAGCACTGACATTTTATTAGGTATTATAAGTAATCCAGAGATGATTTATACAGGTTTAAAATACTAGGCCATTTCCTATAAGGAACTTGAGTATCCTCAGATTTTGGTATCCGAGGGGGTCCTGGAATCAATCCCCTGCAGTTACTGAGGGATAACAGTAATACTTATACAGTCCCTGATAAATGATATCGGCATCTTTGTAGTTTAGTTGTGGTTTTAAGACCGAGACTTTGAAATAGCTAACATATGAATCCAATGAAATGTGGAAGAGATAGCCTAAAACACACTATGTAAACGTGACACTCATCAGAGTCGTACATGGTGGTAGAATAATGATGTCAGTGATATTTACCGAGTGCTCACTGACATCTGGCAATGTTTTAAATGCTTTTCATGTATTATCTCATTTAATCCCCTCACCAGCCCAAGGAAGCAGGAATATTATCCTCATTTTACAGAAGAAAAACCTGAGACACAAAGAGGTTAGGTAGCTTGCCATAAGCAGCTGAGCCAAGATTGAAACCCAGGAAGTCACTCCTGAGCCTTCACCCTTAACCATGCTCTACTGCATTGCAGGTATAATCAAGAGAGTAGAAAACAATTTTTAAATTAAAAAATAAAAAAGATGCTCACCCTGCATACGTCCGTTGATACAAAGATTCTGGATCCAGACTTGCAGCATCCACAATTATAGCTTCATCAAAATTTTTCAGAATTTTAACACTGGCTTTTTTCACACTAGACTACAACAGAAATTGTGAAATTGGTAGTATGTTATTCAGGAGTCAAATCAGTCCTGGGTTTGGAATGACAGATTCGTACAAAATCTTCAGTGTTTGAAACACATGCACTTTTCACTCAACCCTGTCACTAATGAGATGCTTAACAGCAATGATTCTGAGATGTCATCTTGAACATAACTACGAACGCGCACGACACATGCGTCTGTGTGGCAAATGTATTTTCCTTAATGACTGAAGTTCCAACAAACGTGCCTACGTTCCCAAACGTGCAAAACTCCCATTCTTCCAGGCATATGTATCTTGCCTAATAAATGTAAAGCCCAACTTTTACAGGTAAACATGAATGCTTCTGAATCTCAGTGTGGCCGTGTGACAAAAGGGAAGATAACGGAAACTTTCTAAAATGACCAGCATTCTACCTCCTACTCCTCATGCCCACAAAAAAAAAAGCAAGTCAGAATCGGTACTTCTGTGAAATACGCAGGCATGGGTTGACCCAGAAATTTCACTTCTAAAAATTCAATTATAGACAGACTCACACTTATGCAAAACGACTTATACCCAGGAGTACTTATTGTAGAATTGCTTCAAGTAACAAAAGACAGGAATACGTTTAACATCCATGACTAAAGCATAGGTTAAATTTAAAAAATAATCGAACAGACACTTATAGAACACTCTATAGTAGGGGTAAAAAGGGGTCTCTTTACATGCTGAGAAGGGCACATAAGTTAAAAGAAAGAGGCACCAGAATAAAAGAAGAGAGAAATACTTCCATGAGGCCCCTGAGGTAAGATGCCAAAATGAGATCTCACTAGTAAAGAAAACTACAGACCACTACCTCTTAGGAGCATAGATGCAAAATCCTCAACAAAATACTAGCAACATATAAAAATAATTATATACCACAACCAAGTGCAATTTATCCCAAGAATGCAAGGTTGGTTTAATATCTGATAATTAATGTAATACACCGTAACAAGAGAGTAAATCCCCAAAACCCACATAATGCCCTCAATTGATACAGAAAGAGCATGTGACACAATCCAACAGCCTTCCATGATAAAAAACATTCAACAAATTAGGAATAGTAGGGAACTTCCTCAACTTGATAAAGAGCACTTATGAAAATCCCACACATCACAATAAATGATGAAAAACTGAAAGCTTTCTCCGAGAAATCAGGAAAAAGAGAAAGACGCTCACTGCCACCACTTCTATACTGCAAGCTCCAGCCAGAGCAGTTAGCCAAGAAAAGGAAATAAAAGGCATCCAAAGTTGATAAGAAAGAAACTATTACTATTCGCAGGTGACATGCTCTTACATATAGAAAATCCTAAAGAATCCACAAGAAAACTATTAGAGCTAACAAATGAATTTAGTAAAGTTGAAGGTACAAGATAAACATATGAAAAGCAGTTACATGTCTATACACTTAGTGAACAATCAGAAAACGAAATTAAGAAAACAATTTCTATTTATAATAGCATTGAAAATAATAAAATACTCAGGGATAAACTGACTCCAGGAGGTGTAAGAATTGTACAATTCAAACTACAAAACACTGCTGAAAGAAATTAAAGATGGCCTAAATAAATGGAATGACATTCCATGTTCGCGGACTGTAAGACTTAATATTGTTAAGATGGCAATACTCCCTAAAGGCATCTACAGATTCAGGGTAATCCTGACCAAAATGTTAAAGCTGATCCTAAAATTCACACGGAATCGCAAGGGACCTCAAACAGCCAAAACAATCTTGAAAAAGAACTAAGTTGGAGGACTCTCACCTCCTGATTTCGAAGCTTATTACAAAGCGTCACTTACCAAGCCTGAGTTAAAGAGACATCATTCGACCCAGCAATCCTACTCCTAGGTATACACCCAAGAGGAATGAAAACCCATATCCACACAAAAACTGTACAGCAGCATTGTTCCTAACAGCCAAAAGGTGGAAACAACCCAAATGTCAATGAGCTGATGGATGAACAAACTGTGCTGTGTCTATACAGTGGAATATCATTGGGCCGTAAGAATGAACAAAATTCTAATACATGCTAAAAACGCAGATGAACCTTGAAAACATGCTAAGTGAAAGAAGCTAGTCATAAAGATCACATATCGCATGGTTCCACTTATACGAAATGTCTGGAATAGGCAAATCTATAGAGACATAAAGTTAAAGTAGATTAGCAGTAGCCTAGGGCCGGAGGACAGAGGATTAGGAGGGTGACAGTTAAAGGATACAGGGTTTTTCTCTCTTGGGTGAAAAAATGTTCTAAAATTGATTGTGGTGAGAGTTTAGCAACTCTGTAAACATACTAAAAAAACCAATGAATTTTACAATTCAGTGGGTAAATTGTATGGATAAATGGGTAAATTGTATGGTATGTGAATTATATCTCAATAAGGCTCTACAAAAAAAAAAAAGAGAGAGAGAAAAAAGAAGAAAGGAGGGTAGTGACTGGAAGGGGGGACGAGAGTTTCTGACATACCGGTAACGCATCCTGTTTCTTGATCTGGATGCTGGTTACATGGGTTAGGTCTGCTTATCTAAATTCTTTGAGCTGTACGTAGTTATGAAATGTAGAGTCTTCTGTATATGTTATTATACTTCAACCAAAAATGTAAAAATACATTTTATGGTTAGCACCTAGACCTTTTAAGCACCTAAATAAAAACAAACCATTCCAGCTTATATCAAAAAATGAAATGGCAACCACACTCAGCAGGTCACCTCCTATGCAACCTCAATAAGAGGAAAAGGTACTGAGGACAGACAGCCTTGTTGATGGCAATAAAACTGTACTGTCTTAAAAATTAAGAAAATTTACCCAAGGCCCAGGGTCAAAAATTATTTGCCAACAGTGATGAGAAAATAATTATGCTATATTAGTAAACTTATGGTAGAAAAAACTAGACAGAGAATATATTCATGGCTCTGCCACTTACTGTGTGACTTCAATAAAATCAATTAACTTTTTACTACCTCCTTACTCTGTTCTTGGGCATAGCCCACTTTGTGTGATTCTGCAGACAGAGGAGGCCTGATACATGAAAGCACTCCAAAAAAACAAAAAGGTTAAGGAAATGTACAATGGCATTATAGCTCAAAATGAAACCAAAAGCTCTTCAGTGAAATATTAATAAATCTAGGAGTTCACTCAATTATTCTCTAAAACAGCATTCCAAATTTAGTTACTAAAATTTCCCAAATAATTATACAAACAGCTTTTCGGAGGCTATAAATATGTCATGTGACTTGATTATTTAAAGCAAGAGCTGGGCTTCCCTTGTGGAGCGGTGGTTAAGAATCTGCCTGCCAATGCAGGGGACACGGGTTCAAGCCCTGATCCGGGAAGATCCCACATGCCACAGAGCAACTAGGTCTGTGCGCCACCACTACTGAGCCTGCGCTCTAGAGCCCAAGAGCCACCACTACTGAGCCCACGTGCCACAACTACTGAAGCCCGCTCACCTAGAGCCCGTGCTCCACAACAAGAGAAGCCACCACACTACTGAGCCTGCGCTCTAGAGCCCAAGAGCCACAACTACTGAAGCCCAGGTGCCTAGAGCCCGTGCTCCGCAGCAAGAGAAGCCACCGCAATGAGAAGCCCGCGCACCACAACGAAGAGCGGCCCCCGCCCACTGCAACTAGAGAAAGCCCGCGCGCAGCAAGAGACACAACACAGCCATGCATACATACATACGTAAGTAAATAAATAAATGTTTAAAAAAATAAAGCAAGAGCTGCAGTGTCAAGTGGAATAATGGTCTGAATGAAACAGCAGGACATCGTACAATATGATACACTTAATCATCACAAAGACTTTGGTTAGCATATATAGTAAGTAGGCTAATTTTATCTCTCCTTTGTTTCTTCTACCACCTAAAAGCTACAAACGGGATCTGATGCTAAGATCTGAGTGAGACAATCCTGGCGCAGAGGCACAGGGGTCACTACCTGCACGGCAGAGCTGTCGGCCGCCCCAGGGTGGGAGTCCTCAGTGGGGCCAGCAGAGCCCAGAGCCGTCAGCAAGACACCTCCTCCCAGGAACTCGTCTCCACGAACCGAATGGATGAGATCATTCAAATATTTATAATAAAGGTTGCTGGACAAAAAGCCAGGCAAAAATACCTGAAGAGAGGATACAATTTATTTTAAAGTTGAAATCGAATACACTAAACCTTTATTTTACAACAAAATTTTACCTTCAATGCTACCAGTTAGCACACATGATTTTACTCCTCCTCTTACACTTCAAGTATTATCCTTTTGTACACAGTTTACATTGTAACTAAAACTACAATGTATACAATTTATCGATTTTTTTCCCCCAGAAAACTTGCCATGAAACTACTGAATGGACTTGGTTATCTAGACTTCTTAGATACCAGGGAGGGATCTAATCTGAAACTAGGTTTTTCTTGTTTGTTATAAATATTGAAGTCTTTGTGTATACACTGATTTTCACTTTTGATCTGATTTCCTTAAGATAAATTACCAGGAGTGTGATTACTAAGTTAAACGATATGAACGTTTTAGCTCTGATAGATGTGGAGGACGCATCACTAGCATTATCAAGGCATCTGTTTTGACACGGGGTTCCCAACACTGGGTTCTGTCTGTTCAAATAGTTGTTAAATAAATGTCTAATGGTACACGGATGCTTTTATTTCCATTTAAAAATTATTAATGATGTTAAGTTCCCATCTTTATTACTGGCATTTCCTATGACCAACTTTTCCTTCACAGCATTTAGCACAACTGTAAATATTTACGTCCGTGTTTAATATGTGCTCTCCTTATAGACAGAGCTCCAGGGGGGCAGAAGCTATGTTTCTTTTTTTGTTTACCCCATAACAACAATACCTAGCAGAGAAATACTCAAAGTATTAGGGAACAAAGCATATGTATCTTTTTCCCATTTACCTATTTGATAGTACTCTTTAAAATTAAAATTAGTATAAGTTCCCTAGATACACAGTTAGTAAGAAATATTTTTACATTTTTTCTCTGTATTTTAACTTTATTACCCAGAAAGTTCACATTCCTTTTTTTTTTTTTTTTTTTTTCAGTACGCGGGCCTCTCACTGCTGCTGTGGCCTCTCCCGTTGCGGAGCACAGGCTCCGGACGCGCAGGCTCGGCGGCCACGGCTCACGGGCCCAGCCGCTCCGCGGCACGTGGGATCTTCCCGGACCGGGGCGCGAACCTGCGTCCCCAGCATCGGCAGGCGGACTCCAAACCACTGCGCCACCAGGGAAGCCCCAGTTTACATTCTTTATATGATACACATCTTGAATTTTTCCTTTAAGATCAGAAAATTTTAATTTTAATCATGAAAAAATGATCGACCCTGGACAACAGCCGATAGTCTATCCAGTTTACCACCAGCCTTTCAACGATTTGATTTTTCTATGTAACTCTTCCATATTCCTGAAATTCAGTTTTTATGTGTGGTATCATGTGGCAGTGCTTACTTAATCCCTTTCCACCTAGATGCACATGACATATATGAGCAAAATAACCTCATGCGCTTAACCTGGGCTCTTGCAATTCCTAGTAAAATCTGCTTTAGTTCATCAGAAGAACAACTGATTCACAAATTCCAACACTTTATTAAGCAGCTATTAGTGATACCCTGTAAGTGATCATGATACAGAAAACTAGTGCTCCAACCCTGCTGGAGAGTTTTGGTGAAATATCTGGATCATCCCTAAGCTAACTTTGCTCAATACTAATTATCTAAAAGATGTTATAATAACAGTAATAATAGCAGTTAACGTTTTTTAATGCTTACGTTACTAATAAGCACTCTCCACGTCGTACCTCATTTTTATCCTCAAAATAACTCTAAGTATCTGTATTAGCCCCATTACACAGAGGAGGAAAATGGCATTAAAGGACTTCAGTAGCTGCCTGAAGTCACTCAGCCTATGAAGGTTAAGATTAATACATACCAAGTCAGACTCAAAGCCCCCGCTCTCATCACTGCTGCACTGCTTCAATTTTCCACTGTTCTGTTCTGTTTGCTTTTTCCCATGTTCTATTTTCTGAGTTCCACCAGTTAAAAACTTCTTGTAGTTTAACGCTTTTCAAGTTTTGGTTACCTTCTCCATGGTTGTCCAGGCCTGACGTAACGGAGTGGTGAAACAGTTAGGGAGTGGCCCACCTTCCCTGCAGATGTTGGATTCAATTTCCAGTCGCACAACATCATCGAATCCAAGAGGATGAGTGGCCTGGAGGGAGAAGTACCTATGGTAGAAAGACAGCCAAAGTAAACCCCAACTTCACAGCAATCGTAAGCAATTTCTGGCACCTACACCAGAGAACCTTCTATGAGGCTCCTGCAGACCTAGGACTATAGAGCTGGGTTGATGACAGCCCTGCTGCAACCTGTATTCCCACTGCCGAAGAGATATCTGAGCCAACGTGCCCCTCCCTATCTGCCTGCCACCATCTTCGGTTCTTGTTTAAGATTTTCCAGGTCAGGTTACAACTGAGGCAAAGAAACCAATCGCACACATTTAATGGGCACCTAGTCTCTGTTCAGCGCTTGGGAGAAAGAAACAAATTTAAAACAGGGTAAGACATGGACATGTCCCCTGGAAAGAGAACAGAAAAGATCCCTGTACAGGGTACAAAGGAGAACATACCAGCGTAACTATCTGGCATACATAATATACATGTAGGAATTCAAAACAAAATAGCATTGAGGGTGAAGTGGATGAATTTGATGTATTTAGGTAGAATAACAGGATTTGCTAATGATTTGGTGTAGAAAGGAAAAGGAGTAATCAATGATAACTCGAAGATTTCTAACTTCATAGGATATAATGCAACTGGTGATTTGGTAAACTGGTTATAAACTGAATACAAAAAAAGCATTAAAAGCAGAAAAACATATATGTTGTCTTTTGAGCATTCTGTGGCTTCTAACTCCTGTGCATGATACAAATACAGACAGGCTGATGAGGCATGATATTAAAAAGTAAAGGTAGAAAAACAAATAAGCAGGAGCTGGTAAAATGACAGTGCCGGGAGGATGTCACACAGTAATCTTCATTTAAAACTGGCTCCCAATTTGAAAATGGGATCCAGTGGGAAGACAGGGTCTCTGCTCTGCATGGCACTGAGCTCCAGCCAGGACCTTACTACTGTCACTCTTCTATTCAGGCAGGAAAAAACTCTTTTTTTTTCTTGTTATCAGTATTTTCTTAACAAAAAGTGAGTCTCCCATCTTGCAACAACTAAGTTGGCAAATAAATATTCCTCCACGATTTGAATTTTGGGGCACCCCAGACCTTTTTTTTTGGGCTGTGTTGCACGGCTTGTGGGATCTTAGTTCCCCAACCACGGGTTGAACCCAGGCCCCGGCAGTGAAAGCGTGCAGTCCTAACCACTGGACCACCAGGGAATTCCCTCAAATTTCTAAATGTAAATGCTTACTACATTAACATCCATAGAACAATGTTTCTTATATAATATTTTCCCACAAATATAGTGCACAAAAATAAACACTGGACAAACATTAGAATTGCATCCAAGTTCTGCCACTAATTTGCCCTGTGACTTGGAGAAAGTCACTACCGCTGCGGGCCTTAGTTTTCTCATCTGCAAAATGGGAAAATCAAACCAGCTCCCTAATCTGGCTATTCATCAGAATCAGATTCCTGGGTCACACCTCAAACCTGCTGAATCAGAATCTCTTAGAGAAGAGGACTGGAAACCTAATTTTGACAAGCTCCCAGGTGACTCTCATGCCGACAGGAGCACGGACCTGCCCGGCGATGTTCGGGAACCACTGACCTAGATGCTCTCAGCTCTCTTCCAACCCTAATATCCCATGGATTTTTCTCTGCCTCTCAAGTTATCTTCTTAGCAAGTGCTCACAGATACAAATAACACATTACTTTTCTTTACAGAACGAGCAAAGTTAGATGAAAGGGGGGACACACACAGTTTTCAATGCTGTTCACTAAGATTGTGCTGCCCTCTCCTTTTCAGTGAAAACTAATGAGTAACTACTCTTCACCGAGTAGTTAATCTGGCAGAGCAGACTTGCACCAGAAAACATGGTATACCCCGCACAGACATTTAAGACCCTTTGCAATAGGTTCCAGCTAGCTTCATCTTCTCCTGTTCCCTTGACCAAGCGTCAATTACGCAACGTTTCTATGGCGCTGCTCGTACCGATGACTCTGCCAAGAGTGTCCTTCCCCGCTAGCAGAACTCAATCCATTCTTCAGGCACCAGTCAAATCTCCCTTCTGTGAAGCCCTCAGTGACCTCCGCCAACAGCGTCCTGCTTGCCACACACAAGCCTCCCCTGCCCCGCTGGCAACTTATTCTAAGAACCCCCTGCTCTGAACACACCAACGAAAAGCAGCTCTTACGCGGCTCCGTGTGAGCTCCCTGGCGGCAGAGACCAAGGTGGCTTCTCAAATACGCATCAAGTACTCAATATTCGCGGAAAGCTGGATGCGTCTATCACTAAGACTCACTTGTCATATAAAATCATGGCGTCGTTCTGTGCCTCCTGTCCGTCATACTGGCCCTTTTTGGCGGCAAGCTGAGACTGGAAGTTGTCTGCTGCCAACCAGAACTGTAGGATATTCACTGCGTCCTCTTTCTCCATGTACTGGGAAGGAAAAACACAAAAGAGGACAATCAGGCTGTATCCAGGTTTCTCTCACTATCTCTCATCTGTATCTAAGCCCCAACTATTAAAATACAGGACATAAAGAAAAAAAAAACCCACAAAAGGAACCCCCCACCCCAAACAGATCCGCTTGTTCAGTTAATGCCAGTCTGCAACTTACAGTCATTTCAGATTGAATAATTTTAAAATATTCTTTTAGCGGGAGAAAAGCAAAAAAAACTAACAACAACAAAAAGCAACCACTACACAGCTGAATGCAAACCTTAGTGAACTGGAGTAAAAATTAAAAGATGGATTAGTGGTTCCTCGCTGGCAAACATACAAAAGGTAAACCAACCAGACCAAATCTTGTATACCTGATCATTTCCACCACTCCACACGGCCATACTAACCTGAACAAATGCTAACTTAAACTTAAGGCAAAGAGAGGGAGTGAAAACACAAATCAGCTGAATAACTGTATCCTCGTCAAGAGGCAGGATGCAGGTGTGGGTCTAAGTTACTGCTTCGTGAGACCGGGGATCCTCTTATCTCAACTTAACAGTCATTTGCTTTGCAACAAAAGAATTTCATTTGCTGAAGCCCAACAAATCCCATCACTCTACACTGTATGCCTCAAAGAGATGAATATACTCATTGCTTGTTGCAAATGCTTCAGTCTGATCAAGGGCAATCCTATCAAGTGGCTAAAGTAAAACGAAGACAGTAGGAAAAAATTTACTACTTTTCCTTCTCTCTTCTGAAGTCTGCTCTGCAAACACTTATGCACCGGAATCAAGTATCAAATTTCGTGATTTTAAAACAGCTCTAAATAACTAAAAATCTGCATTCTCTTATACGCAGTTTAATTAGGTTTTTCAAAATGAGAGTTACTTCACTTTGAATTTTCATGTTCTCCTTAATCTGACTAATGCCATTCAAGTACTCTTGCCATTAGATACAACTTAAAACAGTAATCACAGTACTTAAATCCACCTGATCAGTTTGGAAATGATTTGTCTCTTCTATGTTATTTTCTACAGACAGGGCCCAGCATGTTCAGCTTAGAGGCTGGAATGCTCTACCGGAGTGTGAAAGGAAATGCAGACTTTACCTCAGAGAAATAAAAGAGGGCTGACTCACAGAAGAGGATGTCAGCCAGGTAAACAGTTCCACTGGTCAGCACTTCAATCTGGTATTTACAGAAATGGTGACTCCGCAGAAACTCACTAAAGTGCCTGCACGTGGACAAAAAGGTAAAGTTTGAGGGACCGAGCAAGGAAAGAGCTCGGCTGGGAAGAACACACTCTTTCTCCACTGTGCCGACTGCCTCTTGACGGCCTAGGTCAATGTGACCTCCCTTCCCACGGCGCCCTCCTGCTTCCTCTCCCTGTAAGTAATCTCTCCCACCTCTTAGTGACGTGCAGCTCTCCTCTGATAGCTAACTCACGCTACCTCCTATTCCAGTAAGCAAAGAACATGCCCTATTTCTCTTATTAGGCTGTAATTTCCCTCAAAGCAGGCAATAATTCCAAACTGGGCATAGCACCCTTTTCATAAATGTTAAATGAAAGAATGAATATGGAGATTTTTTTTGAGGGCATGCAGCAATAATTAATCTAAGAAAACTCTGGAGGCAGTTCCAACAAATTTATGTGGATTTAGTAATACGGCATCCATTAAGCTTAAAGCATGCACTAACAAATCAGGATATCCACCTGAAGACACACATTGTTTACATAGATAAACCAATTACTACATCACACTACGGTCACAATCACCCCTAACGACTTTGGAATTAAAAATAAATTCTTTTAACTTAGGAAATACTAACATTAAAAATAAAAATCTGTTTTATTTTTAATAGAACTTACATAATTTATATTTAAAAGAAACCATTACCCAAGATAGTCTTAGGAAATGTCTGTAAGAGCCTGTAAACACTCAAAGTATTTAAATCCTCACAGACAGCTTGGTTTTAGTTACTCCTGAGGGTGAACCCGAAGCCCCAAGAACGCACGGCACGGAGACACGGAATGACGTACTCATGCTCCATCGCGCTGAAGACCATGGACTGCGCTGAGACAAAGCAGCTGGGATCCACCTGCCCATCTTCTCCACAGATCTTTGCTGTAAAACAAATGGTAAATAATTTTTCTCTAAATCCAAACTATACACATTTGTAAATCAAAGTAGGAAGTACCTGTAAAGGCATAAAGATTAGCAGGTTTTAAATGGAATTAAGAGAAAATACAGGTGAACAGCTGATTTTGAGGTAGGGAAGGTCTTTCTAAGCATAAATGCAAAAGCAGAAATCAAGAGTCAACAATATAAAATTAATTTCTATACCTTAAAACACCCCCAAAACAAAATAAAAGGGTAAACTGGGGGAAAAAATTTGCAGCATATATGACAGTTTATGAATGACAGATTATTTTCATTCATGTATCAAGAGCTCTTACAAACTAACAAGAAAGTCTTGAAAGAAAAATGAACGATGGGCATGAAAAAAAGTTCACTAGAGAACAAACATAAAATGGCCAATATAAAAGGATACGCGTGCTCACTAGTCACCACGTAAATATAATTACAGATTAGAAGGAGGAGGCACACCACCTTTGTCTAGTAGCTTGGCACAAAACTGTTTCAACAATCCGTAAGCTTAATTGTTCAAGGATACATACGCTTGGGCAAGGGTGCGGGAAAACTGACACGTGTGTTAGTGGCCATTTCAGTGGGTATATCTTTGTATGGAGGGCAATCTGGCGGTTTCTAGCGTAAGCTTTAGAAATGAACATACCCTTGCAATCAGCAATGCTATCTCTAGGGTTGTAACCTAAGGAACTACAGATTTGTGAAAGAATTATCTGTTTATCAAAATGTTATTTGAGGGGGCTTCCCTGGTGGCGCAGTGGTTGAGAGTCCGCCTGCCGATGCAGGGAACACGGGTTCGTGCCCCGGTCCGCGAAGATCCCACGTGCCGCGGAGCGGCTGGGCCCGTGAGCCATGGCCGATGAGCCTGCGCGTCCGGAGCCTGTGCTCCGCAGCGGGAGAGGCCACAACAGTGAGAGGCCCGCGTACCACAAAAAAAAAAAAAAAAAAAAAAAAAAGTTATTTGGTAGAAATTTTAAAACATAAAATGGGCTAAAATTAGGAACTACCTAAATAAACTGCAACAAATCAATAAGCTGTTTACTAGCTAGCTCTTAAACATGGCTGGAAAAACCCCACCATGATGGCTGGTTTCACTTCAAGTTCAGGACCTCAGTGGGACCTTCATGAAACCCACGGATCGTACTACAGTTACCTGGTCCATTACAGCACACCTCCTGTCTCTGCAGACATCTTAGTGCCTCTTGCTCTACCCTCTCTGCTGATGACTTGGAAAACAAGCAATCAGAAAACGAATTCCATCCACTCCCACCACCTCTACCAACTTGCCCGCATCACTGCCTCTGCAATCTCTCCTGCTACTACAGATGAACTGTCCTCGCTCCTATCTGGAAAACTCTAGGAGCACCGGGTCCCATCCTCTCTTACCTCCTTAAGGCACCTCTTCTACAGCAACTGCCGCCTCTCCCTACTGTATCAACTTCCTCCTACTGCCTCATTCTCACCAGCTATGAACTGTTTGTATGTTATACATATATATGTGTTTGTATGCTGTCACACACCTTACATGCTGTGACACGTCACCTTAAAAACAAAACCCCAAAACACTGTCCCTTGACTAACACCCCCTGCCAGCTCACCTTTGAGTAAAATGCCTCTAACAGTTGCCATACTTGCTGTCTCCACTCCTCCTATTTGCTTTTAAGACGCCTCCAGGGGCTTCCCTGGTGGCACAGTAGTTGAGAATCTGCCTGCCAATACAGGGGACATGGGTTCGAGCCCTGATCTGGGAAGATCCCACATGCCGCGGAGCAACTAAGCCCGTGAGCCACAACTACTGAGCCTGCGCGTCTGGAGCCTGTGCTCCGCAACAAGAGAGGCCTCGATAGTGAGAGGCCCGCGCACCGTGATGAAGAAGTGGCCCCCACTTGCCGCAACTAGAGAAAGCCCTCGCACAGAAACGAAGACCCAACGCAGCCAAAAATAATAAATATAAAAATAAATAAATTAAAAAAAAAAAAGACGCCTCCAGTTAAGCTTTGTCCCTAATGGTCCACTGTAATTAACACGTCCACCACTGCCAAGTCCATCCCACTCCTGGTATTCACCTTACTTAACCTCTCAGCACGACTTGCCATCTTTGATCTCTCCCTTCCTCCCAGAAAGAGTTTTTCACTTGGCTTCCAGAAAAAACTGCTCTCTTGATACACAGCTGATGCAGGAAGGCCTCCACTACTGGCTGTTTCTTCCAGATGTTAGACCTGCCACCACAGCATCCAGTCCTCAGACCTCGCGTCCTCACTCACCACACTCCTCCCAGGGATGTTACTCAGTTTCATGGCTCTAAACCCAACCACAGGGTGATCACTTCCAAACCTACATCTCCAACCTGGACCTCTCTCACAAGCCCCTACCGTTAACATCCAACTGCCTACTTGGTGCTCAGCATTTGGACGTCTGACACCCAAACTCCTGATGTTCCCCATCAGCCGTTACGCCCGCATCTTCTTCACCTTACAAATACTCCCCTAGGTATGCAGGGTTTTAAAAAATGAAGTCGGGGCTTCCCTGGTGGCGCAGTGGTTGAGAACATGCCTGCCAACGCAGGGGACACGGGTTCGAGCCCTGGTCTGGGAAGATCCCAAATGCCACGGAGCAACTAAGTCCGTGTGCCACAACTACTGAGCCTGCGCTCTAGAGCCCGCGAGCCACAACTACTGAGCCTGCGTGCCACAACTACTGAAGTCTGCACGCCTAGAGCCCATGCTCTGCAACGAGAAGCCACCACAATGAGAAGCCCACGCACCACAACCAAGAGTAGCCCGTTAGATGCAACCAGAGAGCTGGCGCGCAGCAACGAAGACCCAACGCAGCAATCAACTAATCAATCAATAAAAATAAAACTATAAAACTTCTAAAAAATATATTGTTAAAAAAAAATGAAGTCATGCTTGATTCCTTTTTTCCTCTCACACCACTCACTTCCAAACCATCAGCACATTCTGTCAACTGTACCTCCAAAATATTTTTAAAATTCCACCACTTCAAGGATTTGTGGAAGATGGAACAGACAGTGGAAGCACAGTTTTGAGGTCAATCTAATTCCCCACATAAAAACAAAGAAATTAAATAGCAACACCAAAAACCCAGAGATAACGTCTACAACAAAACCAGGCAGGTGGGATACACAATAAAAGCTTAAGTGGAGGCTTCTTCAAACTATAACTTACTGGAAGTACAGCTATATTAAAATATTCCAGCTTGAAGAGGAGACAAATAATTAGGGCAGGATTCAAAAGAATGAGGCCCAAAGAGGAAAAGTGAGTGGTCTAAAGACATAGAGGTAATTAACATTTTAAAACGCATAGTAATACACACTGGAATGGAAACATTTTTTTTTTTTTTTTTTTTGCGGTACGCGGGCCTCTCACTGTTGTGGCCTCTCCCGTTGCGGAGCACAGGCTCCGGACGCGCAGGCTCAGCGGCCACGGCTCACGGGCCCAGCCGCTCCGCGGCATGTGGGATCCTCCCGGACCGGGGCACGAACTCGTGTCCCCTGCATCGGCAGGCAGACTCTCAACCACTGCGCCACCAGGGAAGCCCAGGAAACTTCTTGATCACTAAATATTATCAACTTGATCCTTCAGATTTTTCCCCTCATGGGATTACATCGTTAATTTGATAAAGTTTATGGAAAGGAAAATTAGAACTGCATGTTTGAGTCAAAAATGTTTGACTCAAAACCCTCTCCTTTTCTCACCTACCCCAGACAGTTTAGTTATCAATTGGTACAAACAGCCGGTGGAATTACTAGCCAACCAATTCCTCAAACAGCCAAATTCTAATCTGTTCGGACACCTAACAGTTATTATTAGGCACAGTTGGTCTGGGAAAGTCTAAAAGATGGTAGCAACAAATTCTCAGATAGAAATAGAGGAACTACGTAGAAAAACCAAAATCCCATGACAACATCTGCAACAAAACTGGGTGAAAACTCCAAAATACAAGCAGACGGGGACAGCCACAAGACCCGTGTGTCACAGGAGTCTGCAAGGGAGAAGAAAAGGGAAACAATGGGGGCAGCACTCGGCAGCCTGCCCTGGAAGTATGCGGCCAGTTCAAGAGGCTCAGCTGAGACCGGGAGGGGCTCTGCTGTCCCCAATGACGAGGAAGACGGAACGAGCCCCACACTGGGACGACTCTGCTAGGAGCAGAATAATCGGCTTTCGTTCAGAAATCAAAAACACTGAATTTTTGTATTAAAAACTCAAAACTTAGTGCTAGGACTTGATGGGAGTATAATAAATATCTGTTCGATGAATAAATCAACCATTTGTATCTGTGATTACAGGTGTACCTGAAGTCTTTCTGATACAACATAGTCAAAGCTTTCAAACATTTTTATTATGACCTACAGAACAACATATTCATGTGACTCGGTATATATACGTACATATGATGGAAACAATTTTCTGAAGTGGTGTGTATGTGCCCTTACAACTGAGAAGCACCTCGATTTTTCTAGTCTAGTCTATTTTGGCAGGGGGTGAGGACCTATGAGGAGACTGGTCCCATCCAGGGTCTGAAAAACACTGCCGAAGAGCATACTAGTTACCACGTAGGGGTCTGGTTTCAAGTCCTGACTGCCGAGTCTGAGCTGTCACCTTGGGCAAATTACTTATCTTCTCTGCGCTTCCTCACTTATAAAATAATAACTGTATTTATGCTGCAAAGTTCTTTACAAGATTGAATGAGTTTGTCAATGGGCAATGCTTAGAATATTGTCTGGGACGCAGTAAGTACTCAGTAAACATGTGCTACTATTATTCAAGTCAAAAATCTCATAATTTGGGTCCAACAAGTAAGAGGGAAACTTCTGAAGTGAGCTACAAACAGATATAATAAAGTACCCTGAAAACAGACAAGGAAGGTATATGTTGAATTACATGTTCATGAAAAATTCACTTAATAATAACCAAAAATAGGCTTTTTTTTTTTTTTTTTCCGGGTGTCATAGCTTCAAGCACTGCTTACCTACGATGTCATTTCTCATTGCTTCTGTAATTGGTATTGGTTTAGCAGCATCTGGAGATATATATTTGGTAAAAGTATTTACTGCATCTTGTTCTATACCTGCAAGGGAAGAAGGGGACAACTTCAAAGATCAAAAAGCAACTTGGACCAGTAACGGACCATATTCATGAATAGCAGGGTTTGTCTGCTGTGCGTCCAGGCACACACACACAAACATATCTTTTATTACAAATAAATATCTTTGTAAATATACTTAGGACAAAACAGCTTCCATGGTAACGTTGCTTCTGCACTGCTTGGCTCCTGGAGCAGAGGAGTTACATGTGCCCCCATGGCCCCCCTCCCCTCAGCTGACAAGCTGATGAGTAACAGCAATTGCGGTACACATCCTCTTTCCATCTCTCCTCTCCAAAGTCCTAACCTGAAGGACTTACATAGCGGGAGCTCAAAAATCGTTTTAAAATCTACATTTTACATATTCTACCAAATTTCATATTCATGAATACATTCATTTGACCTTCAACAACCCTGGAACGTTAAAACAGTGAATCTCAAACTTCCTAGTCTTGGGACTTTGAAATCTTAAAAATTACCGAGGACCCTAAAGAGCTTTGTTTATGTGACTTTTATCTATAGATAGAAAGGTATTAAAAATTAAAATGAGAAAAAATTATTCAGTTTAAATTAACAATATTAAATCTGTTAAAAGTTAACATAAATACCATTTTTTACAGAAAATAACTGTTTCCCAAACTGAAAAAAATTAATGAGAAGAGGGCATCATTTTACATTTTTGCACCTCTATTCGTCTTGATAACAAACTGTTAGATTCTCAAATCTGCTTTGGCATTTAATCTGTTGTGCTTTTTTGTTTTGGTTGAAATATATTGTGCTCTCATGATATGAGAAGAAATGTGTGCGTGTGTGTGTGTGTGTGTGTGTGTGTGTGTGTATGTGTGTATATGTATGTATACTCTTTGTCCTGATTCCTGGCACAGAGCTCCTAAAACCCTTGCAATTTCCTGAGTGGTAGGGGCCAGAGGAGCATCTTTTGTTATTTATGATGAGCCTCTGATTTCAACCAGGGGAAACGTTTACGGTAACGAGGTGACTCTTGCAGAGTGGGGGCTGGCTGCCAAAGAAGCAACCACGGAACTTCAGCCCCACTCCCCATCCTCTGGGGAGGGTGGAGGGGTTGGGGACCAGCAAACTAATCACCAGTGGCCTATGATTTACTCAACTGGGCCCACGTGACAGAACCATAAAACCCCTAAATGAAGTGGCTGAGAGAGCTTCTGGGTTGGTGAATGTATCCATGTCCCAGAAGGGTGATGCACCCCAACCCCACAGAGACAGAGGCTCCTGCACTTGGGACCCTTCTGGACCTTGCCTTATGTACCCCTTCATGTGGCGGTTCATTTCTGTCCTTTACAATATCCTTTATAATAGACTAATAAACATAAATAAAGTGTTTCCCTGAGTTCTTTGACTGTTGTAGCAAATTATTGAAAGAGGAAGGGGTAGTGGGAACCCCTGATTTATAGCTGGTTGGCCAGAAGTACAGGTGACAACTTGGGACCTGTGACTGGCATCTGAAGTGGGGGGACAGTCTTCTGGACTGAGCCCTTAACCTGGGGGTGTCTGCAGTAACTCCGGGCAGTGTCAGAAACTATAGGGTACCCAGTTACTGTCCACAGAGAATTAGAGAATTGCTTAGTGTGGGAAACCCAGATATTTGGTGTCAGAAGTGTTACGAATAGAGAAATGGTTTTCTTTTATTTACATCAAGAATAGCTGGCCTCAGAGATGTGTAATTGGGAAAAGGAGTATTTTAATAGCTTTCTGAGATAACTGTGGATATATTCTTCTTTGATACTATACCAAAACTTGAAAAGTGGTAGTTTCTTAAAGGTTAATTAGAATGTAGAATCTGAAACCATATAATGAACTTGTATTCTGTTACATTAATATCTATTGGTCTATCTCCCATGTTTAAAGAGTCTTTGACTCATGACTGATTTTATAACATCATATATTTTCAAATATTGTAGAAAATATTGGTTTGCTGACTTATGAAGACCTTACAAATGTTGATGCATCATATGGTATAAAAAAAGAAATCACATCATTGATATCACAATGATCTTATCAGAACACTCTGTAAAGCTGTTAGAGCACACGGTGGTGAATAGAGGTTTTCCAAATTCTAAGTTTCACTTGAAAACTTAAATTTTACCACTGGGCAACAAATACTGTCAGCTGTTTTCCACGAAATGGCACCGCATTTTATGGGGCCAGAATTACACTGATGCCAAAACAAGACAAAAGCAGTGTAAGAAGACTACAGACCAATATCCATCTAAACAGATGCAAAAATGCTCAACAAAAGATTAGAAAATCAAGTCCAGCAACATATAAAAAGCCTAATACACCACAACCAAATGAGGCTTACCCTGGGAATGCAAGCTTATTCAATATTAAAAAAAAAAAAAATCAATGTAATCCATCATATTAACAGACCAAAGAAGGAAAACCACATGGTCATATCAAATGATGCAGAAAAAACATCTGACAAAATTCAACACCATTCATGATTCAAACAGCAACAACTCTCAGGAAACTATTAAGAGAAGGGAACTTCATCAACCTGATAAAGGGTATTTACAAAAACCCACAGCTAACCTCACACTTTATGGTGAAAGACTGAGTACTTTCTAAGATCAGGAACAAGACAAGAAACTCAAGCAATCTACACAAAAGCTCCTAGAAATAACAAGTGAGTAATAAGGCCACAGAATAGAAGGTCAACATAGAAAAGTCAATCATATTGATATTTCTATGTACTAGCAATGAAAAAAACTAGGAACAAAAAATTTTTAAACATATTATTCACAATAGCACCAAATAACAAAACACATTAAGGATCTGTATGCTGAAAACTATACAATGTGGAGGAAAGAAATCAAAGACCCAAGTAAATGAAGACACACATCATACCTGTGGATTTTAAGGCTCAATACAGTTAAGACGTAAATTCTCCCCAAACTGACCTATGGGCTGAACGCAATTCCAATAAAAATCCCAGCACAGTTTCTTGTAGATATTGACAAGATTATTCTAAAATTTATATCGGGGGCGGGGGGGGGGGACCTAGAATAGAAAAAACAATTTTGGAAAAGAACAAACTTGGAGGACTCAAACTATCCAATCTTAAGACTCACTACAAAGCTATAGTAATCAAGACAGTGTGGTACAGGTAAAGGAACAGACATATACACCAATGGAACAGAACAGAGAGTCCAGAAATAGACCTACACAAATATGGCCACGGTACAAAGGCAATTCAATGGCATAAGAGTAGTCTTTAACTAATAATGTATGGAAAGATCCATATGTGAAAAGAAAAGAAAACAAAACAAAAAAACTTGACCTAACCACCACAGCTTATATAATATTAACTGAAAATAGATCATATATCTAAACGTTAAGTAAAAAATCATATTACTTTTAGAAGAAAACACAGGAGAAAATCTTCATGACCTTTGATTAGGCAAAGAGCTCTTATGCATGACTACAAAAGCACAATCCATAAAGGAAAAAAGGTGATAAACTGGACTTAATCAAAAAAGTCCTGGGCTTCCCTGGTGGCGCAGTGGTTGAGAGTCCGCCTGCCGACGCAGGGGACACGGGTTTGAGCCCTGGTCTGGGAGGATCCCGCATGCCGTGGAGCAGCTGGGCCCGTGAGCCACAACTACTGAGCCTGCGCGTCTGGAGCCTGTGCTCCGCAACAAGAGAGGCCACGATAGTGAGAGGCCCGCGCACCGCGATGAAGAGTGGCCCCCGCTCCCCACAACTAGAGAAAGCCCTCGCCCAGAAACGAAGACCCAACACAGCAAACATAAATTAATTAATTAATAAACTCCTACCCCCAACATCTTCTTTAAA
Organism: Physeter macrocephalus; assembly: GCF_002837175.3. Classification (NCBI taxonomy): domain Eukaryota; kingdom Metazoa; phylum Chordata; class Mammalia; order Artiodactyla; family Physeteridae; genus Physeter; species Physeter macrocephalus. The sequence continues at coordinate 82,636,049 of NC_041227.1, forward strand.
ACAACAACAACAAAAAGTCCTTTTGGTCTCTGAAAGATACTGTTAAGAGGATGAAAAGTCAAGCTATAAACTGGGAGAAAACATTTGCAAGTCACATAGCCAATAAAGGTCTTATATCCAGAACATATAAAGAACCTCAAAATTCAACAATAAAATATTGTGAAAGACTGGAACAATTTACTGAAGATACAGATGGCAAACATGCACATGAAAAAACATTCAACATCCTCAGACATTAGGGAAATGCAAAGTAAAACCACAATGAGATACCACCACACATCTATTAGAATGGCTAAAAAACCCCACAAATAAACAAAAAGCTGATCGCCCAGAAACGAAGACCCAACACAGCAAACATAAATTAATTAATTAATAAACTCCTACCCCCAACATCTTCTTTAAAACAACAACAACAAAAAGTCCTTTTGGTCTCTGAAAGATACTGTTAAGAGGATGAAAAGTCAAGCTATAAACTGGGAGAAAACATTTGCAAGTCACATAGCCAATAAAGGTCTTATATCCAGAACATATAAAGAACCTCAAAATTCAACAATAAAATATTGTGAAAGACTGGAACAATTTACTGAAGATACAGATGGCAAACATGCACATGAAAAAACATTCAACATCCTCAGACATTAGGGAAATGCAAAGTAAAACCACAATGAGATACCACCACACATCTATTAGAATGGCTAAAAAACCCCACAAATAAACAAAAAGCTGATTACACCAAGTGCTGGGAAGGAAATAAAGCAACTAGAACTCTCATATATTGCTGCTGGGAATGCAAAATGGTGCAGCCACTCTACAAAACAGTCTGGCAGTTTCTTATATAATTAGACACACATTTAACACATAAATCCACTACTAGGTATTTGTCCAGAGAAATAAAAACTTTTGTCCACACAAAAACCTCTACACAAATGTTTATAGCAGCTTTATTCATAATCAAAAGCTGGAAACAATCCAAACATGGTTCAACAGGTGGACGGATGGAACATCCATACAGTGGAAGTTAGCTATAGAAAGCAACGACAGAAACAACATGGGTAAACTTCAAAGCCATTATGCTAAGTGAAAGGCTACATACTATATAAATTCACTTATATGGCACTCCAGAAAAGGTTAAAAAAAAGAGACAAATAGATCAGTGGTTGTCAAGTGCTGGGATAGAGGGTTCAACCACAAAGGTGACAGAACTCTTCTTCATCCTGATTGTGATGTGTGGAATTAAAGAAACCTCAGCTAAAGTTGGAGTGGGGACAGGCCTATAGGGTGAGCTCTCACGCCCCTCAAGGCAGACTCATTACCCCAAACAGGAAGAGACCAGCACCTACGTCTCAACGGGAAGGTGTTGCCTATTCTATCATCCAGCAGGAAGAAGAAAACTTTTCTCTGCCCCAGGGCAGCCTAGCCAGTCAGACACTGTAGCAGCCCAACCAATGAGAAGTCTCCACACTTTGGACCCCCCCAGCTTCCTCTGATGGTTTCCGGTTACTACCGGCGCCCCCGCTTTTCCATATAAAAAAAGCAAGCTCCCCTTCTCTGGATTTGCCTATGGTCCACCACAATTCGCATATCTCAAACTGCAATTCTTCTGGCTATTTCCAAGTAAACTTGCTTCTGCTGGTAAAATGACTGGCTATTATATTATTAAAGTTAACAGATGACAGTTACAGGAATCTATGCATGCGTCATGCGTCAAAACTCAAGTACACATCAAAAGGTGTCAAACTCACTGCATGCAAAATTTTTAAATAACAAAAAATGAAAAACTAGTACTCTTTTAATGACTCCACTGCTATTGAAATAAATTAACACCAAAACAAAGACAGTTTCCAAAAACAATAAAGTGTATTACAGTCAAAGAAACAGACTTTCGACTTTCATTTCCAGAAACAGGCCTCACTAGATGTTCAAAGAAACACTTCCTAATACTGAATTCTCCCAAAATGCTTTTGAAAACTACATCAGAGATTGTGGGAAATAGTGAGCAACAGAAACAAGTACAAGCAGTCTCCTTATCTGAAAGCTTTGGGACGACCAATATTTTAGAATTCGGAATTTGAGGTTTTTACAGAGGTAACGCACTGTGTTTATATATACCATATTTAAAAAACTGTAACTTCTTTATTGAATTTGTTACAATACTGCTTCCGAAGTTGTAACCACTGGACTCCCAGGGAAGTCCCTATATGTACCATTTTAATACCCCAGCAGCATGTGAGATGATCACATTCATGACTCTGCAATAAGCTCACATCCCTTCAGGTCAAGTTTTGTTCATTTAAAAAATAACTTGTGATAGAATTTCTGGATTTCTGGACTGCAGACAAGGAATTGTAGACCTGTAGGAGTCAGTACAAATCAAGACGGGCAAAAGTATAAGAGAGAGGGCATTCACCTGAGAAAAACCACCAACTCCAAGAGACTTGAGGCTTGCACTTTCAAGGGCAACTGCCCAGGGCCCAAACAGGGTAGATTAGACCAAAATCAGGCAGAAGGCCTTAACAGTTTAGGGCCTGAAAAACCCAAGACAAAAATTCAGTTTTAAGTGATAATGGAATAGTAATGAAGCTGGCCCCAGAAGCATGGCAAAAGCAAATGCAGGGGCTTCCCTGGTGGCGCAGTGGTTAAGAATCCACCTGCCAGTGCAGGGACACCGGGTTCGAGCCCTGGTCCAGGAAAATCTCACATGCCGCGGAGCAACTAAGACTGCATGCCACAACTACTGAGCCTGTGCTCTAGAGCCTGCGAGCCACAACTACTGAACCCACGTGCCACAACTACTGACGTCCGCGCGCCTAGAGCCCGTGCTCTGCAACAAGAGAAGCCACTGCAAATGAGAAGCCCGTGCACCTCAACGAAGAGTAGCCCCCGTTCGCCACAGCTAGAGAAAGCCCACGCACAGCAACGAAGAACCAATGCAGCCAAAAATAAATAAATTTTTAAAAAAAAAGCAAATGTAAATACACTCTGCAATAACGCAATTTAATCAGAGTCTTCAAAGAATTACCAAAGATAAAAATCCAAAGACATATATTCACAGCCAAAACCCGTTAAAATCACAGGCTACCAAGAGGGTGAATCTGAAGAAACAAATAAATGCTGATTCAAATACACAAAAACTGGGATATTGGGCTTCTCAGATAATGAATATATGTTTAATAAATTTAAATAAATAAAAAATAGGCTCAAAAGTGGGATGGAGCGCTAAAGGACTAAGAAACTAAAAAATGACCAGGCAGGGCTTCCCTGGTGGCGCAGTGGTTGCGCGTCCGCCTGCCGATGCAGGGGAACCGGGTTCGCGCCCCGGTCTGGGAGTATCCCACATGCCGCGGAGCGGCTGGGCCCGTGGGCCATGGCCGCTGAGCCTGCGCGTCCGGAGCCTGTGCTCCGCAACGGGAGAGGTCACAGCAGAGGGAGGCCCGCATACCACCAAAA
>NC_041227.1:82639582-82643266 GCF_002837175.3 Physeter macrocephalus
ACCAAAAAAAAAAAAAAAAAAAAAAAAAAAAAAAAAAAAATGACCAGGCAAATCTGAAGAAACAAAATTTCTAGAAATGAAAAATTCACTAACTTTTAGATTAAAATAACATGTTAAAGATTGACTCAACAGCGGATTAGACCCATTTTAAGAGAGAATCAATGAACTAAAATATCTGAAGAAGTCACCACCAATCTGAAAAGGCTACTACATATGATTCTAACTACACGACATTCTGGAAAACGCAAAACTGTGGAGACAGGAAAAAGATCAGTGGTTGCCAGGGTCAAATTAGCAGGTATACAGAGATGAACAGGTAGAGCACAGAGGATTTTTAGGGCAGTGAAAATGTTCTGTATGACACCATAATGACAGTTACATGTCGTTACACATTTGCCCAAACCCAGAGAACATACAATACCAGGAGAGAACCCTAAAGTAAACTACGGACTTTGGGTAATTACGATGTGCCCAGGCAGATTCACTGATGCCAACAAGTGCTCCACTCTGGTGGGGGATATTCACAGTGGGGGAGGCAACGCATGTGCGGGGGCAGAAGGGCATACAGGAAATTTCTGTACCTTCCCCTCAATTACGCTGTGGATCTTAAAACTGCCCTCATAAAGTCTTCGTAGAAAGAAAAGAAAAAAACACACAAGGAAAATCCAGAAAAGAAATCATCTAGACCTGAGAAAAGAAAAGATAAAAGAGAAGAGGACAAGCATGGATTGGAAGCTGTCTAATCAGAATTCCAGGAGATGACAGTTGAAAAGTGAAGAGCCTGTAATTTCCAAACTAAGAGAAAAGAGAAAGAGGTGCTGTTGCTGAGACGCCAGGGCTTTCACCCCGGCTCCCACTTGCTGCGTAACCCCGGAAGGCTCCTCCACCTTCCTAAGCCGTGGCTTTCTCACACGTGAAACGGGGTAACTGCCTACCTCACAGGGATGCTGTGATTATTCCATGAAATCCAAGTACACCCCTAGCCCAGAACTCAATTAATGTCACCTGCTGGCAATTAAAAAATAATTTTATCTGCAAACTACAGTAAAATAGTAATAAAACTAAGACTGAGACAGGGCTGAAAATCAGCCTATCTGGGTAAGGATCTGATCTCAAAATCTGTGGAAGGGAAAAAGCAGCATGACCCCCGACCCTTCTTCATTTGTTAATTCTGCCAAGGTCTTTCTTAGAGGATCCAATCACTGCAGACAGCCCTCTGTCCCTTCCTCATACACCGACCCTGCCCCGGGGCGCTACCCCAACACTCCCAAATCTGCAAGCGAGTGTGGGAGAAACTATTCCAACCCTTTTATTCCCCATCTCAACTTTCACGCTGTAAACAGATTCAAAAAATTTAAAAAAAAACACACAACAAAACAGGATAAAGAGAGACAAAAATCACACACTTACTTTTCATTAATTTTCCTGATAATTCCTTTAGTGGAGAAGAGGGACTATTTCTACTGGCTACTATAAGTCTGGAGGATTCCTGGGTTTCCACAGAACCTCGATGAGCTCCTGTTCTGGCCGTTTCCAGGTGGAGAGAATGGGCGCTGTCACATTTCTGGGAAAGCAGCAAGTGATTCTGAGTGTTGCTAGTTCTATTATTCAGGTCAATTCCTTCCAACTGGGCTGAGCTAGAATCCTCCAATCTCTTTTCAAGAGAGTCGGTTACAAAAGGTGCTGTAGTTTCGTGCTTTTTAGAAGGAGAGACAGGTTCAGCCAGTGAGCTCTGCTTCACCGTGTTCAGACTGTGTGCTCTTATTCGGGACCAAGTTGTAGAGTGAAAACTTTCAGCCTCTAACCAAAACTTAACCAAATGCTCCATTCTCCGAAGTTCCATGAATTGAATGAAATAAGGGAGAACAACAGTGTCATGCAAGACTTGTTCAAGGGTCTTTGAAAGACTTGACTTGGTCTCTTGAGTCTGGTAGTCCAGACAAGATCTGCCTAAAAGAAGCAAAAGAGTTAGCAGTTCAGTAACAGACAACAACCGCCAAAACTTACAATAAAAATATTTAAACAACTCAACCTCATTAAAAATCTCAGAAAAGCAAATTAATAGAAGATAACATTTTTGCCTGTCAAGCTGAAAGATGTTTTTTAAAAAAAATAACAAGCACTAACCAGGGCATAGCAAAACGGATGATGAGAACGTAAAACGGCAAGACCTCTTTGGATTTTCAATCCAGTAAGTCCATTTCTAGAAACTTATCCTGAGGAAAAATTGTGGATGTGTGGATATAGCTAGAAAGATGTTATGAACTCTTAGCATTACTTATAACAAAATAAAGAGCTAGCTCTGTGATTTTATCTTGAAAAATAAAATCAAACTTAATAGAAGTTTATTTTATAGTTAACTAAATTTAGGTTATGATTATAACCACAAGCTAATTATCAGAATAAAGAAAAAATAAAAAAATTTTAACTTTCACAGCATGACATAAAGAGGGTCATTTTCATAAAATTCAGAGGGCTTCATCAGTTTTTCAAAAGGGCTTTTCTTAATCCTTTGATGTTTCTTCTGAAGCATTTCGTGTATCATCATCCTTGCTAACTATCCTACTGTCAATGTTAACTAGTCCATCTCTGCCAACATCTCTTTTCATGAACTTCAGGAAATCCCGATCCACTGTAAGACTTTAAGCACTTTTAAAAATGAAACTTCTAACTTTGAGATACTGGCAGATTCACGTGCAGGTAGAAGAAGTAACACAGAGAACCTGTGCACCCTCTACCCGGTTTCCCCTAACGTAGCACCTTTCAAACTGCAGTTCAGTATCACACCAAGATACTGACGCTGACACAATCCACCAACCGTATTCAGATTTCCCCCGTTTTACCAGCACTCACTTGTGTATCTAGTCCTATGCCATTTTGTCCCATGTGTAGATTCGTGTAAACACCACCAAGACATGGAACAGCCCCGTGACACAGAGGGGCCTCATGCGGCCTCTCACAGCTGCCTCCCCGACCCCAGGCAACGGCAAGTGCTCTTCTGTCTCCCGTTCTGCCTCTCCACCATCCCCGGAACGGAGTAACATTTCTCCCTCAGCATAATCCCCTTGAGATCCTCCCAAGCCGTCATGTGTATCAAGAGCTTGTTCTTTTTTTTTTTTAACTGCCGAGTGGTGTTCTGTGGTATGAATGTACCGGTCTGTTTACCATTCACCTGTTGAAGGACATCCAGTTTTTGGCTTTTAAGCTGCTATGAACACTGGTGTACAGGTTTTTTGTGGACGTAAGTTTCCATTTCTCTGGGAGAAATGCCTAAAACTGCAATGGCTGGGTCATATGGTAACTGCATGATTAGCTTTTAAGAAACTGCCAAACTGTTTCCCAGAGTGGCTCTACCATTTTACATTCCCACCAGACATACGAGTGATCCAGTGAAACTTACAATTTTACTTCGTGACCAACACAAATGTCATTTGCAGTGCACTGCTGAGGGTGACCCACAAAGACTCTGACACCTCAGCTCTGAATACACACAAATGTTAAGCAGAGAGAGGTATCAAAAGAGGGACTAATTTTAGTAAAGTCAATCCATTCACAGATTTTTTTTTCAATTTATGATAAATTGACATACAATTTTTTTTTTTTTTTTTTTTGGTACGCGGGCCTCTCACCGCTGTGGCCTCTCCCGTTGCGGAGCACAGGCTCCGGACGCGCAGGCTCAGCGGC
>NC_041227.1:82643540-82643675 GCF_002837175.3 Physeter macrocephalus
AACCCGTGTCCCCTGCATCGGCAGGCGGACTCTCAACCACTGCGCCACCAGGGAAGCCCTGGATGCCCTTTATTTTTTATTTTTATTTTTTTTGCGGTACGCGGGCCTCTCACTGCTGCGGCCTCTCCCGCTGCG
>NC_041227.1:82643805-82660175 GCF_002837175.3 Physeter macrocephalus
GCTCACGGGCCCAGCCGCTCCGCGGCATGTGGGATCTTCCCGGACCAGGGCATGAACCGGTGTCCCCTGCATCGGCAGGCGAACTCTCAACCACTGCACCACCAGGGAAGCCCAGGGCTACATCTTATACTTTATCTTTTGATAAATACTTGCAAACTGCCTTCCAAAAAATCTTCACCAATTTATACTTCCGCTATACAGGAGTGGCTATTTCTCTGCATCTACATTAACATTCCAATTATCAAACTTTAAATATTTGCCAGTGTGTTAGGGGGAACATTAACTCATTATTTTAATTTGCATTTCACTAGTATTACTGCAGTGAGGCATCCTTTTCATATATATTGTGGCCAAATGTATTTCTTCTTCTGGAAATGGCCCATTTTTCTACTGGGCATGCTTTTTATATTTACAGAAACACAACATGGAGTCATCCATTTTTTTTTCAAAGTCCCATCCAATTACACGGTTCGGTATCCTCTGGCAGGAATTTCACATATTATACTCATTCCCTCCTCCTAGGAAGTTAACAAAAACTGAAAGTCACTTACCCAGGTCACCAAAATGAGCGGCCTCCATGTGGCTGGGCTGCTTCTTAAGTGTTGCCGTCCTACTGCTCGAAAAGGAGTCCATGTTGGCAGAAATGGCACTGATTGCCACGTGACTTGGTCCTGCAGCCTCCAGCAAGGCATGATTTTTAGTGCTTTTTTGTGGGGAATGTACGGATATTGAAGCTATAATTTTTCAAAAAAGTGTTAAAAATTAAACACAATTTGATAGTCTAAAACTGTCTCCTGAGAGGGCTTTAAGGGAACTTTAAAAATTAGATTTTGTAACACCTCTCTTAAGTACATACACTCAACAAAAATACTTGGGGAAACGGTAAATTAACCAAGCAGCAGAAAATTGGAAAGAAATGTCCTACTATTATTTGTAATTCTCAAAATACTGTGCCCAAAATGTAACTTAAAAGAGAGATGTTTCTTTGAGTTCTCTTTGAGAACTCTACTGAAGACAGAAAATACCAAAGGCAGCAAACATTCTGAAACATGGACCCTTTTCAATTCCTTAATGCTTGCTTGCTGAAGGAACAAAATTAAAATTCCAAAATAAAAGCTTATGGGAAAATAATTAGAAAAATACTCTTCAGGATACTTATTTTACTTTTTAACTGAGTAACAAAATTCCACCATCTAATAAAAACTGATCAAAGTTCAAGCTGCCTAAAGATGAAGCATACTTAAAAACTCACAAAATATATTTTCTTTAGTAGTCTGAAGAAATATTAATATCACCCTTTTGACTTCAGAATAAAGAGGTCAGTCACCAATGTGTTAACAGGAAATCATCAACTCCATATTATAATACCGTCAAAGTAACCCTAAGAACTTGTTGCTACAGCTGAATTAACACTCCGCCTATCCCATTTATTCCACACAAATATCAAAGACGCTCATGAAAGGTTTTTCAGAAGTTTTGGTGTAGTGCATTGCTATAGCAAGAAGGCTAGAAACATACAGGTCACTGAGCACTCCACAACCTCAATATAAATACTCTCAGATGACTAAACTTCTGTCTACTAGCACCACTTGATTTGTTAAGCAGTCAATTTATGATAAATTGGTCAACAGATAAGTGTTCTCAGTCTTAGCAAACGGTTCCCGGACACAGAATCTGAGTAACACCATGTAATACCTCCTATGAAGAATACATAGTACTGCAATTCAATCTATTACTGTGAGATGTGTTTACAGGATAAAACAGATGAGAATGTTCATCTCAGGCATATGTATTTATCAGTCATTCAATAAGAGTTGGGAGAATTATGCAATGGAGTTGTCTTCAAATGATTTTTTCAATTTTAGAAGGAAGTTGTTTTTTGTTTCTATTTTTATGATGAATTGAAGGGAGTAGAATCATTTTGGTAGGTTTATAAACAATAATATCTAGTTTTCTGTATAGACAAGCTACAAATACCATGCATCAAGTAGTGTGAGACTTTCTGACTGTTTCCCAATTAGACGTGTATGATGATGTGAGATAATACTAACTCATCTGTGCGAGCCTTCTTCTCTCTTTCTTAACTTCTCCGTTAGAACCACTTCTCCCACACTCTCCTTCCTAACATCCCATCTCCCTGGGGCCTCTGCGGTCCTGCACTCCTCTCTTCTCCTCTCCCAAGTGCCCTCCCTCTCCTTCTCTTCAATGCACATATCCACGCCCACGGGGCCAGACATGGCATCCATCACTCCTCTGCTTCCCAAGGTTCTCTGTTCTTCTTTTACTTCTTCTGCTAGAAAGCACATTTATTCTCAAACCTTCAGTTATTACCAGAGCAATCTTTTCCAAACTTTTTTTTTTAGCTGTAAGCTCCCCCCACCCAAATAAACTTAACTGGGACCTTGATATGTCTGTAAAATAGATAAAACTTTAGCTAAAACAGGTATCTAAAATCTAAATTGTTATCTAAAATGGACAAAACAGAGTTAACTGTAACTCTGGCTGACTCAAGGGGAAAGCCTCACACACGCGCTTGATTCGGGCCCTCCCAGCGCCAGCTCCAAGGGCTCACCCCTGCAGAGCTGGAGGCAGAGGGGACCCTGACCTGACCTCAGGCTGACCTCTGAGCTCGGCTTCCAGCCTGTGGCTCTAATTATTTGCTACTAACCAACCTCTCATTTGTCATCTTTACCATCTCAAGACCAATTTTTCCAAACGTCAAACTTAAAACATCTTCCAGGCTAATTCTCCTTCTCTAATTTCCCTATCTCTGTCAATCCACCAGTCCCTAAAGCTCAAGATCTTGGACCCATTCTTCCTCACTAGACCTGTTTACTTGTCAAGATCTGTTGACTTTTCCTTCAAGATACCGACCTGTTTATTTTCAACACCACACCCTTCGTACAGGTCTTCCTGTATCACAGCAAAGCACTTCTAGGGTACCCATCCTCTATGACTCTTCCAGACTAACCTCTATAAACGCCATATGTAAAGCATCAACATCCTGCTCAAAAGCCCACAGTGGTGCCCTGTTTTCTCTGTCTCAACTCTTTTCTGGTCTTTAAGACCCCCTGCAGTCCGACCTCAACCTATCTTAACACTTTCCTTTTAGGGGTCTGAAGGTCCTTCCGCCCAGTATACACTCCAAGAAATAAGAAGCCAGGCTGGTAGCGGGAAGAGGAAGCACTGACTCTTTCACTCAAATCCTTCTTACCATTCAAATTTCATACACATTAAGTCTCATTCCTATAAAGGCTTCCCTATGCTCCAGAAACCATCTGCTGATCTCAAATTCCTCTGAACTCCTTGTAATACTAATAACTAACAACTAATCCAACATATCAAGGGTCTACTCTGTTAAAACTAGATGGTAATAGCTACCAATATAAAACCTACTATGTACAAGGCACTGTACTGGTTTCTTTTCTTTCTTTCCTTTCTTTAAAAATAAATTTTTTTATTTTTGGCTGCGTTGAGACTTTTGGCTGCGTTGCTGCACGCGGGCTTCCTCTAGTTGCGGAGAGAGGGGGCTACTCTTGTTGCAGTAGGCAGGCTTCTCATCGCGGTGGCTTCTCCTGTTGCAGAGCACAGGCTCTAGGCGTGTGGGCTTCATTAGTTGCAGCATGCAGGCTCGGCAGTTGTGGCTCGTGGGCTCTAGAGCGCAGGCTCAGTAGTTGTGGCGCACGGGCTTAGTTGCTCCGCAGCACGTGGGAGCTTCCCGGACCAGGGCTCGAACCCGTGTCCTCTGCATTGGCAGGTGGGTTCTTAACCACTGCACCACCAGGGAAGCCCTGTACTGGTTTCTTGATGTACCTTTTTGGGGGTACATTATTTCATTTATCTCTCGCAACAATGCTGCAAGACCAGTATTTTCCTCATTTTGGAGATGAATACACAAACAGAACAAAGTTAAGTGCTTTGCCCTAAGTCAATGAGATAGTAAAGAGGCATTTCAACAGGGAGGATTTCAACCTCGGTCTGCTAGACTCTAGAAAATCACTCTTTTTATCTGGTTACTCGGACTGTGGAATTATTTTGTGGTTAAGATAACGTGTGTAAATGGACGTCTCGAGAGCACCTCCCAGCCACCATAGCGAAAAGGAACAGGTACTGGCCCAGTGTGGTTCTCCACCCGCCACAGCGTTAGCCCTGCCAGAAAGCTGGGTGCCAGCCTTAGCTTCCTCGCCCTCATACCTAATCGAGAACAAAGCTCTATCTATTCCACCTCCCACACGGCTCTGTCCAGGTCTCTTTATCTCCATCACTGCTGATCTAGCCCAAGCCATCTGTGTGTCATCTGATTCGTGCTCCTCTTCCTACCACCAATCTTTAAGTTCAACGAGGGCAGGATCTGGATCCAAGTCTTTTTTGTTCACTGTTACAGCCACAGTTTTTTGTCTAACACCTAGAACAGAACAGGTGCCCAATAAACCATAGTTATTATGATTTTGGTTTATATGCTACTGTTCTGGGTCTGAGTTTGTCCTTCTAATCAGACTGCAAACTTCTTGAGGGCCTGCTTCCCTGCTGCATCTGTGTTATTCTAAAGTTAAGGCAGTGAATGTGAGCACAGACTATGTACTGTCATAAACAGAGTACAAGCATGGAGTGCTTTAGCCTGGGACAGACTGAGGAGTTAGGTAGGCCAATCCCCTCATTGTACAAATGAGTCAAGTTCCCCCAGGTCACACTGTCGGAGGCTAGTGTGCCTCGGACATCAAAGTCCCTCCTGCTACTGCAATCAAGGCTAGTCTTCATAAGCCTCTGCTTGCTGAGGGCTTGAAGTCTTTACCAATATCAAGCAAATTCTCCTTTAAAAAGGCAATATGAACCAACTGGCTTTAAATTATCAGAAATAAGCAGAAAATAAGGCTGTAAGCTACCCTACTTCTCTAATCTTACAAACCTCTAAGTTATAATTAGTGTCCCTCTGGCAATTTGAGCATATGGAGTTACTACTCAATGCTAGCTGCACAACATACAAACATTAAAAAAAAAATCTAAATAAGTGGCAATCTTTAGAATTCACGTAAATAAATTACATCTATGAAATTTGTACGTAATGGTCATGAAAGTAATTTTCATTATGATTTTCCCTTTTCAATTTTTGTACATTGACATAATGAAATCAGTCAAAACTACAGCAGAGATTACAATCTAAAAAAAACATGCTCTTACCTATAAAGAAGGACAATATATTGATTCCACTAAAGGACTCGAAATAAATTTAAGGTTAAGGCCATTCATCCAAAGTAATAAGGAAGTGAAAACTGTGAGCATCCATACTTCCAGATAAACCACAGAAAACCAGGCTTCATAAGTCAGTGGTCAGACTACTCAGTAAAGAGTATTTTTTGCTTTTTTAAAACACAGTCAACTAATTGCTTTGGGGGAACAATCAAATGTGTGATTAGTAAGGACGACACTGGTTCGCTGGAATCACTAGCACAAGCGATCAACGCTTTAGTGAAAGTCTATTATACGGTGGGTGCTGAAGAGAGGGAAATAAGTCACAGTCACAAGTAATTATAAAAGAAGGCAGAGACGATTAACGGCAACAGAAGGGAGAATGTAACAGGCTGAAAGCGTTCATCACTGCAACATGCTGACTCACCTGTACCTGACTTGGCATCTGAGGTCTTCTCTTGCTCTTTGCCTTTCACTGGAAGAGAAGAGAGCACCGTGACCAACTTCTACAGCCAGAAACCCCCTTCCAGACCTTGTAAAAATCACCAGCTCTATTCTGACAGGTGAGTGTGTGTTCAAAGTTCCGCAACACTGGGCGAGCTGCCCTGGAGCGGGGCAGGGCAGTTGTCAGGGGAAGTTTCTCTCAGGAAGCGATCTTTGAACAGCATTTGGTCAAGTACGCTCAGAGCTTAAGGAGAGACAAGGTCAGAACACCTGGGTTCAAATTTGGGCTCTGCCATTCAATAGCCATGTGATGCTGGACAAGTTACTTTAATTCTCTGGGTCTCAACTTCCTTCATTTACAAAACTAGGTCACTGTTATGAGCTAGTAAAGAGTCATTTCAACACACAGGATTTCAACCCTGGTCTGCTAGACCCTAAAAAAATCACTCTTGGGCTTCCCTGGTGGCGCAGTGGTTGAGAGTCCGCCTGCCGATGCAGGGGACACGGGCTCGTGCCCCGGTCCAGGAAGATCCCACATGCCGCAGAGCGGCTAGGCCTGTGAGCCATGGCCGCTGCGCCTGTGCATCCGGAGCCGTACGCAAAAAAAAAAAAAAAAAAAAAAAAAAGAATCTGCCTGTCAATGCAGGGGACAAGGGTTCAAGCCCTGGTCCGGGAAGTTCCCACATATTGCGGAGCAACTAAGCCCGTGCGCCACAACTACTGAGCCTGCGCTCTAGAGCCCACGAGCCACAACTACGGATGCCCGCGTGCCTAGAGCCCGTGCTCCGCAACAAGAGAAGCCAACGCAATGAGAAGCCCGGGCACTGCAACGAAGAGTAGCCCCGGCTCGCCGCAACTGGAGAAAGCCTGCGTGCAGCAACGAAGACCCAACGCAGCCAAAAATAAATAGCAGAGCGGCTAGGCCTGTGAGCCATGGCCGCTGCGCCTGTGCATCCGGAGCCGTACGCAAAAAAAAAAAAAAAAAAAAAAAGAATCTGCCTGTCAATGCAGGGGACAAGGGTTCAAGCCCTGGTCCGGGAAGTTCCCACATATTGCGGAGCAACTAAGCCCGTGCGCCACAACTACTGAGCCTCCGCTCTAGAGCCCACGAGCCACAACTACGGATGCCCGCGTGCCTAGAGCCCGTGCTCCGCAACAAGAGAAGCCAACGCAATGAGAAGCCCGGGCACTGCAACGAAGAGTAGCCCCGGCTCGCCGCAACTGGAGAAAGCCTGCGTGCAGCAACGAAGACCCAACGCAGCCAAAAATAAATAAAATAAATAAAATTTTAAAAAATTATACCATTTCTCCTCTATTACACAAAACACTGGAAATTCTAATGCAGACACACTAGCAAGATCACATGCAGGAAGGAAGGAGCATGGTAGCTCAAGCCAAGTGAGAAACTTACGGGATCTGACACAGCCCACTTTACTTTTCTTATGTTTTTTCTTTTTTTAAAAAAAATTAACTAATTATTTTTTGGCTGCGTTGGGTCTTCGTTGCTGTGCGCGGGCTTTCTGTGTTGCGGCGAGCGGGGGCTACTCTTCGTTGTGGTGCCTGGGCTTCTCTTGTTGCAGAGCACGGGCTGTAGGCGTGCAGGCTTCAGTAGCTGTGGCACGTGGGCTCAGTAGTTGTGGCTCACGGGCTCTAGAGCGCGGGCTCAGTAGTTGTGGCGCATGGGCTTAGTTGCTCCGCGGCATGTGGGATCTTCCTGGACCAGGGCTCGAACCCGTGTCCCCTGCACTGGCAGGCGGGTTCATAACCACTGTGCCACCAGGGAAGCCTAGATTTTCTTGAATATTCTATGTATGCAATCATATTATCTGTGAATAATGACTCTTGTTCCCTTTCCCTCACAAAACTTAACTTTTCCATCTTTTTTTCGTGTGTGCTATTGTGAAGACTATGCTAGCTTTCCTTCTGTTTGTATATCCCTGATATGTTTCTCCATCCTTTTACTTTTAACTTTCCCATGACCTTTTTAACATTTAAACAGTACAGGAAACCAATCTGAAGATCACCATCTTTTTATTGTCTGGGTTAACCCATTTCTTTTTATTGTGATTACTGCTCTTTATTTCTAAAAAAGAACATTCTTAAAACTCTAACTATGATGACAAATTTGTTGACTTCTCCTGGTAATTCTGTACATTTTGTTTTATACCTTTTGAAACTGATTTAGGTACAAACAAGTTCAAAATTTTATCTTCCTAGTACCCTTTTCATTTTATCATAATTTACAGGCCTTCTTAGCCCTAATGGTATTTTATGCTTTAAAGTATTTCATCTACCACACAAACTTTCTTCTAGTTAACATTTGCTTGATATATCTTTGCATCGATTTATTTTCAATTTCTCTATGTCCTTATGTTTTGGTTGTGTCTCTGGTAAATAGGTGCATTTTGGTTTATTACCCAACTTGAGACTTTATCTTTTAGTCCATGTTTATATGAACTTTTGTTAGATTTTTTAGCCATAGAGATTTTATTCTATTTACATTTAATGTGGTTTATTTCTGTCATCTTATTTTGTACTACTATTTCTTCTATAAGAAATAATAATTTATTATTATGAAACATTTAAAACAAAGGCAAGACTAGACCTAAATATGAGGAACACTCAGGTTTAGCAAATCTTAACATTATGCCATATTTGCTTTAGAAGAATTTTTAAAAGAAATAAAACACTGCAGTTACAACTAAAGTCCCTCCCTCAACTCATTCCCCCTCTTCCTAGAGAAAAAAATTTCAGAAATTGAATGTTTATGGTTTGCATCATTTTTACTCTTTAATATATTTATGTATTCATAAACAAGTTACAGCATTGTTTGAAGGTTTTTAAACTTTTAAACCAGTGGTTGTATCAACTGCCATTTCCAGCTGCGGTGTATCCTAATCAAATCTTGATACAGCCAGGCTTTAATCCCAACTCCTAAGGTCTTTCCAAGAACTTCACTCCTGCAAGTAACACCTCTCTTTCTCCCTCTCTACTGGATCCTTCCTAGCACAAACGTGCTTAGCATCTTTTATCTTAAAAACAACAACCCCCCACCCTTACCCCAATGGCCCCTTCCAGCCCCTTCGCCGTTTACCCCTCCTTTTTGAAATATTATCCCTCTTAGCTTCCATGACATTGTACTCCTGTATCCCTGGAGTTTTCTTGTCAATTCTCCTTTGCCAACGACTCATGTTCCTCAACTTCTAAAAGCTGGATTAACCCCGGAGCTCTCTCCTTGTCTACAGCATGGCAGGAGATTCTACCTGGTCACTGTAGAGGGTTGTAGAGGGTTCTACCTGGCCTTCCTAGTAAGAGGGTTGTATCCCGGCACATTAACTGGCTAGCTTCTCTCCATTTCCCAGAAGCCCCTGTGTTAATTAACTGTGACCATATGACTCCATCCTCAGCAATGACATGTGAACAGAAGAGGTATGTGCCATTTCTGGCCAAAGCTTCTCTTTCCCCTTATCAGGAGTCAGAAAGCTGACAGAAGGGACTATAATCTGGCTTTGATAACACAGACTATACCCTAAGAGAAAGAGGAATAACACAATGGGAGGAAAATGATTCCTGAGTGATCGTGAAGCAAAGCCACCTGATGACCAGAGACCTACCTGGACGGTTACACAAGACAGAAATAAAGGCCTACCTTGTTTGAGCCACTGTACTTAGTGTCTCTTTGTTACGGTACCTTAGCCTTTCAACACAACTAATTCATATCCCATATGTACTCCACAGATGAGCTCATTTAGGCCTGTGTCTTTAACCATCATTGATGCAAAATACTTCTAAGTCCAGGTTCAGAACTCAAATTCTGATCCCCTCCCAGAACTACAGACCTGTACAGCCAACTGCCTCCTTGACATATCCACACGGACGTCCAAGAGTTTCCGCAAACTCACAACTGCCGGAAGAGAGCTCTGGACTCCTCCTACCCCAAGTTCTAAGCCTTCCCAGTTTTCCTTCACTGCCATCATTACTCAAGTCATGCTATCTCTATCTCTAAAACATGCCCCATTGCCCTCCACTCCCAGCACATTTCAGCCTTCTTTCTGTCCTTGAACAAACCCCGCTCTTTCCTGCCTCAGGATGTTTGTCTTACCAGTTCTTTCCAGCCAGAATGCAGTTCCTTTTACCTTTGCAAGGCTGGCTCTCCTTCCTCATTGAGACCTCAATTTAAATACCATCTGCTCAGACAAGCCTTCCCTCACTATCCAAACACAAATTGTCATCTGGTGATCTGCTCCCACATCACTGTTTAAATTCCCTGCACAGCACTTATTACTTCCTAATATTTTTCTTGCTTTAATTATTCAACAAATATTCACTAATTTCCTAACTATATCCCAGGCACTAATCTAGACATGGGGATACAGCCATGAACAGAAATCACCTTCCATCCTAACAAAACACATAGCACAGCAGATGGTGACAAATGCTACAGAAAAAATAAAGTAGGGTGTCGGGATGGGAGTGCAGGGCCCGGGGACTACAGTCTTAAGCAAGCCGGTCAGAGAAAGCTTCACTAAGACGTCAATCAATCAAAAACCTGAAGAAGATGGGGGACAAAATAGGCACGTATCTGTGGGAAGAGGTTTCCAGGCAGAGAGAATAAGCGCAAAGGCCCTGAGGTGGGAATGTACTTAACAACAAGGAGGCCAATATAAATGGAAGACTGATGGAGAAAGAAGGCAGGAGATGAACACAGAGAAGAAATGGGACCTAGATTATGGAGGGCCATGTACAGAAAGCCACTGAGGGAATCTGAACAGAGGTGTGCACAATGCATTTCGAAAATACACCAGAGGCGTCAAGAATGGAAGAAGGGAAACCAAATTGAAGCCTATAGCAAAATAATGCTGCTTCCTTGATCTTCATAAAACTGGCTTCCTCTTGACATTTAAGCTGAGATCTGAATGACATCCCTCCGAGGACTTCCTTAACCACCCAACCTAAATAGAGATGACTCCCTAGACCAGGGTGTTAATGGCCAGGGATGGTGAGAAGTGGTTGGATCGGGGTATATTCTGGGGTAGACCCAACAGGTCAGATCTACAGCAGGAGAGAAAGAGGTTCAAAATGAGGTTTTAGCCTGAGCAATTAAAAGGCCAGAAATGTAATTTGTTAAGAGGAGAAAAAGTGATGTGCAGGTTTAGGAGGACTCAATCTAAGGGGAAATTTTAGATACAGTAGGCTAAAGATTTATCTATTAGCCATCTACTAGGTAGAGGTATAAAGTGGACCAACGGTTGGATACACAGTCTGGATTCAGGGCAGAGAATCCAAGCTGGAGATGTAAATTTGGGAGTCAACAGCAGATAGGTGGTATTTAAAAATGGTATTCAGAGACTGGATGGGATCCCTAAATAAGACCATCTCCAGTTTCTATTCTTGCCACATCCAGTTTCCAAAAAGCATCTAGAATGATCTTTTTAAAACATAAGAAGAGATCAAATCACCCCTCTTTAAAATTTTAAAAGTAATATTGTTTCTGCACTTGGAATAACACCTAACCGTGACCTACAAAGCTCTGAATCATCTGATCCTTGTCTACCTCTCTAAGCCCGAGTCACAGTGGGCTTCTTTTCTTTCTGGAAGGGCACCAAACTCTTGCCTCCCAGCCTCTGAACACGTTATTCCCTGTGCCTAGAATGCTCTTCCCTGGCCTCTATACGTTACCTCCTGCTGTTCCTTCAGCTCTAAGTTTCAAGGTCACCTGCTGAGGCCTTTGACTAACATCAAACCGAAATATGTTTCTTCTTTCAAGCTCTTTCATAACACTGTATTCAATTTGTAAACAGAGAGAAAGAGACAGAGAGAGAGAGAGAGAGAGAGAGAGAGAGAGAGAGAGAGAGAGAGAGAGAGAGAGAGATTGAGATTGATTTATTGTCCGTCGACCCCAGCCGACAACAAGCTCCATGGATATAAGGATTTTGTCTTGTTCAGTGCTTAATACTGAGGGCCTAGCACAGTGCCTGGCAAAGAGTGGACGTTCAAAAGTATTTGTTGAATAGAGACAACAGTCTATTGTGCAACATGCAATTTGCCTCATTATACACAGAATGCTCCCTCCCCGCGAAAAACACTACAGCTAACCATTCCAACACTCAAACAAATTAGAGCACCATTAACTATACCAAGGTACCTTACCAATAAAGCTTCCTTGTACCATTTTACCGCTTTCATTCATTCAGAGTGGTTTTCATTCACTCATCATGGTTTCATTCACTCATCACATGGCATCAGTTATTAAAACTCTGTGCGTACTTAAAAGGAATTATTTAATTTATAGAGTTGAATGGGGTCTTTAGAAACCATTGAATTCTAAGGTGAGAGAGGAAAGAGGGTTAACATTTTTCTGTCCCAGGTGACAGAGTTAGTAGCAGAGCTGTCACGTGAACCCAAATCCCTGATTTAGTTTAGTGCTTTCCCAAAAACCCGTTTTTCTCTGGTAAATTTTCCCGGAAGCAACGAGAATCGATACAAGAACCACTAATCAACCCAGAAGGCCCACACTTGTCCACTCTGGATACGTACAGGTAACGAAACGCCAACAACTTAACCCAGGCTCAAAATCAAGCTGCCTCTACTCAAAAATTGGGCAGCTACTACTGAAAATCAGAAATATATGCAGTCTGTTTCTGAAGTTTGGGTTCCAGTACTTAGTAAACTTGCTAATTCATCAAAAGAAGGAGTCGTTTTCGTTAGGAGACTTTTAGCCATAAGTTAAGCACTGTCACTTTAGGGACAGCAGAATCCCGCTCCCCCACCCCAGCCCCCGAAAAAAAGGGGAAACTGGAAAAGAGCACTAGTTGAAGAAAACAATTTTTTCACGTGTTGCTTTTAGACATAAACCCCTCAATATTCTGACAAGTCCGAGACTTCTGTAAAGAAAGTACGGGAGGAATTCCCTTCTTCTGGTACAAACGCACACACACGCACCGCCCCGCCCCCGAAAAGCTGTGTGTCCGCAAATGGCACCACGCCGCGCGGGTCCCGGCACACACTTCGGAACCGGCTGGCCGCCCGCCCGCCCGCCCACGCGGAGGCCCCGCTCCCTCTCGCAAGACCGCGGGCCCCGCGCACAGAGCGTCCTTCCGCGCCTCGGCCTCGGCCTCGCCGCCACCCGCCGCCCCAGGCCCGGCCCAGCGCCCGTCCGCGCCCCTCGTTACCTTTCCGCCGGAAGAAGGACATCGCGGGGCCCGGGTCGGGGCGTAGGGCGCGGGGGGACTGGCGCGGAGAAGACCCGGCTCCCCTCATTCAGCAACCGGCCCGGACTTCCGGGTCCGCAGCGGCCGCCGCGCTAGGCCGAAAAGAGACCCGTCTTCCGGGTGTGGGCCCCGCCGCCTCCTGGAGACGTGCCGGTAGCTCCCGCCGCCATGTTAACAAGCCGCCCGCCCGGAGTTCCGGTCCTTCCCCGCGCGGGGCTTCACGGGAGGCCGCGTGCCGACCCCGCCCCCTCCCGCGGCGGGGCGCGCCCGCACCGCCCACGTGACGCGCGCGCGCGGCCTGCGCTCGGCTCGGGACCCCGCTGCTCTCGCGGGCTGGGACTGCGCGGGCGCTGCCCGAGCCGAGCAACCCCTTCCGGAAGCGGGGCCCCCGCCACGGCCGAGTGTGGCCAGGGCACTGGCGGCCAGAGCGGCCGCACCCCCGCGCTCCCAGCGAGCGGACCCCGGAGCGGGCCTCGAGATGCGGGCCAGGTCCCGGGATGCGGACTCCGGGCACCACCTGCTCTGTGCGGCTCCGCGGTCCCCGCGACCTCAGCCGTGGAGGAGGAGCGTGGGTCTACTACAGGACGCGATCCCTGCGAATGCTCAGCTCTGAAAGGGCAGCGACATAAAAGCCTCGCCATTATTTACCGGGCGGACTCCAGTGGGTCATCCTTCCAGCCTCGTTCAAATGCCATTTTCCTATGAAGCTCTGACCTCCCTCGCCCCTAAAGCAGAGTGACCAGCCTCCCACCCGTGGGGCCCCTCCCACAGGACTGCGTAATCCCTGTAGCTGGACGCTCCTGCCTGGGAGGAGCCTGTAAAATCAATAAATGGGTTTTTCAAATCAGTGACGTCGATCAGGTGACGGACGGAGCAGCAGAGGTCCAGAGAGAAGGGGCAATTGGTCCCAGATTATTCAGCGTGTCTGTGTTGAGACTGCAGTTGAGACTGTAACGAGAACCCGGGGTCTTTTCACCATACAATCAGAGCAGGCTGATAGATTTGTCTGGGTTCGGGGCATGTAAGGTAATCACAGCTGATGCGTATTGAAAGTTCTCTGAGCGCAGGTGCCAAACCCTCCAGATTGATGATGGTCCTTGGGGGTGATCTTGGTATGGGGGAAACCGGACACACAAACATAACCTGCCCAAGGTCACGTCCTAACTGGAGGCGAAGCCTGGACCTCAGAGTCGGCTCCAGAGCCAAGGTCAAGCCTCTCCCTGGGTGGGGAGAGTGTCCGGGCGGGAACAGGAGACTGGCCGAGGCTGTGGATGGCCGAGTGTGTCCCCGACCTGAGCAGGTGCTGGGAATGGACCCCTGTCTGACGGTGGAGGCTGCAGCGAGTCCTAGCGGCGCCCCCGGGTCAGCAGTGCGCTGACACCAGCCTGGCTCAGGGGGACCACCCTCTGCGGTCTGTGACCAGTGAAACCCCGGATCCTGCCCCTGCTCCTTGGAAAGGGAGATGGGGCTGACGTCCAGGGCGAGCGGGGCTGGGGTGGGTCTCGGTGGGTTCCCACTGGGTCGATGTAAGGGGTAAGGGGCATCTAGCGGGGGCCTGAGCGCAGGGCGGCTACCCTCCAAGCTAGAAGTGCGGCGCCCTCTCTCCAGAGTCCACAACCCCTTGGCAGGGCTGTTTCGTGTTTGTTGACTGGTTGATTGGTTGGAACGAATGGGACAGGACGGAGGAGTGCAAGACAAGCCCCGAACATCTCCGGGACGGGAGCAGCGCACAGGGGGTGCGGGGCGGGGAAGCGCTCCAGTCCCTCTAAATCTCCTTCATCTTTTCTTCAACTACGCAAAGAATCAACTTAAAAGCAGGGTCCTATCGCGCCTTCCAGTGTGGTCTCTGTTCCGGAGCCCCTCCTAGCAGAAATTCTGCAGCTGCCTTTATTCCCGAGACAGCTAAATGTATCCCGGTCAGCTAATAATAGCCGTCATTATTTATACAGTACTTATCACATGCTCTCAAGGGACTGAGTGATTTATAACCACAATCTTAGGTAATCCTTCACCTTCTCCCCCACAAAAGCCCTTGTGAGGTGGCTACCATCATTACCCCCAATTTACAGTTGATGACTCCGAGTCTCAGGGTAACTTACCCAGGATCACAAAGCTTAGTAAGGGGTAGGGACAGGATTTCAATCAACCATCCGTCTGACTTCAAGGCCATTTGCTTGTGCCACTTCCTCCTGTCTTTCCCTCCACCTGCTGCTAATTCCCATTTATCCCATGTTCCAGCATGAGATCTCTATTTATTGGGCAAGAATGAGGAGATGAGAGATATTTAGCAGTGCAGACGCCTTCTGAATCACCACCTGTTAAAGTGTTTATATGCTTAGGAAAGCTTTAAGAGAATTATCATTTAATCTTTTGGAATGTGATGATCCACGTATGAATAGAGGTAAAATAAAACAACAATATCAAAATAAGTAAGAAGATTCCATTAGCCTGAATACCCAGTTGTGACAAATTGACACTGCATTGCATTTCTAAGTTAATTTGTTAGAGCCATTTTAATTTACACGTAAAACAAATTTAATTTTTGTGAAACAAAATTAGTTTTTACCAGAAGGAATTTCTTTCATTATGTTCCTAATTTTAAGAGAATCCTCACAGGCTTTTTCTACCAGTTGTATTAATTACAACAAATCAGCAAGGTAAAATCAGCAAGTTAATTATCACAAAGCCAGTGAATAAAATAAATCTCCTACGACAAATACAATTTACAAGTCAAATGAAGGGTGTTCTACAACAAATATTCAAACACATGTTAGTTTTCTATATCAAACATTGATAACATCAAGGAAACTATTCAAACAAATTGATATTATAGGAAAAGAAAGCTCCATGTACTTTTTAAAAAAAATTATTTGTTTTTATTTTTGGCTGTGTTGGGTCTTTGTTGCTATGTGCGGGCTTTCTCTAGTTGTGGCGAGCGGGGGGCTACTCTTCGTTGCAGTGCGCGGGCTTCTCATCGTTGTGGCTTCTCTTGTTGCGGTGCACGGGCTCTAGGTGCCCCGGCTTCAGTAGTTGTGGTGCATGGACTTAGTTGCTCCGCAGCCTTTGGGATCTTCCTGGGCCAGGGCTCGAATCCGTGCCCTGTGCATTGGCAGGTGGGTTCTTAACCACTGCGCCACCAGGGAAGCCGTCCTTGTAGCTTTTTAATAAGCGGGTAAAAACTCAGATTTTTAACAAAATTCAGAATAGATATTCATATAACTTAAAATTCTCCTCAACTGTCTAACAAAGGCTAATTCATAACCCAGTGTTCTACATTATCAAAAGCATTTGTATCAATAGCTCTGTAAAATTTATCTCTAAAAAAAATTGTGGCTTCTGATTTTAGGTTTTTTTTTTTTTTTTTTTGGTGGTACGCGGGCCTCCCTCTGCTGTGGCCTCTCCCGTTGCGGAGCACAGACTCCGGACGCGCAGGCCCAGCGGCCATGGCTCACGGGCCCAGCCGCTCCGCGGCATGTGGGATCCTCCCGGACCGGGGCGCGAACCCGGTTCCCCTGCATCGACAGGCGG